>NW_006408833.1:2678314-2700355 GCF_000296735.1 Chrysochloris asiatica
CAGCTTTCACATGCATATGAGGTTATTGAAAATACCATGGCTTGGGTCAGGCGCACCTTAGTCCTCAAGCTGACATCTTTGCTCTTCAACACTTTATAAAGGTCTTGTGCAGCAGATTTGCCTAATGCAATACGTCGTTTGATCTCTTGACTGCTGCTTCCATGAGTGTTGATCCAAGAAGAAGAATGAAGCCATCACATTAGTGATGAGTTAATTAAATGTTTGACTAAATATAGCAGGCTAATTTTTAAGTTGATATTTTGTATGGCCCGAGAATGATGTTACGAATTTTGGCCGAAAAAAGGTCCCCACATTGGGATAAGGTTTCCCAATGAAACTCTTGTAGGACTACCCTTGCTACCTTCAAAAAATTAGCAGGTGAATTGTGGTGATTGAACAAAATTCCTAGTTGCAACTTTCCTGTTGTTTTTTTTCTTACCAAAATAGTTATCCATTTTCTTATAACTTCTTCCATGATCATCCTCTATTCTCAGATAAAATCTCTTAAGATTGCCCCTTGGGAGAACCCCCACAAAAAAACAAAAACAGTTGCCATACCCTTCTAAGCTGACCTCTCTGCCTTGAATTTTACTGGCCCAGCAGATCCCATCGGAACCCTTGCTTACTGGATCATATGGGTAAATCCTTAATTACAATTTGTTCCATAAAATCGTCTTATTTTTAGTATCCTGTTTTTTGAAGGCACTCTAATGAAATTAAGACAAGTGTCTTACTGAGACATCTTGTCTGCAGTCATCCAATGATTGCAGAGACATATTGAAACATAATAAATCAATAATGGAACAAGAAATGGAGGTTTGAGCATATGTACAAGTTACAAAATTGAATAAAGAGAAAAACTACAAAAAAGAATATCAATGTTAAACATTGAAGGGAAGTGGAGGGAAAAGTGAATCAGTGTTCATAAACAAAATCCTCATTGTTATACTGGGAAGTCAATAGGATATTATCTCAGTTTTATAAACCAAGAAACAAAGTATGTGCATATTATCTAGAGTTGTGAACGGAAGCACTAGTAGTATTAAAGCCCCAAACAGAAAAGTTTGCTACTAGGGGTGGGATGGAAATGTGGAGGATTGAGGTGGGAGACTATTTTTTTTTTTTTTAACATAACTTTAATAAAAATTAAGTGCTAAAAACTTTGTTGACCTTGCAACTTCGAAATAAAGAAATATTAAATAAATATCCTATGCACTGGACTGCAAAGTCGGTTTGAACTGCAAGGCCAGTGGTTCAAGCTCACCAGCCGCTCTTCGGAAACCCTATACAGGGTCGCTATCAGTCAGAACCAACTCTATGGCACACAACCATCGCTACCACCATAGCACTTTAGGAGTTCCAGGATGGTGCTCTGCCAGCAAATTCAAGATTGTTCAAACCCACCCAGAGGCACCTCAGAAGAAAGGGCTTGACTGTCTTCTTCTGAAATATCACAGTTATTGAAAACCCTATGAAAGGAAGTTCTGTTCTGACACACCTGGGGTCACCATAAGTCGGACTCAACTGCAGCTACTTATGACATTATCAAATTGGGTTTATGGCTATCCTGTTAAATTTCCTTGCTTCCACAGATGAAAATCACACTGTAATGAGCCCTGCTGCTGTGTGCCATAGGCTGCTGTTAAGTGATGGTGATAGTTGAACCTAACGAGACACTGCCCAGTACTGCAACATCCTCATAATTGTTGTTACGTTTGAGCCCATTGTGCTGCCACTGTGCCAATCCATCTTGTTGGGTGCCTTCCTCTTTTTCTCTGACTCTCCGCCTTACCAAACATAATATCCTTCTCCAGTGACTGGCTCTTCCTGACAATATGTCTGAAGTATGAGAGACGATGTCTGGCCATCTGGCTTCCAAGGAGCACTCTGGCTGTACTTCTTCCAATACACATCTATTTGTTCTTTTGGCAGTACGTGGTACTTTCAATATTCTCCTCCATCACCATAATGCAAATGCATCAATTCTTCAAATCAAGTCATTGGTCTTGCGAACTTCTATCATGCATTCTCCAGCATTGTTTCTATCACCAACGCCCTGTTTTCCAACTATTGATTCTTCCTGATTGTTTCCAATTTTCACATTCCAGCCAACAGTAATTATCGATGTCTTTTGATTGCATATTTGATCAATTTCAGACTGAAGAAGTTGGTATAATTCTTTCATGGTTGGTGTGTAAATTTGAAAAGTAGAGGTGTTAAGTGGTGTAGGCATATGCACAGATAGCATTGGACTTCAAGATAGATCTTGGAATGTTCTTTTTGACAATGAATGTGACACCATTCAGCTTCAGTTTGTTATTACTAGCAGAGTAAACCATATGACTGTCTAATTAAAAATGGCCACTACCAGTCCATTTTAACTCACTAATGCCAAGAATATTCATCTTTATGCACTCCATTTTATTTTTGACACCTTCCAATTTTCGTAGATTCATACTCTGTACATTCCATGTTCTGCTTATTAAAGGGTGTTTGTAGCTGTTTCGTCTCATTTTGAATTGTGCCCCATCAGAAAATAAAGGTCCTGAAAGCTTTGCTACAGTCACATCATTAAGATAAATTCTACTTTGCGGAGGCAGCTATTCCTCAGTTATATATATATATATATATATATATATATATATATATATATGTGTGTGTGTGTGTGTGTGTTTTTGCTTTTTTAAAAAATGTTTTATTGTAAATTATGTGATAGTTTACATGGGAAAACATTAGCTTTACATTCATCCTATCATATATAGTTTCATTGCTATGGTTACAATCCCTCAGTTATATTTTGAGTATCTTCCAACCTGAGGGACTCATCTTCTGGCACTGTACCAGACAATGTTACACTGATATTCATAAGATTTTCAGATCTTAGAAGAGATATGCCTCTCACACAAATCTATATTGTGAACCTATGTGTGTCAGAATGGTGCTTTTTAAGTTTTTCAAAGGCTGATTTTTTTGTAGTTGATCCCCAGGCCTTTCTTCCAAGGCTCCTCTGGGTGGAGCTCAAACCTCCAACCTTTCAGTTAGCAGTCAATCAGGTTAACCATTTGCACCACCCAGGTATCCCATTGATTCCGAAAACCTTTCAATAACCCCTCTAGTCAATCAGGATCAAGATAAAAGTCCTTGCTCTAGTCATCAAGGCTTTCCATGATTGGGAAGAGATGGGAAATTGGGGTCACAAGGACTGGAAGGAAGAAAAGGAGGAAAGCTGTGTGGATTGGGGGAGAACCTAGGAGGCATGAAAGTTATCTTCTAATTTGACTAACTTGTAGCAACTGAGAGAGAAAGATAAGACAGTAAAACAGAGATCTACCATAAGTTTCTGGGAATTGCATTTGTGTGTGTGTGTGTTGAATTATTCATAGTTCAATAAGGACTCATTCTATTTTATTTGCTTAGTAAAGGAAATGGTGACTTCATAAAGCATAAGGACTTAAAGCCATTTATTTGAATTACCTACAGATGTAGGGAAGAATTGAATATTATTTCTGTGACTGACCACTGTGTTTCATTTTCTTATGATTTCTAATAACTTTTAGTTTGAGGATTTTCAGGTAGGTACTGGTGTGGTACTGTGGGTTAATGCACTAGACTGTAGTCGGTTTGAACTGCAAGGTTGGTGGTTCAAGCTCATCAGTCGCTCCTTGGAAACCCTCTAGAGGGTCGCTATGGGCCGGAACCGACTTGATGGCACATAACAACAACAAGAACAACTCTCATTAATGATAATTTTGTCTACTTTTCATTATTTAAACATCTTAGGTTGGTCTGTTTAATACACTTATTTGAATTTACTATGTGATAAAGGTTGGTGGTTTGAGCCCACCAGCCACTCTGCAGGAGAAGATGAGGCTTTCTGCTCCCAAGATGAGTCGAAACTAACTGGATAGCACTTATCAACAACAACAAAATAAGGTGTCATTCAAAATCATTGGTGAGAAGATACGTTAATTTGCATATGGAATAGGGGTAAGTGATTATGATTGTGTAAAATAGCAAAGCTGAATCCCTATCTCATTCCTTATACAATACCAAAATTTGGAATGACCAAACATTTAAATGTAAATAATAAAGTCATAAAAGTACTTGGAAAAAGCAAGAATTGCTATAATGTGTTGTTGGTAAGTGCTTTCAGTCAGTTCTGACCCATAATGATTCTGATAGGGTTTCCAAGGATTAGCTGGTGGGTTTGAACTTCTGACCTTGCATTTAGCAGTATAATGCTTATCCTACAGCACCACACCAGGACTACTTGTTATAATATTGTTATTAAGTGCCATCGAGTGTTCTGACCCTGTATAGGGTTTCCAAGGAGCGGCTGGTGAGTTTGAACCACCAACTTTGTGGTCCAGTGCTTATCCTACAGGATTCCTGTTGATAAGTTCTCTGTTCAAGCACAGTGCAGAACCCAGAAGTGAAAAGGAAAAAACTGATACATTTAACTACATAAATAATTCAACTTGTTTGTACAGAAAAATGATTATAAATAGCATGAAAATATTTGTAATACATGTTACATAAACATGAGAAAAATTGTTGGTGGGAATATTATTTCATGAACCTCTTTGGGAGTAAGTTGAAAAATTATATTAAAATGGAAGACATTTTGTAGCACTTCCGTTATAGAAAATACCATAAATAACAAAATTTATAATATATAATATATAATATATAGAAACATGATAGTGTTGGGAAAAATATTCAGTTTAATTCTTTTTAGAGGAGCAAGGCTGAAAATCTTATAAAAATTGCAAAACGTTTTTTGTTAGTATTTGATTTAGCAATTCTACCTCCATAGATTTATCCTACAGATATAAGCACAACTGTAGAAGGATACAGATCTAAAGATGTTCCTTGTAACACTGTTTGTAATAGTAAAAAGGAAAAAAAAAAAAGGAAACAATATAAATGTTCATGTTTACTGGATTGTTTATTTAAATTATCAGATATTGAAGAGAACAGGAGTGATACCCCTTGCTTTAAAATCAGGAAAGGTTTGTGTCAGTGTTGTATCTTTCCGCCATATTTATTAAATCTGTATTTGTTGTTGTGGTGGTTGTTTTTAAGTGCTGTCGAGTCGATTCTGACTCATAGGGACCTTGGGGAACGTTTCCTAGGAGCTGCTGGTGAGTTTGAGCTGCCGATCTTGTTAAACCGACCCAGTACTTAATCTACAGCGCCACATCAGGACTTCACTGGACTACAAGAAGAAGAATGTAGTATCAGGATTGGAGGAAGACGCCTTAACAACTTGAGATATGCAGATGACACAACCTTGCTTGCTGAAAGCCAAGACTTGAATCACTTGGCTTTCAGGCTTTGATGAAGAGCAAAGACTTCAGTGTTTAGTATGGATTACACCTCAATATAGGGAGCTCTGGTAGCGTAGTGGTTATGAGTGGTCATAATTCAAAACTATCAGTGGTTCTGTGGAAGAAAGATGAGGCTTTTTGCTCCCATAACAATTTACAGCCTTGGAAACTCTATAAAGGGTCACTATGAGTCAGAACTGACTTCATGGCACATAACCACCTCAACATAAAGAAAACAAAAATTCTTACAACTGTACCAATAAGCAACATCATAATAAGTAGAGAAAAGTTTGAAGTTGTCAAGGATTTCATTTTACTAGGGTCCACAAATCTGCTGCACAAACCCTCTTTGAAGATACTTTCAGTATTAAGATGCTCCAGACCAAAGACATTGTATTTTCAATCACCTCATATGCATTCAAAAGCTGGACAATGAATAAGTGTGACTAAAGAATTGATGTCTTTGAATTATGGTATTGACAAGTAATAGTAAATATACCAAGGACTATCAGAGAACAAATGAATCTGTCTTGGAAAAAGTACAGCCCAAATACTCCTTGGAAGCCAGGATGGCAAGACCTTGTCTTACATACTTTGGGCATTTTGGACATCTTATCAGATGAGACCAGTCATGGAGAAGGACATCTTGCTAGATAGAGGTCAGTGAAAAAGAGGAAGATGCTCAAGGAGATGGAGTGACCCAATGGCTGCAACAATCGACTCAAACATAGCAACGGTTGTGGGGTTGATTTAGGACCAGGCAGTGTTTTGTTCTGTTGTACATGTGGTCGCTATGAGTTGGAAACCAAGGGCAGCACCAAATAACAGCAACATACAAGAAAAGATTGTACAGTTAAGAAATATGTACTTGAACACAAAAAGATGTTCAGACTAAATAGGTAGAGAACAACAACAAAACAGACCACAAAACAGTAGGTGTAGTGTACCATTTGTGGGGAGAGAACTCAAATAGTAATTTAAAAAATTGAGTGGAATGTATATGAAAATGCTAATAGTGGTTATTTCCACTGTATTTTTACATTATTCAAATTTTCACATTACTGTTGTAATAAGAAAAAATAAAGGATATAAAAATAAATTTAATGACTTAATCGCTTTGAGGAGTGGTTTTGGTTGGAATGGCTTCAGACCAAGTGGCATAAATATGGGCTTTGGAGTCAGGCAGCCCTGAGCAAGGCCTCCTTGCCCCACCTCCGAGGAGGGTGAAGGGGAGGGGGGGATGGCAGGGGGCTGCGGAAAGGGGCTGGGCTGTGCTGGCTGCAGCTCTTGTCCTGGAGGCTGAGACTTCTTCCAGAGGGACTGAGAGAGTGCAGACGCCTCCCAGACTCGCTAAAGAACAAGGTGAGAGGCACTGCGATTTGGGTTCCCTGATTGCCAGACCCTAATCCCTCTAACCCCTAAACCGTCTAACCCATAGCCAAGCAGGTGGGCAATTCTTACTGCACCATTGCAGCTAGGGAAGAGGTGACCCAAAGTGTGGTGTACGCAACAAGGACGGCTGAGAGAGTAGTAGGCTGGGTAGACTGGGAAACAGACAAGCTGGGAGAAAAATAGGGAACCCGGCTTGTCCGGTTGGGGACCGGAGGTAAGAAGGGGAGGGTAATGCTAACGGGGAAATGTAGATCCTGAGGAGATGCAGAGCTGGGGGTTACAGAATAATGGGGGGGGTGGGAGCACGTAGGTAACACGGAGGAGGATGTAGGGAATGGCAATACGCAATTTGGTGAAGTTAACAGAAATTGATATGGGGGAATAGGGAATACGGAGCGAAGCAGAGTGGGGAAATAAAGAATGAGGAGCAGGCGGGGGGGGGGGGGGGGGGGAGGGGCAGACAGGCTGGGACAGAGGCCCCCTATGGAGGCGGAAAGGGGCGGGACCACTTCCGGTCAGGAGGGGGTAGGGTAGTCTCCGTGTTTCTGGGGGGCTTGGCTAGAGCCTACGCACTGGTGTGGGGTGGGGCGTTGTAGGAGGACTAAGTGAGCAGCGGGGCTCAGATTTGAATCGGAGCCCCATAGGGGTCGGCTCACCCTTTGCGAGCTGGAGAAAACCTGCTGTAAGTAACTGATCATACCGGATCCGTCTGGCTGGGAAGGAAGGGAACTGATCCGGTTTGGCTGGGCGCAAGATGGAATCACTAGCTCAATACTGGTTTGAGGAGGGGGTGTATTAGGGAAGGGGCGGAACCAAGATGTGCTTTGCCAGGGCTGTGTGGTGGTGTGTTAGGAAAAAGGGCGGGGCTTAGTGACTGTGGACTTGGTGAGGTAGGTGTGAGTTGGGTAGAGTCTGAGACCACCAGACACTGTTACAGTTTGGAGGGAGACTTGTTGGGGAAGGGGCGGGTCTGACTGGCGCTGGGGACCTGAAGAGGGGTGTGTGTTAGGTAAGGGTGCCAGACTGAAACCGTCATTGCACATGCGCACTCTGGGTCTCTAGAAATGGGCGTGTAGAGAAGGGCCAGCTCAGAGTGGCGCCAGCTGCTGTATGCGCATGTGTACGGGGAACATCAAAGAAAGGTCTTATGTTGGGACAATAGGCGGGGCTGAAATGGGCCCTGCCCCAGACAAGCATGCGCACTATAGACCTTTTGCTGGCGGTGCATTGGAAAAGGGGTGGGGTTCTCAGCTGCCGCGCTGGCACATCCTGGAGAAGGGGAGGGTATGGATGTAGAGAATTAAGACCTTAGACCTTTTAGATTACTACTTATGAGAACGGAGTTGTTGGGTGAGGGGCAGGAGCTGGGGGTGGGACTTGGATTGGAGTCCTAAGATGTGAGGATCTGTCTCCAGGCAGAATTGTTATGTGCCTTAGAGTTGCTTCTGACTCTTAATCACCCTGTATAGGTTTCCAAGGATAGGTTGGTGAGTTTGAACTGCTGACCTTGTGTTTAACAGTTAGTGTTTATCCAGGTAGACTTTGGTGGTGGTAAGTGCTGTAGGGAAGAGGACATTCATTGGGTGTACTTCTTGACCCAGGCCTTCTCACCTTCAGGCTTCTGCTCTTGCCAATCAACTTGAAACATGTCTGACACAAGTGAGAGTGGTGCAGGTCTAACCCGTTTCCAGGTAAGCCCTCCATCTTTCCTCTTTCCAGCTTGCTTTTCCAGCCTTGTCCCCAATCCCTTTGTCCCTCCTTGTTGTTCTCTACCCACTTTCTTGCCTGGGCTCTGTCCGTTTCCATTCCTCCCCCATTAGAGGAATAGCGGGCCCATACCTCTTCACTGTTTTTTCCTGCTCAGGGTTGGTCTTGGTGGCCTGAGGTGATCAGAACACAGGGCAAGTAAGAATTAGTATGGGTCAAGAAGTGTGTCTCTGGAATTTTGGTGCCATTTGCGTAATTAGAAGTGATGAGGAGGTCTGTGAACTTCTGTGCCTCCTCTACTTGCAGGCTGAAACTTCAGAAGAGGACAACAGCTTGGTGATGCAGACTCTACTGGCAGTGACCCAGAACTTGGAGGTCTCAGAGGCACCCAAGGCCTCAAAGGCACCAGAGGTGTCAGAAGCTCTGAAGGTCTCAGATGTTCTAGGGGTTTCAAAGGCCGTAGAGTTCTCAAAGGCCACAGAGGTCCCAAAGGCCACAGGGGTCCCAATGGCCACAGGAGTCTCAAAGGCCCAAGAGGCTCAGGAGGCAGCTGTCACCCAAGCCTCACCTACCATTCAGCAGACTGATACCCAGGTTCTGAAAGCTGGAAAAAAGAGCCCAGCAGCTGAAACCAAGATACAGAATACTGACCCTGAGACCAAAAAAGTCAATTGTGTGGCTGATAAACAGGTTAATACAAAGGCCCATGAGACGGAGGCTTCTGCTTCTCAGGCTCCCACAGATGAACCTGAGCCCGAGCATGCAGCTGCTGAGGCTCAGGAGAATCAGGATGCTCGACCCAAGGTCAAGACCAAGAAAGCTCGAAAGGTAAAACTCTGCAGCCACCACCCGTGCCTTTTTACTCCTCACATTACAGTTGGTTAATTTGTTCTACAAAAACTTCCTAAGTTCCCGATGCTCATCACAGCTGTAAGGGACACTGACAGAAATGTGACTTAGATCTAATGATCAGAGAGCTCACAGACTGGTGGGGAGATGTGGCATGAATATGCAGAGCTGCAATCTGATTGTAATTTAGTGTATATTTATCTGATAGCAGTCATGTGTGTCCTGGTGTGGCGCCGTAGGATAAGCCCTGGACTTCTAACCACAAGGTCAACGGTTCAAACCCACCAGCTGTTCTTTGGAAATCTTATACAGGGTCGCTATAAGTCAAAATCTACTCGATGGAACTTAACAGTAGCAACAACAGCAGCAGTAACAATCATGCATTAGGCCTTCATGCAGGTTAGCCCATTAAATCTGGAAAGTATCTCTTGACAGCTAACCTTACAACCTCAGTTTTATAAAGTGTGACTCTGACTCTCAGGGAGGTGAAGTGGTTGTCCAGGGTGAAACACATAGAACTAGTGACAGACACAAGAAGCAGAGAAGTCTTAAACTCCACCCTTGAGTTATTTGTGACCTGGTGGGGAGATGAAACTCCTACCTGGAAGACAGGGAAAGACAAGCCCAGGACTCAGGAAGACCAATGGCTAGTGCATCAGGCTGTCAATACAAGGATGAGACTAAGGGGACTTCACTTAGTGATGTTGAGCCTTTTCCTTTGTTGATTCAGGTGAAGCACCTGAATGGGGAAGAAGATGGCAACAGTGATCAGAGTCAGGCTTCTGGGACCACAGGTGGCCGAAGAGTCTCAAAGGCCCTAATGGCCTCAATGGCCCGTAGGGCCTCAAGGGGCCCCATAGCCTTTTGAGCCCGCAGGGCATCAAGGACTCGGTTGGCTGCTTGGGCCCGGAGAGCCTTGCTTTCTCTGAGGTCACCTAAGGCCCGTAGGGGCAAGGCTCGCCGCAGAGCTGTGAAGCTCCAGTCTTCCCAAGAACCTGAAGCACCACCGACTCAGGATGTGGCCCTTTTGCAAGGGAGGGTAAGAACTCTGTCCTTTCCACTCCGCCTTTTCATTGTCTTACCTGCCTTCTTAAATATCCTGCCAACATATATTGATCTTTCTGTGTTCTCTCCCAGGCAAATGATTTGGTGAAGTACTTGCTGGTTAAAGACCAAACGAAAATCCCTATCAAGCGCTCAGGTATAGTCCTAGTCATCCCCACCCCACCCCACCTCTACCCTCCTTTGCTCTCTCTCCCATGTGCTAGCGACAATTCTTATCCTATCACTGTCCTTCCAAAATTCTAATTGGTCAGTGCTAGCATTTCTACTCATTAGCCCTGAAACAGGGTTGGCAAAGGGTCTATAGTTTGGGCATGGGTGCCTCTTGGCTTTTCTTCAGCCCCGGTGCTTGCAACACTCTCCCTTTGCAGACATGCTGAAGGACATCATCAAAGAATATACTGATGTGTACCCTGAAATCATTGAACGAGCAGGCTATTCCTTGGAGAAGGTGAAGGGGCAGCCTTGGGATATGGGCATGATGGGGAAGCCTTCCAATTAACAAAGGTACACATGTTCCTTCTGGGAGGGACCACAGAGACTCACTAATCCAGCCTCTTTACTGTGCAGATGGGCAGACTTGGCCTATGGAGGGGGTATAGATGAGCAATAGGTCACACAGAAAGTAAAGGCATAGCTCAGACCAAAACCACTCAACTAGCCCTGGCTTCTGTCCACTGCTGAATGTATTTTATAATGTATGATGGAGCTTCAAAATGCTCTTGGAAAAATGGAATGAAAAGATCGTGGAATTTTTCCATGATCTTTTCCATGCACCTCTTAACTTCCATTCCCCATTCTGTCTCCCTAGATTCCCACTCATCCAAAGATGATGTAGGTAACATTAGTACATTCATTGCATAGTCACTTAGCTTAGTGCTTTATATGCGATATCTCACTGACTTATCTTTTTGTCACACACATACAAACACACAACCCCACCCCCCGACCCCATCCTCACCCCGCAGGAACACAGGGAGCTTTGGGATACCCAAGCAACTGACTTATGTGATTTCATAGCTGTTTTCCTTATCTTCAGGTATTTGGAATCCAGTTGAAGGAAATTGATAAGAATGACCACTTGTACATTCTTCTCAGCACCCTAGAACCCACTGATGCAGGCATACTGGGAACGTAAGCTGAAGGGGATGGGATGGAAGAGGAACTTTGGTTCATGGCACTACCCCTTCCCTGTCCTCTCTCCTCACATCCTCTTAGGCAGTCAGGAAAGGTAGGTGTTAAAAGCCCTGGTTCAGTTCCCGTACCTGGTTGAGCTCTGCACACAGTAATGGTGGTGCCTAATTGTGATTGCTTGAAGGGTATAGAGGCCTGAAGTGGGGCATTCCTGCTATCAGGTTTTCTGTCTCTCCAGAAACTTCCCAGGAAAGCAGGCCTGTCATTGCTTGTCTCTTTTTGCTGGTACATGGCCTGGTCTTGTAGGATGGTTTTCAAGGGATTGCTCCCTGGTACATGTAGATCATGATGCTCAAAGGGCTGGAGAGTCATCAGTGGGGCTATGTGTAGAGTGCTCATGGGGCTAAGGGACATGGAAGCAACTCACAGAGACTGAGTGCCTTTGTTGTACCATCTTGGAAACCTGGGGTGAGGAGAATGTGATTTGACCCAGGATCACACAGAGCTTGGAGCATAGACTGGGCAGAGAATTCTGGAATCTGGGAGAGGCTAGCCTAGTGAACTAGCCAATGTGGATTTTTCAAATGACTACTGTCTCTCCATCCTATTTCTGCCTTAGAACCAAGGACTCACCCAAACTGGGTCTCCTTATGGTGCTTCTTAGCATCATCTTCATGAATGGAAATCGGTCCAGTGAAGGTGAGTGGCTGGGTCTACAGCTGAATGGGTGGTCATAGTCTGAATTCCACGTGTTCATTTTCCGTCCCTGTCTCCTCTTGCCTCCTTGCAGCTGTCATCTGGGAGGTGCTACGCAAGTTAGGGCTGCGTCCAGGGTATGATTGAGCTCTCTCAGTGCTTGCTGTCCATGTTGTCCTTTGGCAGGAGAGGATGGTCCCAGGATTGCACCGGTCTGGTGGAGGGGGTGGGGGGTTCTGGACTGGGTAGTGGACCTAGGGTTCTGACCTGGGTGGATAGTAAAATGGTTTTAAAAACTTCTTTCCCTGCCCCTTTCTCACCATCTCTTAGGCTTCTGTGGAGCTTCTTTCCTGTGTTAGAAATCTCTTTTCCATTTGGGAACTGCTTCTGCCCCTATCTGCGAAGTGCCATGGCCCTGACTGTGTGTGTGTGTTTTTCTTTCTCTGATGTCAGGGTGCATCACTCGCTCTTTGGGGATGTAAAGAAGCTCATTACTGATGAATTTGTGAAGCAGAAGTAAGTGACTTTTTATGGTGTTGCTATTTTCCATGGATTTGTCATCTTTCAGAACACAGCGGTAAAGCCATGGTTTGTGTGTATGTGTATCCACGTGTGCATACGCACATCGTCATTCTTGGGGCTGTGACAGGAAAAAAGAGCACATATTTCCTAATCTGTTACATGAACTCTCACAGTTGGTCTTCAGAACAACTCTACAGGAAGGGATTATATCACCAGCATTATTCATATGAGGAAGTTGAGGCTCAGAGTCACACAGGTAGCAAGTGGAAGAGTTGTGTTTAGAACTTAGAACCAAAGCCTTGGTTCTTTCTATTGTGCCAATAACAATATTATAGACATTATTTTCCATAAAGAAATGTCATAGAGTGGTACCTTTAGGTAGCCGGATGCTGTGCTGGAGACTTAACTTTTATGTTTTACTTTGTTTTCATAAAAAGCCTTCAGGGTGGTGGTACACCTTCCTGTTTTATATCTAAGTATCCTGAGGTTCAGAGCCGGAATTCTCTGGGCATGGCGGTACACCATCCTGTTTTACATCTTAAGTAAGGAGCTCTGGTAGCATAGTGGTTACGAATCGGGCTGTGAACCACAAGGTCAGCAGTTCGAAACTACCAGCTGTTCCGCGGGAGAAAGATGAGGCTTTCTGCTCCTGTAAAGATTACTGCCTCGGAAACCCTGTACAGGATCGCTATGAGTTGGAACTGGCTCCACGGCACATAACAACAACAACAACCACCTAAGGTTCAGAGCGGGAATTCTCTGGGTATAGCCTACAACTGGTAATTGGACCATTCAGGCCTAGAGCCCAACTTTCCTGACATTTAGATCAGGGCCCACCCCATCTTCAGGCCTTGAGCAAAGTGCATGCACTCACACACATATACATACACATATACAAACACATCAGTAGCATAACACAGAGTGTGTATGGACCATACTGCTTTTGGTTAACTCTTTTCCTTTTACAGTAAGTAGTCTTCTAGGGTGGATCTTTCTAGGGCTCCAGCCAGGCCATGGATGAAATCCCTGAGGTGGAGTGTGCTCAGAGCAGGGGCCGGGAGAAGGGTTCCACTGTGTATAGAACACCCAATAGGAATCCGGGCTCATTGCTTCAAGGGGCACACAACTTGTGATTTTCTTATGAATAAATGCCTAACACATGTCTCCCCTGTACCTCCAAGTGGCTTACTGGAAGGATTAGTGGGAGAGAGGGGTCGATATTGGAGGAATCACTGCAATATTTAATTGGGGAAGTTGCTATCTAGAGCATGTCCAGCTCATGCATGTAGGGTCCATGTTGGAATTTAGCAATTGATCCTCTCTTTTCTAGGTATCTGGATTATGCCAGAGTCCCCAATAGCAATCCCCCTGAATATGAGTTCTTCTGGGGCCTGCGTTCCTACTACGAGACCAGCAAGATGAAAGTCCTCAAGTTTGCATGCAAGGTAATTGGAAGGGCTTCCTGAGTTTGGCATATCAAAAGCATAGAGTGTCCCTGCCTGGGGCAGGATGTGCACAGAATGGCCTATAGTTCATGTATGAATATTACGAATCCTTTGTTAATGTGCCAAACACCGTGCTGTACAGTTTCTTGGAGTCATTCCATCCTTGTTAAATGCCATCGAGTTGGTTCCAACTCATAGTGACCCTGTTTAGGGTTTCTAAGGAGTGGCTGGTGGGTTTGAACCACTGACCGTGAAGTTCAAACCAACCTTGCATTATCCTGCAGTGCCACACCATAACTCCATTTAATCATTGTTGTTAGTGCCATCAAGTGAGTTCCAACTCTTAGTGACACTGTAGAGGGTTTCTGAGGGAGCGCTGGTGAGCTTGCAATCCAGCATATTAATCCACAGCACTACACCAGGACTCCTCCCATAACAACCCTGTATAGGGTTTCCAAGGAGCGGCTGGTGAACTTGAACCACTGACCTTGCGGTTCAAATTGACATTGCAGTCCAGTGCATTAACCCACAGTGCTACACCAGGACTCATAAGTCTTTGTGAAATGATTTGTAAATTTGAACTACTGACCTCGCGGTTAGCAGCTCGGCTCATAATCCATATGCTACCATGGCTCCTTACACCCTTATAATTTGAATTAACGCAGATAAGAAAACTGAAGCCAGAGTGGTTATTGCATGACATGTTCAGAGTCACAGAGCTAGTAGGTTTCAGAACAAGGCTGGAATATTAGGAGCATAATTAACATCAGTGGTTCAAGCTCACCATCTGCTCCTTGGAAACCCTATACAGGGTCGCTATGGGTCGGAATCAACTCGATGGCACTAAACAACAACAACACTTACTGGTAGTACTTGTTCTGTTTAATTATGTACAGCATGTAATCTGGTGTTTTTTGTTGTTAAGTGCTGTTGAGTTGGTTCTGACTCAGTGACACTGTATAGGGTTTTCAAGGAGCAGCTGGTGAGTTTGAACCACTGACCTTATGGTTAAAAACCGACCTTGCGGTCCAGTGCTTTATCCCACAGCATCACACCAGAATTCAACGTAGAATGGTGCTTCTTGTTGTTGGTAAGTGCCGTTAAGTCAGTTCCAACCCATAGCGACCCTGTATAGGGTTTCTGAGGAGCAGCTTGATCTGCCAACCTTGCGGTTCAAACTGACTTTGCAATCCAGTGCATTAACCCACAGTGCCACACCAGGACTCCAGTATGGTGCTTGGCATACATTAAATGCTCAGTGCTATGATTATGAATTTTCTGATGGTTGTAATTTTAATTTCAGGTACAAAAGAAGGATCCCAAGGAATGGGCAGCTCAGTACCGTGAGGCTATGGAAGCAGATTTGAAGGCTGCAGCTGAGGCTGCCAATGAAGCCAAGGCGAGGGCTGAGACTAGAGCCCGAATGGGTATTGGACTTGGCTCTGAGAATGCTGCAGGGCCCTGTAACTGGGATGAAGCTGATATTGGACCCTGGGCCAAAGCCCGGATCCAGACAGGAGCTGAAGCTAAAACAAAAACCCAAGAGTGTGGTAGTACCAATGCTGGTGCCAGTGAAAGTACCAGCAGTGGCTTCAATGCCAGTTCAAGCCTGACTGCCACCCTCACATTTGGCCTCTTTGCTGGCCTTAGTGGAGCTGGTGCCAGTACCAACAGCAACTCTGGTGCCTGTGGTTTCTCTTACAAGTGAGATGCCAGGTATTTACCTTAGTTTAGACAGGGGAAGCTAGGGTTTATGGGAATGGTGTGAGGAATTGGGTTGGTTGTTATAGGAACGCTGGGGTTGGGGGATGATACAGAGAGTGGAGGGGAGTCACTGCTTTGGGTATTATTTCCTGTCCTGTTTGGTGGATATCATTTGACTTCTTTATTTTCTTTTACTTGTGTTTTCAGATATTGCTAATCCCAGCAGTTTTACTCTTCGAGCCAGGGTGTGTCCTCAAAAACCTACTCAGCACAGCACTCTAGGCAGCCACTATCAATCAATTGAAGTTGACACGCTACATTAAATCTGTTTGCCGTTTCTGGGTTTATTGCTTTCTTTTTTTTTGTGGATTGTCACATTCTATTACCACATTTAAAAGTGAACTGGGATGGTTTCTGCCTTAATCTGTGTTTAGTTGAGGTAATATTACTGGATTAATGAGAGTGAGATTAGCATGGCTCTCTGGAATATGTAGGGCCTAAGCTATAGGAGTCCTGGTGTGGCGCTGTGGGTTAATGCGTCAGGCTGCAAAGCCATTTGAACTCCATGGTCAGTGGTTCAAGCTCACCAGCTGCTCCTTGGAAACCCTATACAGGGTCGCTATGGGTCGGCATAGACTCAACGTTACTTAACAAGCTGTAGCCTACAAGGCGGGTAGGATTTCAGTGGGGTGGACTCATAGGGCATGTAAGCACAGAAGAAACACTGAAAAATCCATGAGGTGAGCAAGTCTAATATAAAAAGCAGAAGTAATGGAGACTGAAATCAAGAATTGACAGTCCTTTAAAAAAATGGATGAAGATAGGAAATAGGTAGGTACTTAAAGGGAGGGAGTACAGGAAGAGGAGGATTTTCTTAGAAAAGAAGGGAGACTTGAGCAGAGTAGGACTCAATAGATGGGGAAGTTGAAGCTTGGTTCATATAGCCCAGTCCCTCAGAAGGTGGCAGAGGATTACCAGAAGTCTGAGAGAAGATACTATATGGAAAGGTCTCAAGAAAGAGGACTGAAGAAGAATGTCTGGCAGTAGGGAGGCCCAATGATTAAAAATATTTTACTGTGTTTTTGGTAAAGATTTTTACAGCAGTCTAGGTTCCCATTCAACAAACAGTAGGAGTTACTCAGTGACACTGCTTAAATTCTTCACATTGTGTGCACATTATCATGAGCCCATTATTCTTTGGAGACTTCTTCGCTGTGTCTGGGAACTCAGTACTCTTAGTATAGGAATCCAGAAGAAGATGAATGTTAATTTATTCCAAGATTTGAGTTCTACTGTTTAGGTCTAGTATAAGGACAAAACCAAGTGCAGAGAGTGTATGAATTTGTCTTTTTACTAATAGAACTATAGTGCCTGACACATACTAGGTACACAGAGTGGTTGAAGAGATGGACCATGGAACCCAAGCTAACCTGGACTGGAAGGATGAGGAGAGTGTGTGATAGATTGGGAGATAGATCTGTGGTGAGGGATCTCAGTGAAATCCATAAATGGGCATTGTGTTAAAGAACATGCAAGTGCCTACTGTGTCTGGAGTCCTAGTGTAGAGCTGCAGGATAATGTGCTGGACTGCAAGGTCGTTTTGAGCTGCAAGGTTGGTGGTTCAAACCCACCAGCCATTCCTTGGAAACTATACAGAGTTGCTATGAGTTGGAATCGACTAAGCGGCATTTAACAGCAGCTGTGTCTGCGACTATTAACAGATATCTGGTAAGTGACATTAAGAGAGCCAGAAAGATAAACTGGAGTGGGGATGAGGATTGACTAGTCAGCCTGACAGTAGGATGATTTATTTAGGAAGCCTTTTGAGTCCAAGGTTGTGTGGCTGAAGAGGGGAGAAAAAAAGACAGTTCTGGAAATGAGGGGCCAATGACCTGTGAGGATGCTGGTTGGCTTATCCATGTGGACTGAATTTAACAGATGATGGCAAGAGTCAAGGTTGAGAGGAACACCGTGAATCAGGTGTTGAAGTCCCACTGTGGTTGAAGATGGTATCTTCTCAGCTTCCACTGTCCTCTAAAGGAAGGAGCCTCAGGCAGTGTCTTAGTTATTTAGAGTTGCTATAACAGAAATACCAAAAGTGGATGCGTTAAAAAAAAAATTAAAAAAAAATGGATGCGTTTAACAACCAGAAATTTATTCAATCATAGTTTAGGAGGCTTGAAGTCTAAATTCAGAGTTCTAGGGGATGGCTTTCTGTCTTTTTTGACCTTGAAGAAGGTTCCTTGGTTCCTGTCAGCATTGGTAGGCCCAACATTCGTTGGCAATGTCCATGTGTCTTGGCATCTATCTACCTCTGGGCTGAGGAACTTCACAGTGCAGGGACTACAGGTCCAAAGGATGAACGCTACTCCCAGCTCTTTCTTAGTAATAGGTTCCTCTGAGCTCTGCTTGCCTATTTAACCTCGTCTCAAGAGATTGACTCAGGATACAACTTAATCCTATAGATTGCATCCAGCCTCATTAAAATCTTAGAAGTGAAGATGTACAACACATACTACATCAAATCAGGACTGATCACAATATGGGGGGGGGTGATGATGTTAGATCTCGTCATGGGGGATTATTGTGTCTTAACGGGTCTAACTGTTGAGAATTGAGGCCAAACCAAGTTGACACAAAACATTAACTGTCACAGGCAGAGGTAGTTCAAGCTTACCAGTTGCTCCTCGGAAATCCTATACAGGGTTGCTATGGGTTGGAACTGCCTTGACAGCACTTAACAACAACAACATCATAGGCGGAAGCCCACTGCCTCCCCATTTTTGGAGGAAGTCCACCATCTTTCAACCCTACAGTACCAGAGCCTAATCATTATTATAGTTCAGTAGTCTTTGAGGCCTTTGTGATGAATGCTTCTCCCCTCCTGAAGACCAGAAGCAATAAAATAATATTTTAAAATTGTCTTTTAAATTTAAAAAGTTTCATCCAGAACCAGACAACTCCTTGCCTACAGCCGTGAATTGAGACTTGCTTTTGGCCACTGAGGTTTTCACAACACATGAAGCATCCTAGTTCAGTTCTACTGTCCCTCCAAAGAAGTGGTAGCATGTAGGCACAATATGCACATGAAAGGAGCAAGAGAGAGAGGTTTGAGCAAGCAAAATGACTTAATGAAGCATAGTATAGGTGTTCTCACAGAGATTAGAATGGACTTCCACCTCTTGAGTGAGGGGGTGCATTGAGTGAGTTTCTGGTATCACTTTTTTATACTGTTTTCCTCCAGGGCAGGCTCTGGGTCTCTTGATAATTGTCTCCTGATTCCTACATTTTGACATCATAATTGCCTACTTCTTCCTAGGTTTGATATACTTTCTCACATTATATCAGTCTGTTATAATTGTATTTATGAGCTAACTATAGTGCTGATTTATAGTGCCTTATTCACATCAGATCTGTTCTAGTCTCTGTAACTGCCTGATTTTGGTGAAAGTCCTGTCTTGTATCATTCCTTTTATTAGACTCTCCTGACAGTTCAGGTTGTTTCCTGCATTCCTGTGTGTGGTTAGCCCCATTTCCCTGTTCTAACTACCTAACATTACCTCCTGAGAGAAAGGAAACCCTGATGCTACCGGAATATGGATGGTGACTCATTCTTAGCTGTTTCCTGCTGAAAAGGGATGTTGTTGAGTGGCAGGGTAAGTTAGGGTTGCCACAGATGCATGTTGGAGACAATGATTGTTGATGCCCAAGGCACTAGGAGAGAATACAGGGAAACGGTTACACAGACTAGTTGGAAGGCATGTCCAGTCTGATCTATTGTATTAAGGAAAATAGGCTCACCACACAGTGGAACATACCCTTGGGTTAGCAGCATTTGTCTGTGAAAAGTGTCAAGTCTTTTGGTAACAAAAGAGGTGAGTAAATTCAATATACAAGGCCCAAACATAAGCAGAAGTAATACAGTACCTAAGCGTCCAAGCAATGGACTTAGCCAGGGTACAGAAGGGAAATATATCTTTATCTGTGACCATAAATCTTGTAGCCACTAACTATTTCTAAGATGTGCTGTACCTTGAGTTAAACTTCTCTTGCTATATATATGTATGGTTGTATTAGAAACTGCACAAACTCCACCCACTTTGGCTAGTAGATAGTCAAGGTCTATGCCCGTATTGGCCAATGAGTCTAATGATTTTTTTAATGGTTCTCAGTGATGGTACAGAATCCTCCCCCAGTTCCTACAGCATTGATTAAACATCTTAAATGGCTACATGGTAATTCATACTTCTATATGTAATGGTTCTGGCAGCCACTAGAGTGGTAACACTCAGGATTAGGAACGTGAGAAGTTCCTTTTTTCTTCTTCGGGGAGTTATATCAGAGGAAATTGAGGAAGGGGCAGGTCGCAGATCTTGGACTATTTGAAATTCCCTAGTTATAAGAGTCACAAATCCTAGAGTGCAAGTTCCCCCAGCTTGAGCTGCATTTAGACACAAGTGTGCCCATGTTCTATTATTCTTACCTTGGCAGAAAACTTATAATAATCATCCTTCCAAACATAACAAGGAAGAGGAATCTCCCCCCAATTACTGGAATTATCAATATCTAAACCAGAGTGCCTAAAAAGTAGGATGGTAAAATATTCAGACTGGTATTGATATGTACACCTTGGGTGGTGGTTATCTCTGTATGCTTGGGCAGCTGCTCAGATATCTGTCCATGTTAATTCAAAAGTCAAACTCTGCAATGAATTTAGTGCAATTTTCTGAAAAGCTCCCTAGCTTCTCCTTGCACAGTTTCAAATATACCATATAGAATGGTGCATGGACCCTGATAAGTTGCCTACCAACTCCTGAAACCTCTGGCAAAGATAAGAGACTAGAGAGAGGTGGGGAAGAGCTCAATTTTGGCTTCTTATGTTCTTCAATTTTATCTGCCATTGTCAGTGGCTTTTTTAGGGGACTAATTTCTATACAACACTTACATCTTTCTGTGTCTTCTCTAAGAGTCATAAAGGCTTGAACATAAGGGAACCCTGACCACTTTCCTTCCATTCTACAGAACAGATCTTATTGTAAAAGAGTGTTATAACGTAAGCTTCTATTTACTGGTCACTGCTCTTGGTCCCCCAGAATATATTGGGGTCAAGCAGTATTACAGAAAAATACTGATTTCTTTCCATACAGGCTGTCAAAATTAAAGTTATTCCAATTTTTAAATAGGTACCCCAAAGAGGAGTTTTTGGAAAAGATGGCATTTGTCCCATGTCACCTATGGAGATAAAAAAAAAAAGAGTTTTTGGGCAGAGTATCCCCTGTTTTAGAACTATTAGGTGGGAACTAATGGTAGTTCCACTGTGTAGAGTCAGGCCAAGATTTGAGACCTTGGCCTCCAGCTGGAACACCCCTTTTGGGTGTTCTGCCTCTATAATAGTTGATAAAGACCATCACTAACAATGAACGAGAACCAGTATAGCAAAATGAGATCTATGGGTCAATATTCCCATGCGTTTTCTTATTTTGTGATACAAAGTTCTGCTGAAATTATCTACATATCAGTTTGCAAAATGCCCAATCATGGCTGAACTGAACTCCAAATTCAGTTTGAACTTGGAAACACAGGAAAAGATGTCTTAGAAAGTGCCCCCAAAGCCATGGAGTAGTGATTTCCAAAACAAGGGAATGCTACAGTAGAAACTATGTGCATAAGCAGAGGAGGGGTGCCTGGATCAGTTTCCTCTCTGAGTTTGAAAGAGGCCATGGCTTTAAAGCAACAGCAGTCAAGGAAACATGCATGTGGTCATAAATAATAGCAGCACAGATGTGTCTATTTTATTTTAATGTTTTGCTGTGAATTATATGATAGTTTAAATGGGAGAACGTTAGTTTTACATTCATTCTATCGTATATCGTTTCATTACCATGGTTCCAATCCCCTCCATGCATCATCAACCAACCAAAGGATATACCCTGCAAGCCTGCCCCCTACACTACACCCCCCCTCCCCCCAGTCTTCAGCACACAGTCGCTCTCCCTTTCTGGATCTAAAGTACCCAGCTGCTCCATGGCTCAACATCATCAGGCATTGCTGCTTCTCTGGGTAGGGTCCCGCTCTCAGGTCTTCTCCGTTGATGATCCTAGGGACCTCCGCTCCTAGACTGGAAAGTTAATCACTCCCTTCCTTGCTACAAAACGTCTACCTTTACATTTCCAACCCTCACAATCAGTCCTGATAACAAT
>NW_006408833.1:2711487-2713053 GCF_000296735.1 Chrysochloris asiatica
AGATTCCAAGTTGCCAGTGTTGGTTGTTATGCTATGCCTCAGGCTCCAATCCAACCTTTGTTCTGTTTTGCCTTTAAACTCTCTTTCCCTCCCTTCAGGCCTCTCCTTCTCTTTCCCGTGATAAAAAACAGAACAAAAATGGAAACAGATAATAAAAGTTCTGGGTCTCCGCTTGGGCTGAGTATCTGTGTGCATGCGTGGCAGAAGAACCCACCAGCGGTGAGGGTGGGGGGTGGTCACTCGGCTCAGGCTCTCCCTCTATTCACCAGAATGGAGGTGGGCAAACAGTGAGTGTGCCAGTTACCAGATACCAAAGAAAATCAGAACAAAGCAAAACTGACAAAGTATATTGTCCACCTTTGTCCCAAGGTTTCTGTGGCGGTTTTCCGTGGTGTTTTTGCTCCCCCTGTTTCGTACCGCCACTTGGTCTCGCCCAGGATGTCAGCTCTGGCCTCTGAGCCCGACCCGGCAGATTCAAAAGTATGCGATTTTTTACTTCAGCTCCAAACTCCACAAGCTATAAGCCTTCAAACCTTTAAAATATTCCTATCTCTGTGGTTCTGAGTTTTGGAGCTGTGCCCTGGGTCTGCTTTGCCTGGTATTCTGTGTTATTGCTGACAGTGACCTTCATTGCACCTCCACCCTAGTCACCATCAAGCCTCCTCACAGATGTGTCTTTAAGGCAGAGAGACTCTGACTATTGTGTTTGGAGTCTGATTACGGGAAGGGGGCTCCCTAGTCATTCTATGCCTTTTAAGAATCTCAGTTCTTCCTGGGCATCCTGGAGGGCTGTCCAAAAGGACTCCAGAGTATACTGGTGGACCAGACCTTATGTGGCACTCTTCAGTGGAGTCCAGTTCTTTGTTGATAAAAGGGGAATCTTCCCAAGGTGCCTACATGTCACTGTGGTCACATGGCAACTCCTTTGCTAGGTTATCACTTGAATGGGAATGCCCAAAGCCTTGGACCAGAGGGAGGAAATGCCTCTTATGTCTTCAGACTCAGGGATCATCTGCCTGGAGACTCATATAAATGATGTCTGTCTGCCTTGAGGCATGACCATGAATAGAAATAGAAAACCAGAGGAAAGAAAGATCCGAGAAAAGCAACACTGACCTGGAGGTTTCACTTACATTTTGTGAGTGGTGTATGAGAGCTCCTGGGCATAGTAGCAGACAGTTTTTCAAGGTGGCAGTCATTTTTTAGCAGTGAGGGGAGTGAGGGGAACTTGCTTTGGAGTTCAGGAAGTGTGCGGATGGTTTCTGGGTTTGGGCGTCAAAAATGTGACATCACAGATGGGGCATCCTGTTTTGGTTCTACTGTCCCGTCAAAGAATTGGTAGGGTATAGGCATGGCACCCACATGAAAGGATCCAGAGAGATAGATCTTTTATTGTCGGGGTCTGACCTCGACATAGTTGTGTTGTTCACGAGTGTTTGGTTCACGAGGAGGGGAGATCCAGCGGCGATAGTGATAGCGAAAGAATACACAGACAAACAGAAGAAGGGAGACAATGAGGCACCCCAGAGCCAGGGTGGATACATCACTGATGGGCAGGCTTGGGAC
>NW_006408833.1:2713947-2717159 GCF_000296735.1 Chrysochloris asiatica
GAGATTGAACTGCTGACCTTGTAGTTCAAACTGACCTTGCAGTCCAGCACATTATCATGCAGCACCACACCAGGACTTCTCCAAATTATATATATGTATATATTGGAGTCCTGGCATGGCGCTGTGGGTTAATGAGTCAGACTGCAAAGCCGTTTGAACTGCAAGGTTGGTGGTTCAAGCTCACCAGCTGACTTGATGGCACTTCACAACAACTACATATATAAATTGGGGTGGTGCTGTAAGATAAGCACTAGATCGTAAGTTTAGTTTGAACCTCAAGGTTGGCTGTTCATACCCACCAGCCGTTCCTCAGAAACCTTGTACAGGGCTGCTATGAGTCAGAACCAACCCAACAGCATTTAACAACCACAACATATATAAATTATGTACACACATATACGAGGGGCCTTCAAAAAGTTCGTGGAAAATGGAATGAAAAGATAATGGAATTTTTTTTCTAACTTTTAATTGTGATTTGTGTGCAGGTTTATGGAGAAGATAATCAGTTTTGTATTCTACAAATCATATACTTTGTTTCATATCAGTTGTTGTTGTTGTTGTTGTTAAGTGCCATCGTGTCGGGTCCGACCCATAGCGACCCTGTACAGGGTTTCCGAGGGTGTAAATCTTTACGGGAGTAGAAAGCCTCATCTTTCTCCCGCGGAGCGGCTGGTACAATCCCCTTAATGTAGAAACATCACTTTTCTCACTTCTTGTGTTTCTTGTTTCCATTTCTCCTCCTTTCTCAACACTCCTAAATTTGTCCTTAGGTAAAATGCTGCCCTTTCATCTTGAATGGTTGACCATTCTATTGTGTGCACACCTCACTAGTATTGTTGACCCCCCCAATATACCTATTGCTTGGCTGAAAATTGAGCCTTGTGGTGAGTTCAGGTCCAGACTTGTAGCGTGGGTTTCACTTACCATTATACCTGGTCTTTTATATGATTTTGAGTTTTGTTTTTCCATGAACTTTAAAAAGCACCCTTGTATATAACTTTTAAAAGCACCCTTGTATATAAGCACCCTAAATTTGTTTGCACACACAGAGCAAGGAAGGAAATAAAAATGGTTATAGTCTTGTTGCTGAAATTAATCCAGAGACATAGCTGTTGTTTCTGATTTCCCTTGCCTTAGCTAGCGATGGTTATTTGTTTGAAAGGGTGATATTCATGGTAGTATTGAGTGTATATGGCTACTGTATTCTTTGATTAACCTTTATCACTGGACATAGTGTGAATGAAAGCACCCAGGGAATGTCCTGAGACTTGTATATAGAAGGTCAGTTTAGCCTCGTAGGACCAAGTTGTTCATTATACTCCTAAGGGACTGTCTTGGTTATCTAGTGCTGCTATAACAGAAATAGCACAAGTGGATGCAGTTAACAAACAAAAATTTATCTTCTCACAGTTTAGGCAGCTAGAAGTCCAAATTCAGAGTTTCAGCTCTAAGGGAAGGCTTTGCCTCTTTGTTGACTTTGGAGAAAGCACCTTGTCTCATTTCAACATGTGTAGACCCAGTGTTCCTTGGAGATCATTATGCATCTTGGCATTAGTCTTCCTGTTAATCTAGGAGCTTCACAGTGCAGGGACCCCAGGTCCAAAGGATGAACTCCACTCTGATTGCATCCAACTTCAAAAACATCATAAAAGTGAGGATTTATAACATAGCATAATTACATCAGATCAGAGCTGATCACATCAGATTACATCCTGCAGGAAGAGATTATATTACGTTAAATTGCATCATGGGGACTTATTATGTCTTAACTGCTGTGCCACTGAGAATTTTGGCCTAGTCAAATTGACATAAAACCTTAACTGCAGCCCAACCCTTATCAACTTGGTACCTGTATGGTGGAAGGGATGGTGGTGTGCCGTTGAGTTGGTTCTGACTCATAGCAACACTATATAGGGTTTTCGAGGCTATAAATCTTTATGGGAGCAGAAAATCTCATTTCTACTGTGGAACAGCTGGTAGATTTGAACAGTTGACCTTGCAGTTATCAGCCCAGCCAGTTTATTACCAGGGTTCCTTTGGTGCTTTTACACATCTCCTTAAACCATACATAATCTCTAAAATAAAGACAATTATAATGTTATCTGCTTCCAGATACAATGGTTGTTGTTTTTAAGTGCCCCTTGGTTTCAACTCATAGTGAATCTGTATAGAGATTTTGAGGAGTGGCTGGTGAGTTTGAGCTGCTGACCTTGCAGTTAGCAGTCCACACCAGGATCCCAAATACAATGGTGCAACAGGCAAAAGGTAAATATTTCCATTACAAATGGGAACAGTTGGAGGTAAAGAAGGTATAACAGGCACCACACAAGTTAAAATTCCAGTAGAACAATTTATATTAACTCTCAAGGTTTGAAACTAATACTCTGTTCTCTGGGATCATCTAGGCAATGGCCTTGCCCTCTAGATTCTGGGTGGTGGCCATACACTCTGGATTCTGGGTTGAGGCTCTGCCACTCTAGACTTATGCTCAGCTTTTCAGGTCCAATGGAAAGGAAACTCTTCTTCCTCAATTGTGGGTAGCCCCATTCCCTTAATCTATGTGAGAGTTGACTCCAAACCTTGACTCCAGCAAGTCCTGTTCTTCTGCCCCCTTGAACATGGCAGCTTGCCCCATCATTTTGGGTAGAAGTTCCATCTTTTTTTTTTAAAAAAAATGTTTTATTGTGAATTGTGTGATAGTTTACATGGGAGAACATTAGTTTTACATTCATCCTATTGTATATCATTTCATTGCCATGGTTACAATCCCCTCCATGCATCATCAACCAACCTACAAACCTGCCCCCCGGTCATCAGCACACAGCCCTTCTCCCTCTCTGGATCTACAGTCCCCAGCTGCTCCATCTCTCCACGTCATAGTCTCTGCCTCCATCTCTGGCGTCACTGCTTCTCTGGGTAGGGTCCTGCTCTCCGTTCTTCCCCCTTGATGGTCCCAGGGACCTCTGCTCCTAGACTGGAAAGTTAATCACTCCCCTCCTTGCTACAAAACATCTACCTTTAGATTTCCCACCCTCACAATCAGTCCTGATAACAATTATTCACTATTATATCACAAGAGACCTATCTGTATTTCCTTTCATCATCCCCACCTAGACAGATTGGAGATTCTACCTTCTTCCATGCCCTCTGGATCTAGGTTCCCTCTTGAAAGCTTGTAAGCCAGTCACTTCTTGCCTTTGTAGCCCCCCCAC
>NW_006408833.1:2717259-2717700 GCF_000296735.1 Chrysochloris asiatica
CTCCAGGCTGGTCTGCTCGTCCTTTCAAGTGGAAATTTCCCATCTCTGGAGATCTGGATGTGGTTCTACCTATAGTCTTATGTATTGCAGAGGCTCTGCAGGAAGCTTCCTTCACTGGGCACGTTGTAGCCCCATTTTAGGTATGCCCATCAGTTATAGGCAGAAGACGGATTTACAAGCTTTCTATGGTGATGTTTCTGACTATTCCTTTCTCTTCCCCTCCAGTGTCTATTTTATATTGTAATGCAAGGAAAACCAAGATTAAAAAGACAGCCAAGCATCTTAACCTTATTCCCTCCTTTCCCCCATTACAACCATGTCTCAATCTCTGTATCCCAGAGCCTTGCAGTTCCAAGGTTGTGCATACATCATTATTTACCTCTGTCCCACTTAGCCCATTCAAACCTGCCTAACCGTTCTCCCATCTGCTTTGTTCTTCCA
>NW_006408833.1:2718241-2722769 GCF_000296735.1 Chrysochloris asiatica
TAGGTTCCCTCTTGAAAGCTTGTAAGCCAGTCACTTCTTGCCTTTGTAGCCCCCCCACTTTGGGTAGCCAATGTCCAAGTTGCCCATACCTGTCTACTCTGTGTATGGAGGGGGTGGGAATGATCCTTGCTGTAAAGATTTGTTCCCTGTTTTGAGCTACTGTATCCATAGGTGTAGGTCAAGTTCATCAAAGTTATGTTTGTTTGTTTGTTTTTTCCTTTTCTTTCTTCTTCTAGTTGAGCTCTGATCATCCAGTCATTGAAGCCAGGTCAAGTGGGTATTATCTGCAAGAGTGGGTGTTCTTGTGCATACGCCCTCTCTTCTTATCAGCTGGACGCTTCACTCTCCACTCTAGTCCTCTGTGGCTATGTCACTGACTCTAAGCCCATGAGTCCCCCCAGGTCTTGACACACTGCTGGCCAACCAGGTCTCCACCTGGCTTCACAGAAGTCTATTGAACGTTGTAGGGCTTAGCTCACAGCTTCATTGCTGCTTTTCCCTCACTTCCCATTATCGGTGATGAATGTGGTCACCAGTCAGAGCGTGTATTCCCATTGAGTCTTAGTCTTGAAAGGGGGTTTGCTTTGAGGGGGCAAGCAACTTGCTTGTTCTTGTAGTGATCAGTTGGTCTGCCTATATTGTTTGGTATTTTTCCTGTCTGTCTTTCTTTCAAGAAGCATCTTCTGTTCTTCTAGCTGCTCCAGGCTGGTCTGCTCGTCCTTTCAAGTGGAAAATTCCCACCTCAGAATATTCCGGATGGAGTTCAGAATTCCACCTATGGTCTTATGTATTGCAGAGGCTCCGCAGGAATCCTCCTTTACCGGGCACGTTGTAGCCCCGTTTTAGGTATTCCAATCAGTTATAGGCAGAAGAAGGACTTACAAGCTTTCTATGGTGATATTTCTGGCTATTCCTTTCTCTCCCCTTCCAGTGTCTATTTTATAATGGTATGCCAGAGAAACCCAGATTCAAAAGACATCTAAACATCTTAACATTATTTCCCCCCTTTTCCCCATTCCAACCATGTCCTGTATCCCAGAGCCCTGTTGTTCCAAGGTTGTGCATACATCATTCTTTACCTCTGTCCCACTTAGCCCATACAAACCTGCCTAATTGTTCTCCCATCTGCTTTGTTCTTCCATTTCCCTCCCACTTCTTGTAAATTGCCACCCTCCCCAGCACCCAAATTATCCTGTGTCTATTCCCTGCCCTCTGCTCCACTTTCCCCTCTTTTCCCCTCACTCCACCCTCCCGCCCCCACATCCCAGCAACCAGCAAAGAATCCCCCCACTTTAGTGTGGGTTCTTTTTCTTAGTCTTTTACAGTAGTGGTCCTATGCAGTATTTCTCCTTTTGTGACTGACTAATTTCACTCAACATAATGTCCTCAAGTTTCATCCATATTATGCAGTGGCTTGCAGCTTCCTTGTTATTCTTCAAGGTAGCATAATATTCCATTGTGTGTATGCACCACAGTTTGTTTATCCATTCTTCAGTTGATGGGCACTTTGGCTGTCTCCATCTTTTTGCTATTGTAAATAGTGCTGCTATGAACATTGGTGTGCATATATCTACTCGTGTTATGGCTCGTATTTCTTGTGCGTAAATACCAAGTAGAGGAATTGCTGGATCATAAGGTATTTCTAGAACTTCCATCTTAAAGCAGCCCCACAGCCTGGAATCTAGTTGGTGAAGAAGATCCGACTCTTTGAAACTTAAACCCAGAGATTTAAGCTTTGAGTGCCCAAAGCTCATGGCCCTACCTTTTGAGACTGAGGCAGCTCTGCTTCCATGCTCCTTGTCTCTTCATCTTCTGCTTCCTGGTTTCTTGATCTCAAAAAGATGCCAGTCTGGTCTCTGCTCAGTCAAGTGTTACAAAGGTCTTTAGCGCTACTGATGAACTGCCAAGAGGTACCCCCATCCATCAGTAAGCATTGGCCTGAAGGAGCTCAGTTATCTGTCCTTCTGTGGGTTAGAGAGTCTAACTCCCATGACGACAAGTGCTCCGAGGTACCCAACTCCACCAGAAAACCTTTTGCTCAAAGGCTGACCGGTCAGGTCGACTTTCATGCAATCTTATGTCAGTCGCCTGGTTCTGCTGCTGCTTCTCACCATCTCTGACATCGCTGGTGTTACAGCTTCCCTTGTTTTCTTCTGAATCATCATCAGAATTTTTTTGATATCCATAATTCCACCAACAGTCTCTTCTAGGCAATCTAGGCTTTTATTATTAGGCAGCTAAGTATTCTTCTAGTCTCTGCTCAGTATCCAATTCCAAAACCACTTTTACATTTAGGTACCTATTAGAGCTGCACCCTACTCTTCTAGTAACAAATTCAGTCTTAATTATATCTAGTAGTGATATAACGGAATTATCACAAGTGGATGTCTTTAAAAAACTGTGAGAAATTAATTTTAATTCAGAGTTCCAGAGCTAGATGAAGAGTCTCTCTTTGTTGGCTCTGAAGAAAGGTCCTTGTCTCCTTCCAAAATTTGTAGTTCTGGCATTCCTTAGAGATCTTTATGCATCTAGGCATAAATCTTCCTCTGGATCTAGGAGCTTCACTGTGCAGGAACCCCAGGTCCAAAGGACAAACTTCACTCTTGGCTCTTCTTTCTTTGTGGTTGTTGTTACTAGGTGCTCTCAAGTTGGTTCTGATTCATAGAGACCCTATGCACAACAGAATGAAACATTGCCAGACCCTGTGCCATCTTTACAATTGTTGCCACATTTGAGCCCATTGTGGCTGCCACTGTGTCAATGCATCTCATTGAGGGTCTTCCTCCTCTTTGCTGACCCTTCACTTTACTGATCATGACTGGTCCCTCCTGACAACATGTTCAGAGACAAAGTCTAACCATCCTTGCTTCTAAGGAGCATTCTGGTTATACTTTTTCCAAGACAGATTTGTGTGTTCTTCTGACAGTCCATGGTACTTTCAATAGTCTTTGCCAATACCATGATTCAAATTCATCAATTCCTTATTCGTTGTTCAATTTTCACATTCATATGATGTAATAAAACATACCATGGTTTGGGTCAGGTGCACCTTAGCCCTCAGAGTGAAATCTTTGCTCTTGAACACTTTAAAGAAGCCTTGTGCAGCAAACTTGTCTAATGCAATACGTCCTTTGATTTCTTGGCTGCTGTTTCCATGAGTGTTGATGGTGGATCTAAGCAAAATGAAGTCTTTGACAACTACAATTTTTTCTCCCTTTAGCATGATATTTATTGGTCCAGTTGTGAGGATTTTTCTTTTCTTTATATCGAAATGCAGACCATACTGAAGGTATGATATTCATCATAAATATTTCAAGTCCTCTTTGCTTCCAGCAAGCAAGATTGTGTTATCTGCATATTGCAGGTTGGTAATGAGTCTTACTCCAATTCTGATGCCATGTTCTCCTCTGATGCCATATAATCCAGTTTCTAGGATTATTTGCTCAGCATACAGATTGAATAAGTATGGTGAAAGGATATAACCATAGCAGTATGGTTATATCATTTAGTATCTCTTGGTTTTGTTCCAACGACTACCTCACCACACCAGGAAACTCATAAGGTTCCTTATGAGCACAACTATGTGTTCTGGAATACCCATTCTTCACAATGTACCCAGGGTTTGTTATGATCCACACAGTCGAATGTCTTTGCATAGTCAATAAAGCACAAGTAAGTACATTTCTGGTATTCTGTGCTTTCAGCCAAGACCCATTTGATGTCAACAATGATATCTCTTGTTCCACATCCTCTTTTGAATCTGGCTTGAATTTCTGGCAGCTCTTTGTTGATGTACTGCAGCAACATTTTACTTGCATTTGGTATTAATGATATTGTTTGAGGATTTCCACATTCCGTTTGGGTCACCTCTCTTTGGAATGGGCACAAATGTGGATCTCTTCCAATCATTTGGTCTTCCAAATTTCTTGTCATAGATGAGTGAGGGCTTCCAGTGCTGCAACAGTTTGTTGAAGTATTTCAATTTGTATTCTGTCAGTTCCTGGAGCCATCAGTGCCTTCAGTGAGTGTAGCTTGAACTTTTTCCTTCAGTACCATTGGTTCCTTTTTTTCCCCCCCATGTTTTATTGTGAATTATATGATAGTTTACATGAAAGAACTTTAGTTTTACATTCATTCCACCGTATATAGTTTCATTGCCATGGTTCCAATCCCCTCCATGCATCATCAACTGACCAAAGGGTATACCCTATAAACCCGCACCCTACACTACCCCTCCCCCATTCTTCAGCACACAGTCCCTCTCCCTCTCTGGATCCAAAGTCCCCAGACACTTCATCACTCCAAGTCATTGTCTCTGCCTCTATCTAGGGCCTCACTGCTTCCATGGGTAGGGTCCCGCTCTAGGCTATTATCCATTGATGGTCCTAGAGACCTCCACTCCTAGACTGGAGAGTTAATCACTCCCTTCCTTGCTACAAAACGTCTACCTTTACATTTCCAACCCTCACAATCAGTCCTGATAACAATCATTCACTATTGTATCACAAGTGACCCTTCTGCATTTCAT
>NW_006408833.1:2724453-2725769 GCF_000296735.1 Chrysochloris asiatica
CCCCTCCAGTGTCTATTTTATAATATAATGCAAGGAAAACCAAGATTCAAAAGACAGCCAAGCATCTTAATATTATTCCCCCCTTTTCCACATTCAACCATGGCTCGATCTCTGGTAACCTATAGTTACCAGAATGGAGGTATGAAGATAGCAAAGGACCAATGAAAAGATACCCCCCAAAAAAGAGAATGTCCACACCTCTGTCTGTGCGGCTCTGTCAGGCATCCGTGGCTGCTCTGATCCTTTCCCCGCTTGGCCCCACACAAAATGGCAGCTCCTGGAGCAGCTGAGTGTCCCAAACCAGGAAGCAATGGATTTCTTGCTTCTTGACACAAACTCCCCAGCTGTAAGTCTTCCAACCTTCTAAATATTCCTTTATATGTGGTTCAGAGTTCTGGGACCATTCCCTGAGCCTTCTTGGTCCTGTATTCTGTGTTGTTCTTGGCAGAGCTCGTCATTACACTTCCACCTGATCCGCCATCTTTTTCCGGATGTCTCTAGGTTCCATCTTGAAAGCTTGTAAGCCAGTCACTTCTTGCCTTTGTAGCCACCCCCCCACCCAATTTGGGTATCCAATGTCCAAGTTGCCAATCTCTGTCTACTCTGTGTGTGGAGAGGGTGGGAACAAATCCTTCTTGCTGTAAGGATTTGTTCCCTCTTTTGGGTTACTGCATCCATAGGTGTAGGTCAAGTTCATCAAATTGTATCAGATCACTCTTTTTTTTTTTCCTTCTTCTTTCTTCTTCTGGTTGAGTTCTGATCATCCATTCATTGGGGCCAGGTCACGTGGGTACCATCTGCAAGTGTGGGTGTTCTTGTGCATATGCCCTCTCTTCCTATCAGCTGGTAGCTTCACTCTCCACTCTAGTCCTCTGTGGCCATGCTGCTGACTCTGGGCTCAGGAGTCCCCAGGTCTCCCCACACTGCTGTCCAACCAGGTCCCCATCTGGGCCCACAGAAGCCCACTGAACATTATAATTATAGGGCTTAGCTTGCCGCTTCATTGCTGCTTTTACCCCACTTCCCCCTATCGGCGATGTGTGTGGTCACCAATCAGAGCACGTATTTCCGTTGAGTCTTATTCTTGGAAGGGGGTTTGCATTAAGGGGACCCGACCACTTGCCTTGATGTTTCCTGGGCAAGCTATTTGTTTGTTCTTGTAGTAACAGTCAGTCTGCCTATGTTGTTTCATATTTTTCCTGTAGGTCTTTCTTTCAGGAAGTATCTTCTGTTCTTCTAGCCGCTCCAGGCTGGTCTGCTCATCCTTTCAAGTGGAAATTTCCCATCTCTGGAGATCTGGATGTGGTTCAGGCTTC
>NW_006408833.1:2746566-2750620 GCF_000296735.1 Chrysochloris asiatica
TAATCTTAGCAGAATGGAGGAGCCACTTTTAACATGTTAGTGGGTGAAGGAGAATTTAATACTATTGAAAAGCAAATTATGTATCCTATGCCTGCTTATGCCCAAATTAATCAGTGTGGGCACAAAGCTTGGAAATCTATTCCCAATACAGGCAAACAAACTACTGAATTGTCAAATGTGCATCAAGGTCCTGATGAGCCTTTTCAGGACTTTGTTTCTCGATTGCTTATCACAGCTGGTCGCATCTTAGGCAACTCTCCTAATTTCTTAAGCCCGAAAGATCAGGCTGAGTTAAAAAAGAAAGCTTCCAAATTCCATTGGAGTTATTGGGACTTTCTCTTTCATGAAAGAGCTCCTTGAATAACTTTAATAATGAAAGGTAGGAGAAAAAGCCGAGAGTTATTTAGAAAAGATTTGTCTAAAATCATCAGTCATTCTACCCCAGACTAAATAACCAATTTTTTTGCAGGACAATGCAGATTGGCAAATCGCCTTGGAAATTTTTTGGGGACAAACTATCCCACCTTCCCAGTAACCCCTTGCTTCAACTTATTAATAAACATTCTGTAGCTTTCTCTTTGCAGTTTCTCAATGAATCTCTCCCTGAACTTGTTGATGTAGTTTTGGCTAACCACCAAGCTTAACTCTTATTAAAGAAATTTCTCACATGCAACAAACTGGAAACTTTGGCACAGAAGACAGAAGTTGATTGCTGTTATTTTTGCCTTTAATCTCCAGTAACAAACCTCCCTTTATCTGCTTTCTGATTCTTATAGTCTACATGTGTTACTTACTAACCAAGGGGCAAAGATATAGTCTTTTTTACAGGACACAAACCACCCCATATGAATTCCAGACCAACTAATTCGACCCTATTGGCAAAAAGACAGCCACTTCCCACTCCCCAAAGCATAGAAGCATTCACCGAAGAACCATCTGAAAGCATGTCTCCACCAGCTCCAGGCTCTAAAAGCTAGACTTTTGATTTCTTCCCTCCAACGTCTGTCTCTGCAAAATCAAGCAGGCTGCTTTAACATAGGAGCAATTGAAGTGCTTAACGGAGCATGCTGTGAAAACTGTTAACTCTTAGGGAGCTGAGACAACTCCAGAAACTTTTTTGTTGCTATGCATGTAATTCTTGCTTGTTAGGTATTATGAGTAAGAGCTAACAACTCATTAAGCTTACGTTCCTAATTTTGTAAATAATTCTCAATTGTTGGAAAGTCAATCAGAAGTCTTTGTACTGGATTCCCTAAATAATTTTCTTGTAGCTTTGTTAAAAGAGGTGTAATCTACTCTCCTTCTAACTCTACTAGTTTAATTCATGATTGGTCTGTTTCAGCTGTTCTCTACATAGGGACACATATAGAAAATATTAAAACTAGGATGACTACTGCATGTCATCATAATTACCAGACATTTCATTCAATATGCAAGCTTTTCATTCACAAATTAGAGCTATTAGTCAGCCACACTTACAATCCACCTCCTTAGAACAGGTGGCTGCATCTTCAGTCAATTCTATTAGGAACACAGTCTCAACTAGTTCCTTTTGAACTCTAATCATTAATGCATCTATTTTTGCAATCATACTTATATTAATTTTTTCATGTCTAAATTTGGCCATTACAGCTGTTCAACAAAAAGTTCATACGCTTCATTTTAAAAAAATAGAAAGGGAGGAGATGGCAGAGGCCATGCGAGGGACCCTGAACATGAAGGACCCTAAACAAACAGGGCCACAATGGGTCCCCCCTTTTGTAACACAAGACCCCAGGAGGGATCTCATGTGGGAACTCTGCTGTCTCTGTCTCTTTCTATTAATCTTTGTTTTAAACAGCTTATTTTTAATTTTCTTGATTTTATAATAAAAGTTTTCAGTAAAATCTTAGTAAGAAATATATTAGGGATTTAAAACTTGCACATTCACACCATATTCAATCATGCATAGTCCTAAAGAATGCTTTTCCCACTAACAATAAGTTTCACCACTAGGAAAAACCAGCTAAAGTTTTTGCTAGTTTAAGATTACATTCAACATTCTGTGTAGTTTCGGTCAGGGGCATTGAGACCTTTAGAAAATTTAGCAAAAATGCAATTGAGGGCTAAAGGAATAGTATTAGATCATAAGCAGAAATTTAACTAGATGTTTTGTATAAGGAAGTTGTTCTGTCTCTTCGTGGCTACAAAACTTTTTTATGCTTCTTGTTTTTCTTGTTTAATCAATCATGAGAAACAATTGTGTTGTCAGTTACCATAGCAAATAATGTCTAGGTACATGTTGTGATTAATGAATCTATAGAAAATAATAGGTGAGGGTAGAAATAGGAGTTGAGATTTGGAGTTGTGTTTTAAAGTTAACGTGACATTTTTGGAGCAATGAGACTTGGTTACAGAAATCAGATATTGTCTAACTATGTAAAGGGGGACAAAAAAGATTTTGATATTCCTGATGTTCTACATTGAAATGATTAATATGTATGATTTAGACCACTACTTTGAAAAGAATGATTAATAGATTGATGGTACAGAGTAGTATAAAAGCTGTTTGAGAAGTTTCATCTAAATTGCACTAGGTGCAACCTCACTTCATGGGTTGCTGCCCTAAAGCCTAACATGTCTTTTACAATCCTAAAAAGACCAACCTATGTGTTGCTGTCAGTAAACATCTCCCAAGAGTGGTATGATGATGCCAGCCTGCAACTCGTCAATGAATTTACCATGTCGCTTTCTAGATCAAAGCGAGGACTTGGACTTACAGTAATGGGTGTAATGTCTTTTATCACCTTGCTTGTTTCTTGCACTGCCACCACCATTGCACTTATATAGGAAATTCAAACTGCAGCTACTGTCAACGAGCTGATGGACAATGTTACCTACAACTGGGACCGACAAGAAAAAATTGATCTTGCCATTGAACATCGCCTGAATGGACTGTATGACACTGTTAACTTAATTGGGGATACTTTGGAGCAGGTCATGATTTGGCAATGCCTTGTGTGCCATGCTGATTATCGCTCCATTTGTGTGACTAAACTTGTGTATAATGCCTCGGCCTTTCCTTGGCCCATGGTACAGGCTCACCTGCACGGAGTATGGATCACTGAAAATGTCAGCCAAAATTGGAATGAGTTACATGCACAAATAATTGCTATGCATTATGCTCTCCACCTTGACAGCAAGTCTGCAGAATTGGCTAAACAACTTCTATGCAACCTTAAAAATTTGTTCCCTACTATATCCTCCCTTTCTCAATTGTGGGGTCCCATTCTAGCTATTGGCATATTTGTCATCTTTGTTTGCTTCCTCCTCCCCTGCCTTCTTCGAAAAGCAATTAACTAGTATAAAAGCACTGTGGAGTCGTCTGCATGGTCTCCAGTTAAAGACACTCCCTTGACATATATGACAGGTAAGGATCAGTGGAATTTCAGTCAACCTAAGACAGAGCCATTGCCTTATGCTGCAATGAGTGTCCATGATGGGTAAGACTGAAGATTTGCACTGTCCACCTAAGACAGGCAATGTCCCTTAAATACATAAATAAGGGGGAGATGTAGGAGGCCATCAAGATTATAACCTAAATGCCACCTTGTGACTAGAATTGGGATAGGTTTTCTTTGATTAATAATAAACTGTCTCTGGGAAAAGGGAACTTAAATTGTGCCCAAACCGTGTGATTCAGTGTTGCTATAACAATGCTTATACTTATGTGATCATATCCTGGTTGATATCCTGGTTGGTAATCATATCCTTGTTACTATAGAAAACATTGTAACTAGGTAGAATAACAATGACCTAATGCTAAAAGCCCTATATAAACCACGTTACTACAATAAACTTTGTCACTGGTCATCAGCCTTGTGGCCCTTGCCTGATTTTAATCCTCGCCTCTCCATCAAGTAACTCACGCAGTGGTCTGAGCTGGACTCAGACCCCCACATCTGGCTGCTTTCAGAAGTGTCTCCTTATCTTTGAGTTTGGAGAGCTTGACTATGATATGTCTTGGTGATTTTCTTTTGGGGTCTACCCTTCCTGGAGTTCGTTGAGCTTTTTA
>NW_006408833.1:2751061-2766151 GCF_000296735.1 Chrysochloris asiatica
TTTGGAATTCTTTCTCAGGCATTTCCAGGGCCTGCCCTCCTTCCAGAATGGAGTCCAGGTCTACTTCTAGGTCATTTGTCTCAGATATTTTATCTTTTTTCTGGACATGTGCTGATATAGTCATCTGCTTTTGTTTCTTGGACATGTTTAATGTTTATCTGTGGCCCTAATACTTAATTGAATATGTATTATGGTACTTCTTTATGCTCTGATTGCTTCCGGGAAGATGTGATCAGGGCGTGGTCTTCCCTTTTCACTCTTCTTATTGCTTAACTCAGAGTAACTTTCACAGGTGTTGCCTGTTTCCCTGGTATATGGCACTTGGTATTGGTTCTTGCCTGGGTTTTGGTATTTTATAAAGTGTGATTGCAGCTTGCCTATTTGGAAGTAGTTGCTGACTCGTCTCGTGTAATATAGGGAGACAAAGAGTCCTCCGAAAGCAGGAGGGAGGCTATGTAATAGCCAAACAACTGCAGTAGGGTAAAAAAACAAAATCAGAATCAAAAGCAAAAACAAAAATGGGAGAAAGCAGAAAATGAGAAAAAAAAATCAGAAGAAAATAATGCAGCACCAGCAAAAACTAGAATGAATATAGCAGTCTCTAATCACAAAAAAGGGAGGGGGAGGAGAAGAAAAATAGGGAAAGGAGAAAAAAAATATATATATAAATAAAATAAACCTAGAAGAAAATAATGCAGCACCAGCAAAAACAAGACTGAATACAGCAGTCTCTAATCATAAAAAATGGAAAGGGGGGCGGGGAAGAAAAAGAGGAAGAAGAAAAAAAATATTAAAAAAAAAATCTGTAGCTTAATTTAAGTATGTCTTTAATGTCCTAACTCTCTTTCAGTCACTTCTGCCATCCTCTCCTTGTTGTTAGGTGCTGTTGAGTCAATTTTGACCCGTAGCAACCCTATATAAGGTTTCCAAGGAGCAGCTGGTGAGCTTGAAACACCGACCTTGCAGTTCAAAAGGCTTTGCAGTGTGGCACCTTAACCCACAGCGCTAAGCCGGCACTCCTCTCAAACCATTGATAAAAAGCAGACCAAATGGGAGGCACATCCACGTTTCAGCTTGGGCTGAGTGTGTGGGTTCCTGGTAGAAGAAACCACCAGCGGTGAGGGTGGGTCGTGGCCACTCGGCTCAGCCCCTACCTCTGTTCACCCATATGGAGGTGGGCAAACAGTGAGCGCACCAATTACCTGACACCAAAGAAAACAAATAAAATCAGAACCACGCAAAATTGTCAAATTATATTGTGCACCTTTTTTTCCCAAGGTTCCCGCGGCGTGTTTCCGTGGTGTCTCTGTAGCCCGTATTTTGTCCCACCACTTGGTCTCGCCCAGGATGTCAGCTCAGGCCTCCGAGCTTGGCCAGCAGATTCAAAAGTACGTGATTTTTTACTTCAGCTCCAAATTCCACAGGCTACAAGCCTTCAAACCTTTAAACTATTCCTATCTCTGTGGGTCTGGGTTTTGGAGCTCTGTCCTGCCTCTTTTTTGCCTGGAATTCTGAGTTATTGCTGACGGCGACCTTCACTATACCTTCACCTTAGCCACCGTCAAGCCCCGCCTCCCACCAACTCCACCATTGGTTCTTGATCAAACTGAACATCTAACAATTCTTTTTGGTATAGTGACAATGTATTCCTTACGTCTTTTTTAGTACTTCCTATGTCATTCAATATTTTTCCCATAGAGTCCTTAATATTGCACATCAAGGCTTGAATGGTTTCTTCAGTTCTTTCAGCTTGAGAAATGCTGAGCGTGTTCTTCCTTTTTGGTTTTCTCCCTCCAGATCTTTGCACATTTCATTATAATACTTTACTTTGTCTTATCAAACTGCCCTTTGAAATGTTCTATTCCACTCTTTTACTTCAGCATGTCTTCAAGTTCCTTATCTTGTCTACACTGAAGCTTCAGAGTCTTTTCTGACATCCATTTTGGTCTTTTCTTTCTTTATGTTTTTAATGACCTTCTGTTTTATTCATGTATTATGTTCATGATATCATCCCACAGCTCCTATGATTTTCTGTCATTAGTGTGTTGTTTTTGCTGTAAAGTGCCATCGAGTTGATTCTGACCCATAGTGACCCTGTGTAGGGTCTCCAAGGAGTGGCTGGTGAGTTTGAACCACCGACTTTGTGGTTCAAACTGACCTTGCAGTTGAGTGCTTATCCTACAGTACCATACCAGGACTCCAGTGTCTAATACATCAAATCTGTTCTTGAGATGGCCTCTAAATTCAGATAAGATATTCTTGAGATCATATTTTGACTCTCATGGACTTATTTTCATTTTCTTCACCTTCAGTCTGAACTTGCATATGAGCAATTGATGGTCTGTTCCACAGTCGTTCCCTGGCCTTGTCTTGGCTGAATATATTGAGCTTCTCCATCATCTTGTCCCACAGATATAGTCAATTTGATTTCTGTGTATTCTATCTGGTGAAGTCTTTTACATTGTTCAAAAAGGTATATGTAATGAATAATCCATTGGTCTTTAAAATTCTATCATGTGATCTTCAGCATCATTTCTATCACCAAGGTCATATGTTCCTACTAGTGATCCTTCCTCTTTGTTTCCAACCTTTGCATTTGAATCACCAGTAATTATTAATATATCTCAAGATGTATGTTTGATCAATTTCAGACTTAGGAATTTGGTAGAATTCTTCAATTTCATCATCACTGGCTTTAGTGGTTGGTGTATAAATTTGAATAATGGTAGCATTCACTGGTCTTCCTTGTAGGTTTATGGATATTATCCTATCACAGACAGCACTGTACTTCAAGATAGATCTTGAAATTTCTTTTTAATGATGAAGAGGTCATGCCTTTTCAATTTGTCATTCCTGGCATAGTAAACCATATGATTATCAGCTTCAAAATGGCCAATACCAGTCCATTTCAGCTCATTAATACCTGGGATACTGATCTTTATGCGTTCCATTTCACTTTTGACAACTTCCAGTTTTCCTAAATCCATACTTTGTACAATCCATGTTATGATTATTAATGGATGTTTGTAGCTGTTTCTACTCATTTTGAGTTGTGCCCCATCACCACATGAAGGTCCTACAAGCTTTATTCCATTTGTGTCATCACGGTTGAGGATGCAGCTCTTCCCTAGTCATATTTTCAGTTCCATACAACCTTAGTGGCTCATCCTCTAACACTATATCTAACAGTATACCACAGTACAACATATTGACAGACAAGTGGTGAATTGTTTTGGTTTGAGCCCCATCAGCAAATGCAGTCCCAAAAGCTTGGCTCCTCCCATGTCTTCATGATCATCTCTATTTTGAGGAGGCAACTCTTCCCTTTTTTGACTGCCTTCCAACCTGAAGGGCTCATCTTCTGCCACTATATTAGATAATGTTCCATTGCATATTTATAATGTTTTCAGTGCTAACCATTTATAAGTGGTCTTCTTGTCCCTCTTCCTAGTCTGTCTTAGTCTACATGCTCAGCTGAAATCTGTCCACCATGGATGAATCCCGGGTGGTATTTAAAATATCCATAGCATAGTTTCCAGCATGACAGCAGCACAAAAGCCACCACAATAAGACACACTAACAGACTTATGGTGGTTGTTGGTAGTAGGACCCTCTTTCCTCACTTCTCTCTCCTTTTATATCTCAAAAGCGATTGACTTAAGATGCAACCTAATACTGTAGCTTGCATCCAACCTCATTAACACCACTGAAGTGAGGTTTTATAACATAGGATAATTTCTTCAGCTCAGGGTAGATCACATCAGATTACATCATTGGGGAGGTGAATACATTATATTGGATCTCATCATGGGGAATTATTATGTCTTAACTGCTGAACCACCGAAAATCCTGGCCCAGTCATTGACACAAAACTTGAACACGTTAAAGAGGTTTTGTGCAGCAGATTTGCCTAATGCAATTCATCTTTTAATTTCTTGATTGCTGTTAGCCTGAGTATTAGTTGTGGATCCAAGAAAAATGAAATCTTTGATAACTTCAATCTTTTTTCAGTTTAAAATTGTGTTATTTATTGGTCCAGTTGTGGGGATTTTTCTTTTATTTATATTGAGGTGCAGTCCATACTGAAGGCTGAAGTCTTTGAACTTCATCAGAAGTATTTCAAGTCCTCTTTGTTGTTCAGAAAGCAAGGTTGTGTTATTTGCAAAATATAGGTTGGTAATGAGTGTTATTCCAATCCTGATGACCTGTTCTTCATATATTATTTGCTTCTCAGATTATTTACTCTGCAGATTGAGTAAATATGGTGAAAGGATACAACCATGGTGCACACCTTTCCTGACTTTAAACTATTCAATGTCCCTTTGTTCTGTTCCAGTGACTATCTCTTGGTCTATGTACAGGTTCCTCATGAACACAATTAAGTGTTCTGGAATACCCATTCTTCTGGGGTTCTCTGTTTTCAGTCAGGATTCATCTGATGTCAGCAATGATATCCCTTATTTCACATCCTGTTTTGAATCTGGCTTGAATTTCTGGCAGCTCTTTGTTGATGTACTGTTGCAAGCGATAATGAATTATCTTCAGCAGAATTTTACTTGCCTGTGATATTAGTGATATTGCTATGATTTATGCATTCCTTTGGGTCATCTTTCTTTGTAATGGGCACAAATATGGACCTCTTTCAATTGGTTGGCCAGGTAATTGTCTTCCAAATTTCTTGGCATAGACTAGTGAGGGCCTCCAGAGCTGCAATGGTTTATTGAAACATTTCAATTTGCATTCTGTCAGTTCCTGGAGCCTTGTTGCTCACCAGTGCATTGGACTTTTTCCTTCAATACCATTTACTCTTGATTATATGGTATGTCTTGAAATAATTAAACATTGACCAATTCTTTTTGGCCCAGTGACTCTAGGTATTCCTTGTATCTTCTGATGCTTCCTATTCCATTCTATATTTTGCTCATAGAATCCTTCAATATTGCAACCTGAAGCTTAAAAATGTTCTTCAGCTCTTTCAGCTTGAAAAATGCTGAGCATGTTCTTCTTCACTTTTGGTTTTCTAACTCTAGGCCTTTGCACATTTCATTGTAATATTTTATTTTGTCTTCTTGAGCTGCCATTTGAGATGCTTTGTTCAGGTCTTTTACGTCATTTTTTATTCCAGTTGTTTTAGCGTCTCTACATTCAAGTTTCAGAGTCTCTTCTGACATCTGTTTTTGTATTTTCTTTCTTTCCTGTCTTTTAAATGAATTTTTGCTTTCTTTATGTATGATGTTCTTGATGTCATCCCACAACTCCTCTGGATTTTGGTCACTAGTGTCCAATGCACTAGGATTTTGGTCACTATTCTAATGCATCAAATTTGTTCTTGAAATGATCTCTAAATTCAGGTGTCATATGTTTAAGGTCATATTTTGGCTCTCATGGGCTTGTTTTTATTTTATTCAGCATCATCCAGAACTTGCATATTAGCAATTAATGGTTTGTTTCTCAATTGGATCCCGGCCTTCTTTTGATTGATGTTATTGAGCTTCTCCATTGTCTCTTCCCACAGATGTAGTCAATTTGATTCTTGTGTATTCCATCTGGTGAGGTTCATGTGAATACTCACAGTCTATGTTATTGAAAAAAAGTGTTTGCAATGAATAAGTTATTAATAAGTTATTGGCCTTAAGAAATTCTATCATGCAGTCTCCAGCATTGTTTCTATCACCAAGGCCATATTTTCCAATTACTGATCCCTTATATTTCTTACTCACTTTCACATACCAACCATCAGTAATTATTAATGCATCTTGATTGCATGTTTGATCAGTTTCAGACTGAAGACCGTGGTAGAATTCTTTAATTTCATCATCAGTGCTTGGTGTATAAATTTGAATAATAGTAGTATTAGCTGGTTTTCTTTGTATGTGTACAGATATTATCCTATCACAGACAGATAGATCTTGAAATTCTCTTTCTAAGGATGAGTATGATGTTATTCCTCTTCAGTTTGTTGTTAACAGCATAGTATATGACTGATTCAAATGAGCCAATATCAGTCCATTTCAGTTCCATGCATTCCATTTCATTTTTTTTTAATATTTAGAGAGATTTTTATTATCAAGTAAATGGCTTACAATTGTAGAGTCCCAGTTCCCCAGGGGAAATGAGAGAGCGAGAGAGAGCTTTTCTTGTGTGTCCATTATGTTAGGAGTAGGCCATAACCCCAAGGAAACATTCCTTTAATTGACTGGCAGCACATAGCCACTCACAATGTTAACTATGCCTGTATTAGGTTTCATCACCATGGGAATAAGCACATCTCAACTGCTAAACCTCCGGAAATCCTGGCCTAGTTGAGTTGCCATATAACCCTAACCATTCAACTACTAAAGGTTTGAACCTACCCAGTGGTGCTGTGGAAGGAAGGCCTGGCGATCTGCCTTTGTAAAGATTGTTGTTGTTATGTGCTGTGGAGTCGGTTCTGACTCATAGCGACCCTGTACAGGGTTTCCAAGGCTGTAAATCTTTACGGGAGCAGAAAGCCTCATCTTTCTCCCGCAGAACAGCTGCTAGTTTCGAACTGCTGACCTTGTGGTTCGCAGCCCGATTTGTAGCCACTACGCTACCAGAACTCCTTTGTCTGGAAAATCCTATAGAGTAGTTTTACTCTGTAATCTGTGGGGTCATCATGAATCACGAATCGGGCTGTGAACCGCAAGGTCAGAAGTTCAAAACTACCAGCTGCTCCATGGGAGAAAGATGAGGTTTTCTACTCCCGTAAAGATTTACAGCCTCGGAAACCCTGTACAGGATCACTATGAGTCGGAACTGACTCCACGGTACATAGCAACAGCAACAGCAACAATGGTTCCAATTAAGTCTTGGTGTGGTGTTAAAGGATAGGCACTGGACTGCTAATCACAGGGTCAGTGGTTCAAACTCACCAGTCATTCATCAGAAACCCTATACAGGAATGGAACTGGCTTGATGGCGTTTAACGACTGCAATAACACGACTCCAGTGGTTGCTTTATCTCCCGCCATGTGTCTCTATCCAGGTTTTAGAGTGTCAATTTGCCTTGTGACCTGCAGTTCTTTAATGGACCTAAGAAAAATTGTTTAATTTTAAGTTCTTGTTTGAAGGATGGGAGTGCCAGCTTCCAAGCTTGACAGAGTTGAAACTAGAAGAGTCCACTTTACATTTTTGATAGAAACTGATAATTGATGATAGTATAGTCTATAGACAGTATGGAATTCAGTTTACTAATATTTTGTTTGTGATTTTTGAGTATACATACATAATGTAATTGGCATATAATTTTCTTATACTGTTTTTGATTAATTTTAGTATGAAGTCTTTATAAAATCAAATAAAATGAGTTGTCCTTTCTTTGCTTTTCCTATATTCTCAAATAGTATGTATAAAATTGGAATTATTAGTTTACTGAAAGCTGTGTAGAATTTGTCTGTGAAATTGCATATGCCTGTTGTTTTATTTGTGGGAAGATTTTTAAATTCTAGTGTCCTTTATGGTTATGAAGCTACTTGAATTATTAATATCTTCTTTAAAAAATTTTTTCCCTTTAAAAAATGTTTTATTGTGAATTATGTGATAGCTCAAGTGGGAGAACATTAGCTCTACATTCATCCTATCATATATCATTTCATTGCCATGGTTACAATCTCCTCCATGCATCATCAACCAACCAAAGGGTTTACCCTGCAAGCCTGTCCCTCTGTCATCAGCACACAGCCCCTCTCCCTCTTTGGGTCTGGAGTCCCCAGCCACTCCATCTCTCTATGTCATTGTCTCTTCCTCCATCTCTGGCATCACTGTTTCTCTGGGTAGGGTCCCACACTCCGCTCTTCTCCCTTGATGGTCCCAGGGATCTCTGCTCCTGGACTGCAAAGTCAACCACTTCCCTCTTTTTGCTACAGAATGTCTACCTTTACATTTCCAGCCCTCACAGTCAGTCCTGATAGCAATTATTCACTATTGTACCACAAGAGACCAATCTGTATCTTCTTTCATCAGCCCCACCTAGACAGATTAGCTACTACTCAGTGGAGATTCTACCTTCCTCCATACCCTCTGGATCTAGGCTCCCTCTTGAAAGCTTGTAAGCCAGTCACCTCTTGCCTTCATACCCCCCCATTTTGAGTAGCCAGTGTCCAAGTTGCCAATCCCTGTCTACCCTGTGTACCGAGGGAGTGGGAATGATCCTAGCTGTAAAAATTTGTTCCCTCTTTTGAGCTACTGCATCCATAGGTGTAGGTCAAGTTCATCAAATTGTATCAGATTACTCATTTTTTTCCTTTTCTTTCTTCTTCTAGTTGATTTCTGATCATCCAGCCATTGAAGCCAGGTCAAGTGGGTATTATCTACAAGTGTGGGTATTCTTGTGCATATGCCCTTCTTATCAGCTGGACACTTCACTCTCCACTCTAGTCCTCTGTGGCTATGTCACTTACTCTGGGCCCAGGAGTCTCCAGGTCTTGCCATGTCCATTTCATTTTTGATGACTTTCAATTTTCCTAGATTCATACTTGGTACATTCCATGTTCTGATTATTATTGGATGTTTGCATTTGCTTCTTCTTATTTTACATTGTGCAGTTAATCCATGTTGAACTAATCCATGATACCCATCCCTGCTACTATGGCAATTTTTTTCACTGGCTCATTAAAAAAGCACTGGCATGTCTGGAGGAGAATTGACAGATTTCTACTGACTGAATCATTATGCATTCACAAGGATCACAAATATTCTCACACTCAGCCCATTCTTAGAGATCTGTTGACTTAATTCTTATATGTAGGCAAAGCAATTAGAACTGTATTTTACACATAATAATGCTCTTACAAATATTTTATTGCATTATTGTTATTGCTATCAGTTCTCCAATCATGTTCCTTCCATGTCTCTGACTATCAGATCAAACCACTAATTAGTGTAGATCATGGTCCCTGGGCAGGGTATCTTCTAGATAAAGAAATCAACTGAGAAGATAATGAGGTTTGGGGTTTTGCCCCTTATGAAGATTTCTCCTACTTACTTATGAGGGTAATTAATTTCTGAGTGGGGATTTAACATCATAGCTGTCAACTTCTGGCTAGTTCCTTCTTATCATGCTGCTCCCAGCTCAGGTTCTATGGTTACTCAATATCTTATGGTTAGGCATTCAAACTCTACCAGGAGCCAGTAATTTAAATTTGTTATCATAATTGTCAAGTGCCAGGAGTTGTTTCTTAAAGGGAGAATATATAGTTAATGGACAAAAAGAGCATGATTTTTGCTCTAAGACCCTATATGCTTGTGTTGTGATTCTCCAGTTGGAGCTTATCAGGCAGGGAAGCTCTATACAACAACCCAATTTTCCACAGACATTCACTCATCTTATTAAGACATTTATTCGACACACATATATTGAATGGCTGCCACATTCATGTCCTTGTTCTGTGTGCTGGGGTTTTCCTGTTTTGAAGACATGCCCAATTCAACTCAGAGAACAATGACTGAACCTTGAAGTTAGGTCATGATTATTGGCCTTACAAATGGCTGTGGAGCTCAGATGAGCAAGTGATTCACTCTTCTTGATGTGTGTAAGGAACATCTATCTTCACAAGATACAGGGTGTATATGCCCACACAGACATTTTGTATATATACACTTAAATTATACATTATCACTCAGCAGTCAGTGTGTTCCAATGGAAGGAGTCCTTGAATGGGAGGTTGTTGTTGTTTTTAAGTGCCATTGAGTCTATTCTGACCCATAGAGACCATGTATACCTTGGAAACCCTCCAAGGAGCAGCTGGTGAGCTTGAACCACTGACCTTGCAGTTCAAATGGCTTTGCAGTCTGGCGCATTAACCCACAGCGCCACACTAAGAGACCTGAATTAATTTTCTCCAGGTCCTTTATGCAGTCCCTGTGCATGTTAAACAAATTCCTATCCCTTTTTATTCTCTAAGGATCCCTAATGCTCAATTGTTAAGCAGTCAGCTGCTAACTGAAAGGTTGGCATTTTGAACCTGCTAGAGGTACCGCCAGAGAAAAGACTTGGCAATCTGCTCCCATACAGACTACAGCATAGGAAACCCTATGAGGCAATTCTACTTTGTCATATGGGGTTGCTATAAATTACCGTCAACTTGATGGCACACAACAACTTTGTCCTCTATCTCCTGCTTGTAAGATACTAATGGCATTATTAGCTCCCGTAGGCTCACATTAGATGGAAGCACCTAGAGTGCTCCCTGACATATGGTAGGCGTAGCACAAGTGATAGATAACTACTATAATTATGGGTGACCATTGATGGGAAAGTGTAAACCATATGTCTCAGTTATCTAATTCTACTATAACAGAATATCACAAGTAGATGGCTTAAACAAACAAATTTATTCTCTTACGGTTTAGGAGTCTAAAAGTCCAAATTCAGAATACCAGGTCTGGAGAAAAGTCCTTGTCTCCTTTCAGCATCTGTAGGCCCAGCATTCACTGGAGATCTCCATTTATCTTGACATTAATCATTCCATGAATCTAAGAGTTTCACAGTGTGGGGACATACTCTACTCCTGGTTCTTCTTTCTTGGTGGTCATGGGTCCCTTCTTTCTTTGCTCATGCCTCTCTTTTATTTCTTGTAAGATTAAAGATGTTATATGCCACACCCTTGGGGATCTCCTGTACATGGAATCAGGGTCATGATGGAATTAAGGGTGGTGCCCTGGTGTGGCACTGTAGGATAAACACTGGACTGCTAACAGCAAGGTTGGTGGTTCAAACCCACCAGCTGCTCCTTGGGAACCCTATAAAGGGTTGCTATGAGTCAGAACAGACTCGATGTTGTTTAACAACAATAATCCCACCCTTAGTCCTCGTATTAGTTTATTGCATCAGATCACATCATGGGGGATCATCACATAACTGCTAACCCACTAAGAATATGGTCCAACAAATGTTGGGGTCAGGTGAAAGCATGTACATGTGCATGTTTGTATGCAAGGGAGGCGTACCAGGTGGGGATCGCCATGGGTCTAAACTTGGCCTTGTGCAGTGTGGGCTCCAAAAAGGGCCAGACAGAAACCAAGAAGCCCCTAGCTAAAGGTTGTACCATAGGGTGGGGGTGACACCTCCACTTGTCTCTGGCTTTGTTATGAGGAGCAAGAAAGGTGAGAATCAGAGTTCAACATCATGACAGTCTGAAGACAATAGAAAAGGAGTCATAAACCCTTCTAGTCCTCTGCCTTGCCTGGCACGCCTCACAATCTACAATGCTAAGGAGGGCAGACAGTAAGCTAATTTGCAGTCCAACTTTGTCTTTTACCAGCGGTGTGACTTGGGGCATTCTTTGCTCCAATCTGGGCCTTAGGTTCCTTATCCATAAAACCAACAATATTCACCCCACAGAGCTGTTGTGAAGATTAAATGAGGCCATACATGTACAACTGTGCATAGTGATAGTCAATAGATGAGGGAGCTCCCTTCCTCCTACAGTCCATTGTCAACCCCCTATAGATCCTCTCATTGGTCCAGTTGTGAGGATTTTTCTTTCCTTTATACTGAGGTACTGAATTCATACTGAAAGCTGTAGTCTTTGATCACCATCAGTAAGTATTTCAAGTCTTCTTTGCTTCTAGCAAGCAAGGTTGTGTCATCTGCATATGGCAGGTTTTTAATGAGTCGTCCTCCAACCTTGATGGCACAATCTTCATGCAATCTAGTTTCTCAGGTTATTTGCTCAGCATACAGATTGAATAAGTATGGTGAAAAGATACAGACTTGGCACACTTCTTGATTTTAAACCATTCAGTATCCCCTTGTTCTGTGATAACGACTGCCTCTTGGTCTATGTACAGGTTCCTCATGAGCACAAGCAGTAACTAATAGGGGACAAGTGATGACAGTGTGAGGACCTGTGGTTGGAGTCGGGGTGGAGAGTGTAACATCAGTCCTGAGTCTGGAAATATATTATGGATTCAGTAGTGGGGTATTTCAGGCAGTTGTTTATGCAAGCAAAGGAGGGCAGCCTGGGGACACAGGGAGTGAACTGCACAAGCAAAGGCAGAGTTGTGAGAAAGATGAGGGGACCAGTCAAGGAGGGGAGAGGATGGTCATTGTAAAGGAGCTGGAGAAGTCAGACATGGGCAGGCCTTGAGTGCCAGCTGTTAAGACTTCCAGATGCAACTGGTACATGGGCGCTATTCAATGGATAGTCAAGACTGAGTGGCTGATAGGATAGAATAGAGGAGTGACCAGAATCTGCTTCTACTCCATCACTGGGTCCTCCATCTCCAAGACCCAGGCTTGTGGGTGGTCACTTTGCTCCACCTGGGATAGCCCATCCAACCCCATTTGGGTGCAAGAGACCCTCCCTACCTGCTTGTCTTCAGCTGAGAGGGCAGAGTCACCTCTGATGCAACGTTTGATGTTAGGCTCACTTTCACCATGCTGGCATAGGTAAATGGAATGGGGTGTGACATAGATGTTCAGAAAGTAGTAGACCATGTAACTCGAGATGTGGTCCTGAACTTGGTTCACCTTGTAGGACAGAAAAAGACTCAAACAGGAGCAAGGACAATTTGAGAGACACATGGTGGGGGCTTAATTTGATCCTATTTATTCTTCTAGGTCTACTGTCTGCCACTGACTATATCTCAGGAGGCTAACCCTTGATGTTTTATCTAGCGTCCATTGTTTTGCAAATAAAAGGCAATGGCACAAGATTGAGGATGGAAGAGGTGAGAGTTTGGGAATATTTATTCCCATTCCTCCTTATCTAACAGTGTCTAAGTTCTGTTATCTATGGTCATAGGCTCCTGTTGAGCACTCCTTCTTCCATGGCTATAATTGTTGACAGTTTTTTATAACACCTTGCCGCCTTTGACCCTTCAATTATTGAGGTAATAATATCCTATCACAAATGCTAGTCCTGGAATATTGGACCATCACTTTTGTTGTTCTTATTATTAGGTGTCATTGAGTCGCTATCGACTCATAAGAAGCCTATGCGCAACAGATGAAACACTGCCCCGTCCTGGGCCAACCTCACAATTATTGCTACGCCTGACCCAGTTGCTGCTGCCACTGAACCAATCCATCTCTCTGGGGGTCTTCCTCTTTTCCTCTGACCTTCCAGTTTACCAAACATGATATGGTTCCTCCTAATAATATGTCCAAAGTATGAGAGACAAATCTGGCTCTCCTGGCTGTAATTCCAACACAGATCTGTTTGTTATTTTAGAAGTCCATGGTATTTTTAATATCTGTCTCCAACACCATAATTCAAATGCATCAACTCTTCTGTTGTCTTCCTTAATTACTGTCCAACTTTCACATGCATATGAAGTTATTGAAAATACCATGTCTTACATCAGGCACACCTTAGTCCTCAAACTGATACCTTTGCTCCTCAATACTTTAAAAAGGGCTTATGCAGCAGATTTGACTAATGCAATAGGCTGTCTGATTTTTTGACTGCTGCTTCCATGAATGTTGATGGTTGATCACAGCAAAATGAAGTCATTAACATTTCTTATCTTTTCTCCATTTATATGGATGCTGTTTATTGGTCCAGTGGTGAGGATTTTTGTTTTCTTTACATTGAGATATAACCCATACAAAGACTGTGGTCTTTGATCTTCTTCAGTAAGTATTTTAAATCCTCTTCCCTTACAGTAAGCAAGGCAGTAACATCTGCATATCACAGGTTGCTAATGAGTATTACTCCAATGCTGTTGCTACATTTTTCTTCATATAATATTGAATAAATATGGTGAAAGAATACAACCCTGGTGCACACCTTTCTTAATTTTAATCCATTCAGTGTCCCCTTGTTCTGTTCAAACAACTGCTGCTTGGTCTATGTACAGGTTCATCATGAGCACAATTAAGTGTTTTGGAATACTCATACTTCACAATGTTTTTCATAGCTTGTCATGATTCACACAATGAAAAGCCTTTGCATAGTCAATAAAGCACAGGCAAATATCTTTCTAGTATTCTGTGCTTTCAGCCAAGATTCATCTGACATCAGCAATGATATCTCTTGTTCCACATCTTCTTCTGAATCTGGCTTGAACCTTAGGAAGTTCTCTTTCAACATATGGTTGCAGCCATTTTTGTAGTAACTTTAGTAAAACTTTACTCGCATGGGATATCAATGACGTTGTCTGATGATTTCTGCATTCCGTTGGGTTACCTCTCTTTGGAATGGACACAAATAAGGATCTCTTTCAGTCAACTGGCCAAATAGTTGTCTTCCAAATTACTTGGCATACATGAATAAGTGTCTCCAGTACTGCATCAGTTTGTTGAAAGATTTCAGTGTGTATTCCATCAATTCCCAGTGCACTGTTCTTTGCCAATGCCTTCAATGCATGTTGGACTTCTTCCTTCAGGATCATTGGCTCTTGATCACATGTTACCTCTTTAAATGGTTGAACATTGACCATTTCTTTTTGGTACAGTGACACTGTGTATTCCTTCCATCTTCTTTTGATGCTTTCTGCATCATTCAGTATTTTGCCCATAGATTCCTTCAATACTTCAAGTTAAGGCTTGAATGTTTTATTCAGTTCCCTCAGCTTGAGAAATGCTGAGCATGTTGTTCCCTTTTGAGTTCCCTTAAATTGCCTCCATGGCCATAAATAATGTCTCCACTCATTTTATCTTCAGTTTACCTATTCATTGAGTAATAATGGATGTGCAAGTGAGAAAATATGAGTGACAATGTGAATAAGAGAAGGTGTGGGTAAAGGGAAGAATGAGTGAAAGTAATGTGAGTAAATGCATGGAGTAATAACTATGCAGGTGTGAATAAGAGATTGAATAATGAGTGAAGGTGTGCAACTTTCTCTGTTAATCCTATTGGGGCCTGTGGAAGCCACTCTACCTAATCTTACTTTCTTCTGAATCACTACTGATAATGGTAAGAGAGTGTGCACTATGAGTGGCCCTTGAGGATCTGCCTCAGACTCTTTAGAGAAGTGTCCTGGCTGCCAGACTTGCTTCAAATGTCATCAACAGGTTTTCAAAAGTTAGTACTAGATGAAAAACATCCTAAATGAAGTTCTGTGGACTGAGAACCAACAAGAACAGACAACAACTACAGAATGACGTACATGGCAGCATCAACC
>NW_006408833.1:2767600-2768718 GCF_000296735.1 Chrysochloris asiatica
ATATGGAGGCAATTATAATCAATGTAATGAAACAAGTTATATGAATTGTTGAATGTGAAACTGATGATGTGCCTTGTAAACTTTCACTCAATCCACAATAAAAACCTTAAATTAAAAAAAAAAAGTTAGTACTAGGGATAACTTCAAAATACCTTCCATTTCTTTCCTGTGCTCACTGGCATGTCCTTTCACTGCTCAAGAGTGAAAAAAGGGCATGTTTGAAGTTGGACATATTTGATTTCAAACACTGATCTGGCGTTTGCAGGTGTTGTGAACTTGCCATATCACATAACATTCCAGAGTCTTGATTTCTCTCAGTTAAACAAAATGAAACAAACAACCAAAACACAGGAGCAGAACGATCTGTTGTTGGTGAAACCATCTACTATAATGCAGGAGGTAGTAGAAGCCATACTGTGGAATCTTACTTCCCCCTGAATTACCAATAAGAATGGGAATGAATAAGAAGAAAGTGTGCAGTGTGGGCTATTATTAGGCCCTGTAGATCAGCAAAGTGTCCTAGCTGTCAGGATTGCTTCAAATTTCATCGAGAGGTTTTCAAAGAATAGGACTAGAGACTAGTTTCATCAAAATCACAGCACGAATTTAAAACATTTTTCATTCCCGGCCCCCACCCTCATGAAATCTGGCTCACTGAGTTGGGGTTGTTGTTGTTAAGTGCTATTAGGTCAGTTCCAACTCAAAGTGACACTGTCTAAAATTTCCAAGAATGGTTGGTGGGTTGGACTGCCAACCTGCAGTTAGCAGACCAGTACTTATCCTATAGCGTCACATCAGGACTCTGAGTTGGGGTTGTTGTTGTTGTTAGGTGCCATCAAATCGGTACCGACCCACAGTGACCTTATGTACAGCAGAACGAAACACTGCCCGATCCTGGGCCAACATCACTACTGTTGCCACGCTTGAGTACATTGACGCTGCCACTTTGCCAATCCATCTCGTTGGGGTCTTCCTCTTTTTCTCTGACCCTCCACCTTAACAAACATGATATCCTTCTCCAGTGACTGTTCTCTCCTGACAATATGTCTGAAGTATGAGAGATGAAGTTTGGCCATCTTGGCCCCCAAGGATCACTCTGGCTGCACTTCTTCCAAAAC
>NW_006408833.1:2770493-2772248 GCF_000296735.1 Chrysochloris asiatica
GATTCAAAAGACAGCCAAGCATCTAAACATTATTCCCCCATTCTCACCACTCCAACCATGGCTCAATCTCTGTATCCCAGAACTCTGTTGTTCCCAGGTAAACATCTACCTTCCTCTAGGCCCTCTGAATCTAGGTTCCCTCTGTCTCACTTAGCTCATTGAGACCTGTCTAATTGTTCTTCCATCTGCTTTGTTCTTCCATTCCCCTCTCACTACTTGTATATTTCCCCACTCCCCAGCACCCAAACTATCCTGTGTCTAATCCCTGCCCTGTGCTCCACCTTCCCCTCCCTCCCCTCACCCACCTCCAACATCCCAACAATCAACAAAGAATCCCCTGCACCTCCTTTAGTATGGGTTATTTTCCTTAGTCTTTTACAGTAGTGGTCCTATGCAGTATTCAACATAGTGCCCTCAAGGTTCATCCATGTTATGTGGTGGCTTGCAGCTTCCTTGTTGTTCTTCAAGGTAGCATAGTATTCTATTGTGTGTATGTACCATAGTTTGTTTATCCATTCTTCAGTTGATGGGCACTTTGGCCTCATCCATCTTTTTGCTATTGTAAATAGTGCTGCTATGAACATTGGTGTGCATATATCTTTTCGGATTGTGGCTCGTTTTTCTTATGGGTAAATACCAAGTAGAGGAATTGCTGGATCATAAGGTATTTCTATTTTCAACCTTCTGAGGAAATGCCGTATTTCTCTCCAGAGAGGTTGGACCATTTTGTAGTCCCACCAGCAATGCAGGAGTGTCCCAGTTTCACCACACCCCCACCAGCATTTATTGTCCTCTACATTTTTTATCTTTGCTGTTATTGTTGGTGTGAGATGACATCTCATTGTTGTTTTGATTTGTATCTCTCTAACAGCTAGTGATTGTGAACATTTCTTCATATGTTTGTTGGTTGCCCGGATCTCTTCCTTGGTGAAGTGTCTGTTCATGGCTTGTGCCCACTTTTTAATCAGGTTATTTGTCTTTTTCTTGTAGAGTTGTTGTAGTTTCCTGTATATTCTGCAAATGAGTCCCTTGTCTGATATGTCATTGCAAAAGATTTTTTGAGAGGACTTCTGGCGCTTCCCTGACCAGGCTGCTCAGGTAGGGCAGTCTCAGGGAAAAGGGGCAGAATCGCACATAAGAAACCTCTGTCTAGCAGACAGACAGCCTTTGAACAAACATAAGATCTTATACTTCAACATTCTGAACTCGTTTTTTTTAAAAGATCAAATTGTTGAGGAATTACAGGCATTTTGAAATTTTGCCTGCCTGCACGCGGCTCCCGCTTCTGCACCTGAGCCGGCAAGTGCCTCTGCCCCCTGCAGACCTTGGAATGCGGGGCTAGAGCAACCCCACTTAGAAGGCTGCATTTCCAGAGAAAAGGAAGCATAAACTAATAAAGCTGAACAAATAGAGAGGGATATCGGCATGGATATCAGGAAATTCGGGGTACCCACAGTACAGAGAGACTGAGAGAGACATTTTTTACGTCATCAAATACGGACACTACCTCCCTGCGGCCACGACCCCCAGCTCTCTACTGCCCCGGCCTAGACCAGTCCTCTGCCAAGCTGCCAAGGCTCAGGAACGCCCAAGGAACAGGCCCGCCCACTGAGGCCAAGGCCCTCCCAAGGCCCAGACACTCCCACTGAGGCCAAGGCCTGCCCTGAGGCCCAACCCACCCACATACTGGTCACAAAGCCCCAGGCCCAACCAAGGCCCAAACCGTGTACCCGCCTCGCGGCCCAGGCGGTCCAC
>NW_006408833.1:2804619-2817147 GCF_000296735.1 Chrysochloris asiatica
AGTCCTAGACCTTCATAGAAGGCATGTAGACCTACAGCCACAGAATCTTAGCAACATTGAGACACTGGGTTTTAGGTCCTGACACCAGGGAGACCATGGCCTCAGGAGTCCAGGGTTCCTAAGGGGCTAGTGTCATAGAACCCAAAAGCTAGAGAGAACCAATAAAACAGTAGGCATTAAAGACTCTGAACCTTCCTGAGGCCACAGGTTCTTTGGCTTCAAAGTCCTAACACACTGGAATTGTAGTTTAGAAAACACAGATTTCTGGGGTCATAGAAATTTTGAATCATGTAAGCCTTCTTTCTATGTACACAGCTGTGTACACAGCTCTTGGACCTTAAAATCATTGATAAACAGTAACCTTGAGACATAAGGCTATGCTGTTGCTGTTAAGTGTTGTCTAGTTGGTTCCAACCCATAGCAACCCTGTGTGGGATTTCTGAGGAGCAGCTGCCAAGCTTGTGGTTCAAACTGACCTTGCAGTCTAGCACATTATCCTGCAGAACCATACTAGGACTCCATAAGGAATCCTTAAAATTTATGGTCATGGGACATTAATGTGTAAAGACTTCAGAAAGTCACTGAACTTTAAAACTCTGGAAATCTTGGACACTTCTATTACATAGCAACACTGTGCACAACAGAACAAAACACTGCCCAGTCCTACACCATCCTCACAGTTGTTATGTTTGAGCCCACTGTTGCTGCCACTGGGTGAAGCCATTTGTTGGTGGTGGTCTATCTCTTTTCACTGACCTTCTACTTTTCCAAGCATGAGGTCCTTCTTCAGGGACTGGTTCCTCCTGATAATATGTCCAAACTATGAGAGACAAAGTCTCACCATCCTTTCTTCTAAGGAGCATTATGGCTGTACTTCTTCCAAAACCAATTTGTTTGTTCTTCTGGCAGCAATATTCTTTGCCAACACTCTAATACTGTAGACCACAGAAAGCCCTGAAATCTCAAAGCCCTGGAATTTGGAATTCTGAAGGTCTTTGGAATTCTGAAGTTTGGAGTCACTGATGCCTTAGACTATAGAATATGGTGATCATAATTTCCACAGCTTGTAAGGCCCTGAAATAATAGATCCCTTGGCAACTTAGCACCCAAGATTCAATCTGTTCTAGAATCATAAAACCCTTAAGCTGTATAAAATGTGGGACACATGAACATTAGAATTTATAAAGCATAGAATCATTTGAACTTAGGACAGTCATAGTATATACTTATGAAATCAAATAAAAGTCATTTGTGTCTTAGAATCCTTGCAGGGACTAGGGAGACTAAACTAGAGTCTTTAGATTGCAATATTGAGCAAATACAGGTCAACATTTCATTGGATGAGTAAATTTTTATTGGAATTCAGTCACGCTCCAAACTGTTTCCTTGGGCTATAGAAATCTTGGACCATGGAGTCCCTGATACATACTGTCCTTGGATGCTTTTATACTATAAGGAGTGAAATTAAGTAGTTGTAACATTCAAAAAATGTCTGCTGACTCCTGCTCTAGAGTAATAAAGTTGCTCCAATTCCTGGACATGGAGCACTGAATCACTGAATCTTAGAGTCATGGAGACCTTTAACCATAAATAGCTTCTTCACCTTAGATCCATGAAAAACTAGAACCATGAAAATCATAAAACTTTTGATGATGGAGTTCTGAGTCAACAGAACCCACTGACTTTAGGGTCTGAAACCTATAAGCCATAAGAACTAAGTGCCGTGATCACAGAGACTCCTGAAATCACACAGACATTGAACCATAGAGCTCTTGGACTTTAGAACCAGGAAATTTAAGAGCCTAGGAACCAGAGAAGAAAGACTTGGTGGCTCAATGGTTAAGAACTCGGCTCCCAACCAAAAGGTCAACAGTTGGAACCCACCAGCCACTCCATGGTAGAAAGATGTGATAGTCTGCTTCCATAAAGATTGTTGTTGTTGTTGAGTGTCTCTGAGGTGGTTTCGACCCATAGTGACCCTGTATAGGGTTTCTGAGGAGTGGCTGGTGAGCTTGAACTGCCAACCTTGTGGTTCAAACAACTTTGCAGTCCAGTGCATTAACCCACAGTGCCAAACCAGGACTCCTCCATAAAGATTACAGCCCTGGAAACCCTATGGGACAGTTATATTCTGTCCTACAAAGTCATTATGAGTTGAAATCTACTCGACAACAATAGATATGGGAATAAGAAGCAGAGAAATCTTGAGCTGTAGTATCCTCTGGCCATATTTCATTTTGACATTTTGGAACTCTGAAGTCAGTTTGTCCTTGGATCTAAGAGGACAGAGAATCAGAGGAAAACAGACTTTGTACCTATGGACTTTGTTACCACAAATTCCTCCAAACTGTTTCCTGGGGCCATAGAGATCTTGGACCATGGAGTCCCTGATACATACAAAGAATTATAAGACAAAAGAGATCTGGAATATATGTTTCTGCATTGATAGAGTTCATGAATCTTTCAAATTGAAACCACAGACGCCTGAAATGAAACAACCCTGGGGATATACCTTTCTTTTGACTACATGATTTTGGAATTGTCAAGTCTTTGACTTAGAGTCCTGGTAGCATAAAACAACAGGATCTAAGGACCCTTTAAAAACAGAATCGGTCCCTGGTGGACAGGAAGTTCTAACTTTGCATTTAATTTAAAATAATTTATGTTTAACTAACTACTTGTGGCTAGCAGTTATCATATTGAACAGAGCAGTTCTGGATTTGGGACCATGAAGCCCTGGTTTTACAGTCTTTACAGCACTACAGCATGTTGGAGTGAGAAGTTCTTAAAACCATACAATGTTGTGCCCTGTTGAATCGTTTGTGACCCATAGTGTCTCTGTATAGTGTTTCCAAGGAGCAGCTGCTGGTGGATTTGAACCACCAGCCTTGCAGTTAGCAGTCTAGTGATTATCCTACAGGACCACACCAGGACCCCCACACCTTATGTAGACCATACTGTAAGTCTTGCCCATATTTTCTTACTTTATCCATATCTCACAGACTAAAAAGGCCATGAATATCATCCTCAGTTACCCATGGGTCAATGACTACTTCAGCATCATCTCCTTTTCTGACACAGTTAGTGTCTGGAAAGCTGGTAGCTCCATCCAGGCCACCATCTAGAATGCCCATCAACGACTTGGGTTGCATGGAAGTTGATGGTTTTAAGTATTAGACAACCAAGTGGGAAGGTTGTAATGATGTTGGCAATTCCTAAAATGCTTTCTTCATTCCCCTACTCCTCTCACCTCTTACAATGCCTGAATATCAATATTATGTTTTACATCTTCAGCCTTCTGTGTTCACCACCCATCTGTCTTTCCTAGTGAAAAGAACACAGCTCATTCTCCATGTGTCTTAGGGGATAGTCCACTCTGGGCCCAAGTCCTCCAATTTGAAGTAAAAATTCAGAAGAATTTTACTAAAACTTTTTATCAATACTCTATAGATATTCATTTCCAAGCATTTGGGCAAGCTGTTGCTCTGATTCTGGCTTTTGATCAGCTGTCTCAGACAATTAGTGAAGTATCCCTTTTAAACTCAGTCCTTTCTTCCCCAATAGTAAGAAGATGGGGGTGTTCTACCTTTGGGGGAGGTGATTATCTGACTGGTGAATGAGACAACCCCCTAGGAAGTAGGCAAAGAGTAGTCTGGGACAGGAAGTGATTAAAGCCAAAGGCATGTGGGTCCCATTGTCAGATCTCAGGGAACTCAAGGAAGAGAGAGACTAGTATCTGGATGGATGTGAGCAAGTTAGGCAGGATAAGCAGCAGAAACAGCTTGAGCAAAGATGAGAAAGTGTGATGAGCCTTGGAGGTTGGTGATGTGCCCAGTCGTCTACAAGGGGTAGAACTAAAGACAGAAGAAGGTCTCACAGCCTTGTCCCCAATTAGGGGCTGATATCGACACAGCTCTTCTGGCAGCTGTGTCACTGCTCAACCACAGCAACCAGAAGGCTGAGACAGGCTCCAGTGTGGGGAGGATCCCTCTCATCATCTTCCCAACAGATGGGGAGCCCACCACGGGTATGATCCTCTCCAATGTCTGCCAGGCATTGGGCCACAAGGTGTCCCTTTTTCAGTTTGGCCTTTGGGGATGATACTGACTTCTTGCTGCTGTCCTTGGAAAACCGGAAACAGTCTGGTACATATATGAGGACACTGATATAGCCCTGCAGCTAGAGGGTATCTATGAGGAGATCTCCATGCCCCTGCTGGCCGATGGGAGTTCTGACTACTTGTTTGGGGCCTCACCTTGGGCACTTACCTAACTACTTTGGTGCCTCAGAGATAGTAGTGCCAGGTCAGGTGCAGGCAGTTGAACAGGAAGTGGGCATTCACTTAATCTGCCCATGTCCCCCAGGGTCAGCCTCTGAAGGCCTGCCACAGTGAGGTGGCCACCAATAGCAGCAACCCAGGAGAGCCAGGCCCCAATGTGGTTCACTTCATACAATGCCTCAGGGCCTATGTCACCCCTGGAGAGCTACTGGAGGCACGATTCCAGGCATACAATACCACCACTCCTCACCTGCTGACTGCCAACACTCTCAACCTATCCCTTGAATACAATTTTGTCACACTTCTGACTTCCTTAAGGAGCTCTGGTAGCATAGTGGTTGCGAGTCGGGCTGATAACCTCAAGGACAGCAGTTAGAAACTACCAGCCATTCCATGGGAGAAAGATGAGGCTTTCTGCTCCTATAAAGATTACAGCCACGGAAACCCTATGCAGGGTCGCTATGAGTCAGAACTGGTTCTACAGCACACCACCACCACCACCATCTGACTTCCTGGTAATGGTACAGACCAAGCAGGCCAGCAAAGAGGCCAGGAGACAAACCCTCAGCACAGGTGAGTCAGGTAACATTATGGCCTCTTTCATTAGCAGGCACAGGCTAGAGGTAGATACATGCATCCACCCCAAGGTCTCCTCCAAATCAACGACTGTGAGACTAAAGTTCTACATATCCTCAACTGTCCTGGTGTGGCACTGTAGGATAAGCATTGAATGCCAACTATGAGGTAAGTGATTCAAATCCACCAGCTGCTTGTCAGGAAGCCTCTACAGGATTGTTATGAGTCAGAACTGACTGGATGGTTCTCAACAGCAACAACAATATCCTCAACTGCATCTGCCCTACAAAGAAAATTCCGAGTTCCAAAGAGCTGGAGTCATTGGGTCAGAATCCTTTGTTGTTATTAAGTACTGTCAAGGTGGTTCTGATTCATAGCAACCCTATATAGGGCTTCTGAGGAGCAGCTAGTGGGTTTGAACCAATGACCTTGAGGTTAGCAGTCCAGTACTTATCCAATAGTGGCCACAACCATAGAATTCTATTAAACCCAGGACACCCATATCCCAAATCTCCAACACAACAGGATTCTGGCACCTTGGCGCAGCCAACTTTCAGGATGAGACCTGCTGCTCTTGTGCCATCTGATTCTGGTGCTCTATTGCCTCTGTAGCTAAGCACTTCATCACACCAGAATCCTGGTATTCTATTATCCATGAATCCCAAGTCATAAATCCCATCTCTGAATCTGGGCACCCCAGCGCAGTCCAAATCTGGCATTAGGAAACATGTTATTCCATACCTGGTGCTCCATTACAACCAAAACTACTTGTCCCATCACAACCTTAACCCACATTACATTCACCCAAGAGCCTGACACACCTCAAACCTGGAATCCCCACACATCAGATCTTTTAACACTTACCACACACTAGACCTATATTCCCTGCCTCCAAAATTACAAGCAACCTGCCCATACCTGGGATCCTCTTACACAATGCCTCTAAATACCTCTTAAGCCTAGTGCTCCACCTAACCAAACTTCTTCAAACCTATCATTCTCTAAGCCTGGGAACTGAACCCCTGCATACAGCCAAAAATCCACTCACGCTGAGACCTATCAGATCTAAGTCCCTACCACCCCAGAATGTAAGCACAATTGCAAATACATTTTCATGTCCCACAGGTCCCAGAATAACCATGGCCACTTCTATTCTTGAAGTGCTCCTTCCTACATTTACCCCCATCCAGCCATCTCTGCTACCCACTGGAATTTACTGTCATCAGAATGATCTGCTACCAGGATCACAGAATACCAGATTAGTTTTGGAACCACCTGTACCAGGAGTACAACAATGGGCCTAACCCACAGTTCCAGTCCTACACCAGAAAGTAGCCAGCCAATTCTGCCAATCTTGTTGCCTCTCAGAACCCTCCCCAGGACTGTAAGTCTGCTCCTTCTCCCAAAGGAGGTAGAATTACCATCTGAGTTCATCATGAAGTCTTTGAACCCCCTAGCTTCCTCACTTCTCAAAAAGATTGTGAGTGTCCTGGGTAAGCGGTCAAATTACAAGTGGGGGAGAAATGGGCACAAATAGCATCAGAAGGTGGGAGTCTGCAAGGATTATTTAGATTCTTGTGATAGTATAGTTTCTTGCTTGCTTGCTTTGAGACTTGGAGGCTCTGGGATAGGAGGGATATTCAGAATGAAAAGATTGAACAGAAATGAACTGGCTGAGCTGTAGGTTTGGCATTAGTTTTGTTGGACAAGAGGATTGTTCATGCTTCTGAGACAAGGAAGGATGTGGGAGTTGAAATGGGAGCATGCATGGTCAGAGCAGATCCGATCAGTTATTCTGTGCTCTGTGAACAACCCTGCTTAGTTAGAAGTTATGAAAATTGGGGAAGATTATGATCATTATCTTTCAATTTCCCAAAGACTGTGAAATGAGTTAACATTCTTGAGTTCTTCCTGTGTTCAGCACTGTGCTACATATTGTGCTTGTAGTCCCTCATTTAATCCTCACAAGTCACTGTTAATATCTCCATTTGGCATATGAGGAAACTGAAGCACAGAGAGGGGAGGTAACTTGTTCAGTGTCACACAGATAGTAAGAGGTTTGAGTTCACACAATCTGGTCCCACATTTTATGTGCTTCAACACACCACTATTCTGCCTCCTTGAGAAAAGGACTAGCATTTCCTGTGTGACATTTTAGGGCAGGATTAGGACCCATGTAGGGGTGGAAAATGAGGAGGGGTGGTAAATCACAGGATGACATTCTTAATACATCCCTTTCCTTCTTCCCACCACATCCCATCCATTCTCAGTTCCTGGTAATGTCTCTGATGTAGTTCTCCAATCCGTCCACTTCTCACCATCCCAGCAGTCATGTCTAGGGCAGACTACCATTGTGTCTCACCTAGAAATTTTCTGTATCTTCCTCACTGGTCTCCCTGCTTCCTTTTTTGTCCTGCTACAGGACATTATCTCCCAGAGGTCAGCAGGACTTCCACTTCCACTCAGGGACTTCCCTCAAGCTGTTTTCCCTTCCTGATAATCAGCTTGACCTACCCTTCCCTGTCCAATTCCTACCACTCTCTTTCCTTCCATTGCCTCTCAAACTCCAGCTTATGATTCATGTTGTTGTTGTGAAGTGCCGTCGAGTTGATTCCAACCCATAGCGACCCTGTATTGGGTTTCCAAGGAGCGGCTGGTGAGCTTGAACCACTGATGTTGCAGTTCAAACGACTTTCCAGTCTGATGTATTAGCCCATAGTGCCACACCAGGACTCCTTGGCTTAAATGTCCTGGCTTCAACCTACCCCCACACTATGCTTTGCTCCACTGATTATAGTTAGGGTAACAACCCCTGAATGAAAGCTCTGAGCTTCACTCTAATTTGAATACATGCCAACCTTGGAACAAATCATTGTGACCTGTGTTATAAGTTTGTACTAACTGGCTCAGGCCAAACTGGGCCCATTGCTGGATCTAAAGATTAGGTGAAGTCCATCTAACTACATAACTGCTACATATTGGGTGAGAGGTGAGATGGACCATCAGGCATATCACTATGTTAGAATAAATGGTTTTGCTACAATAAACACTGTGAACCAGTAATGTAATAAGTAAAGCAACAAGTAATTGTACCAAAAGACCCAGGCAGGATAAAGCTACTGCAATACAGCCCAAAAGTGTGAGCTTCCTAGCAGCCATGGCACAAACAAATGACAGCACAGTGGTGAACTAAAGGTGATCCTCATGCGGCTGTTTTTCCAAAGTAACCAATGACTGTTGTCACAACAGTCACAATTCTTTCTCTTCTTTATGTACATTGGGTAGAACCTGCACCTTCACAAGGCTGCTATTAACAGAAGATAATACTGAAGCTGAAAGAGCATTTGGAACTTATTTTCAAGGACAAAGCAAGTCAATGGCAGAGTCAGGACTAGAACCCTCAATTTGCTGGTCAGGATACTAAGCTGTAAGCAATAGAGATAAACTCTTAACTGCTATAATCAGAAAGAAACTTGTTAAACAGAATTTCAGGAGCTCACAGAATTTGGAATGACCTGAGAACCAGATATAGAGGCAACATAGTCAGGAATTATATCCAAAACCACATCTCAGAATTTTTCCGGGGAAATACCACTCATGATGCCACTGGAAACCAGATGCCACAGTTTGCAATGCTCACCCCACCAGCACTGGAAATGCCGCAGCTGCATTTACTCATCACCAAAATGGATTTGAAGCAGATTTCCTTAAGCACTAGCTGCTTATTTTGGTAGTAGTAGTAATGGTGTGCTGTGGAGTCAGTCCCAATTCAAAGCTACCCTGTACAGGGTTTCCAAGGCTGTGGAGTTTTGAAGGTCCAGAAAGCCCCATCTTTTCCCCATAAAGAAGCAAGTAGATTGAGGTTGCAGTTAGCAGCCCAACTCATAACCCACTACACTATGGGGCTCCTTAAGTCTGTGATTGTTGTTGTTGATGTTAAGTGCCATTGAGTTGATTCTGCATCATGTTGTTGCTGTTAAGTGCCCGCAAGTTGATTCTGACTTATAGCAACCTTGCATAGGGTTTCCTACGAGCAACTAGTGAATTTGAACCACAGACCTTGTGGTTCAAACCTACCTTGCGGTCTGGTTCTGACTCATAGCCAGTGGGTTTGAATCTCTGACCTTGAGTTGGTTACCAGTCCAGTGCTTATCCTATAGTGCCACACTAATTGATGAGGTCTAGTCTTTTCTGGATGGCGAATCACAAGGTTGGCAGTTCAAATCTACCAGCTGTTCTTTGAAACCCTATACAGTGTCACTATGAGTCGGAACTGACTTGGTGGCACTTAACAACAACAATAACAGTCTTGTGCCCAATCAGAAGATACTGGGCAAGTGAGTAGATAACATTTTCAGCTTCTGTGGTGGTAAATGAGCCCTGGCTCATAGGATGATGTATTTATCAAGTACCAGTAGTCCTCATGTACAACCTACAATTATGAGCCAATCCCCCTAAGGCCTAATATGTTTAAAACTTGAGATACATACAGTGGTTTATAAACACAAATGGCTGCTGCATTGTGATGTGCATCAAAACATTATAATTGTTGTTTTTATTGTATTATGTTTAAAATAGCTTTGTAGGATAAGCCTGGGGACTGCAAGTCACAGTATCAGCAGTTCGAGCCCACCAGCCATTCTGCAGGAGAAAGATGAGCCTTTCTGCTCCTACAAAGATTTTAAAAGCTTTAGAAACCCTATGCAGAATTGCTATAAGTCCAGTGCAACCTCAGAATTTTTCCAGGGAAATACCACTCATGATATCACTGAAAATCATATGCCACAGTTTTCAGTGCCCACCCCACCAACACCAAAAATGCTGCAGCTGCATTCACCTATCACCAGAATTGGTTCCATACAGTCTCTGCTTCTTTGAGCTCTAGCTGCTGATTTCAAGTAAGGAGTAGGTTCATCTAATTGGTGAGGTCTAGTCTTGTGTCCTAAATGGTTTGAGGACTAAACTGTGCCTGACCCAAGCCATGATATTTTCAGTATCCTCATATGCATGTGAAAGTTGGACAGTGAATAAAGAAGACTATAGAAGAAATTATGCATTTGAATTATAGTATTAGAGAAGAATATTAAAAGGACCATGAACTGCCAGATGATCAAACAAATCTGTGTTGGAAAAAGTATGGCCAGAAAACTCCTTAGAAACCAGAATGGCAAGACTTTGTCTCTTATACTTTGGACAGAAGGGACCAATACTTGGAGAAGAACATCATGGTAAAGTGGAGGGTCAGCAAAAAAAAGGAACACCCACAACAAGATGAATTGGCACCATGACAGCAGCAATGGGCTCAAGTTTAACAATTGTGAGGATGGTGCAGGATCAAACAATGTTTCATTCTGCTTTGCATAGGGTCAATATGAGTTGGAACTGACTCAAAGGCATTTACCAACAGTAACAGTCTTGTGCCCAAGGAAAGGAGTCTGGGCAAGTGAGTATATAACCTTTTCAGTTTCTGTTGTAGTATACAGGCTCTGGCTCATAAGATGAGTTATTACCAAGTACAGGTGGTCCCCACAAAAAACCTGCAATTATGAACCAATCCCTGTACGACCTATATGTTTTCTTAAAAAACTTGAGATATATACAATGGTTCATTACAAAGGGGAGCTACATTATGATGTACATCAAAACATTATTATTGTTGTATTATTACATTTAAAATGCTTCAGTGTTTCTGAAAGTGTTTCTTTAATTCTTTTATGCATAGAAATATACACTACATACTATATACTAAGACAAACATTTGAATAACTGATATTAGATATAAACTGTACCTAAATGTTTTGACCTATGTAAAATTTTGACTTAAGGACAGTGTTAGGAATGGAATTCATTCATAATCCCAGGACTACCTGTACAGGAAAGGAAAAGGTGACCCAAAATAGTAGTAAGTATCCACTATGCTTGGAGTCCTGGTGTGGCACTGTGGGTTAATGCACTGGACTGCAATGTCGGTTTGAACTGCAAGGTTGGTGGTTCAATCTCACCAGCCATTCCTCAGAAACCCTATACAGGGTTGCTGTGGTAGGAACTGACTCTATGGCACACAACAACAACAATGCTTGGTTTATTGTCACCCTACCCTGTGCTTCTACAAAGGGAGCCAACCTACACTAAAATCAATTGTTCAACAAGTATTTCCCAAATATTCTAAGGTAGCAATAATACTAAGAGGGTAGGGGTGGTAGGACAGAGATATGTCCTCTCTTCTTCCCTCCTCTCAAGCTGGTTGGCTTAACACTGGGAGGGATCCCAGAAGATAGGTATATTTCAAAGTGGAAGAGAAGAGAGAAAAAAACACTGTCCTGTGGTCTCCACTGTTAACCCCCTTCTTTCTTATCTGAGCTTACCTGGTTACTGGCTGGCTTAGTACCTATTCCCACTGGAGTCAGAGGACTCTTAGTATGTCTGGACTATGACTAAGCATCACTGGTTACTTCAGGTTCCCAGCACTAGAGCTCAAGAGTCTGGGTAGTATAGAGCTGAGTGTCCAGAAATGGTCTCTTCCATTGATACCCACTCAAATATGTGTGTACGCATACTATTTCTACCTTCCCTGCTATGTGACTCAGGTCAGGGCATTTCCGCACAAAACCTCAGTCTCTGATTGTGGAGAGAATCTTATTTGGCAGCTGTGAGGTTGAAATAAAAGACTATATATGTATGGATAGATGTGAGTAAAACAAAAAAGTATTACTAGTGGAATTCCAGTTCATTCATGCATGGACTTATTCCAAACAAGATTTATCTAAACACATCTCTGTTATCAGATGGTTGTCGAGAAGTTCTCTCAGTAATACACTTGTCTTAGTCTCATTAGGGTGCCTTCAATAAAAGGTCCAATCATGCTTTGTAACTTTCAAGGAAATCTGCTGGGGCTACTTCATTTCAAGGTAGAGATTTTCAAGCTCAGCAATTTAAGGTGACTGTGTTTTGGAATTCCAAAGTGGTAATCGGGATAGATTTTCTTGAAGGACACAGGATGATCACACGGGCTTATTATGAAGAAGATTTAAGAAAACTGAGAATTGCTTTGGTGATAAAAAGGCCATGAAAGTTGTACCAAGGAAATTTTCCCATCACAATATTCTTGGAGACTAACAAGGGTTGTCTGTCCTATAATAATTTTGTTGAGAAATGTTATCCCATCTACCTTACAGCTCTGATCTGGTTTCTTCGGGCTTCCTTTTTTTCTCAGCCTCAAAGAATATTTAAAGCAACAAAAGTTGAATCCCTCCCTCAAGGATGCCAAAAATGTTGTCTTGACATGGTATAAATGACAAAAAGCACAGAATTTTTAGGGAAAGGGTTAGAGAGATGCCTTCAGAATTGTATAGCTACAGTCAGTGGATATGCTGAGAAACAGCTTCACGTTTTGATATTTTTGTTTAACAGAAGTTTATTTGAAACCTTCTGAGGTGGGACATCCCCACTAGAAAGGACAAGCAGACCAGCCTGGAACAGCTGGAGCAACAGAAGATACATCTTCAAAGAAAGATCAGCAGGAAAAACCCAAAACATAAATGGCAGTGTGATTGGCTACTATAAGAATAAGCAAGTTGTTCACTGGGAAGCCATCAAGGCAAGCAATGAAGTCCCTTCAGGTCAAAACCCCCCCCCCCAAGACTGAAACTCAAAGGGAACACATGAGCAGGCAT
>NW_006408833.1:2818083-2820560 GCF_000296735.1 Chrysochloris asiatica
AAAGCTGGACAGTGAATAAGGAAGACCGTACAAGAATGGATGTTTTTGAGTTATGGTGTTAGAGGAGAATATTGAAAGTGCCATAGGCTGCCAAAAGAACCAATAGATCCATTTTGGAACAAGTGCAGCCAGAGTGGTCCTTGAAGGCCAAGATGGCCAAACTTCGTCTCTCATACTTCAGACATATTGTCAGGAGGGACCAGTTGCTGGAGAAGGATATCATGTTTGGTAAGGTCGAGGGTCAGAGAAAAAGAGGAAGACCCCCAATAAGATGGATTGGCCAGGTGGTGGCATCGATGGACTCAAGCATGGCAATAGTAGTGAGGTTGGACCAGGATCGGGCAGTGTTTCATTCTGCTGTGCATAAGGTCACTATGGGTTGGTACTGACTCAATGGCACCTAACAACAACAACAACAACAACAACAACCTAACATGAGTGGGCGATAAAGGCACGAAGTGATTGGCTTACAAGTTTTCAAGAGGAGGTTTAGTTTAAGACTGTGGGGAAAGATAGAGTCTTCATTAAATAGTTTTCATCTTGTCTAGATGGGTCTGGTGAAAAGAGATGGGGATACGATTCTTGTGATTCAGTAGTAATTGTTATCATGACTAACTGAGACTGTCACAATTGTAAATGTAGAAGTTTCATAACAAAAACAAGGAAGTAGTTAATCTTACATTCCAGGAACAGAGGTCTCTAGGACCATCAAGGTTGAAGAGCACAAGCAAAATGCAGGACCCTATCCAGAAAAGCAGGGACACCAAAAATGGAGGCAGAAATGGGGACATGGAGAGAGGGAGTAGCTTAGGACTCTAGATTTCCATGGAAAGAGAGGAACTGCGAGCTGGCGGCCAGGAGGCAGGCTTGCAGAAGGTGCCCTTTGGTGCTGTAAATTATTATATATGCCTGAGTGTTTAAAAAAAAAATTAAAAAGAGCTAAAAGAAATGGAGAGAAATACTGTTAACTGATCGGATCATATATGAAGGGAATTGTAATCATTGTAATGAAATAAAGTATATGATTCATTGAATGTAAAACTGATGATCTGCCCTGTAAACTTTCACTCAATTCACAATAAAAAAACTTAAAAAAAAAAGTTTATTTGATTTTGCAGCTTACCCTCCTATGTGCATATGCTCAGAAACCCTCCACAGGATTGCTATGAGTCGGAACAGACTCAATGGACCTTAACAATGCATTTCTGTAGTGAGCAGCTCAAGGTGTGGTATATAAATAGTAACTGATGTTATTGTTATTCCTCACAGAAAGTCAAAACTAGAAGGAACCTTAAAGACGACCCACTCCAACATTCATTCCCCAAATGAAGTAGCTGAGGCCCAAAGAGGAAAATGAGTTTGCCTAGGATTACCTTTTCCTTCCAACTCCTTTCTCCAAGACTGTTTTTCACCCTGTCTAGCAAAGTCAATGAGGATAAACCAATGAGTCATCACTCCAAGGAGTATTGTCCTTTGCTTCCCAACTGGTATATGCATTTATCTAATATTTTTATAGAAAACTTCTGGACAAGTTCGGGAACTCTGGACAAATTTGGGAACCAGAGAGCACTCAGGTCTCTGAGGTAGTCCAAAACCTGTCCAGGAATAGATATAAACACAGACAACTGAAAACAAACAAACAAACAAAAATAGAGGTTTATATGTGTGTGCCACATAGCAAGGAAGCTAAGGATTGACTTTGATGGACGCTAGCCTCCTCCACTATACAATTCATCCATCCCATGTATTAGAGCCCCTAAGTTTGTCCCTTTTTTTCGTTGATGATCTTTATAGTTCTGGATTTTACATTTAGGTCTTGAATATACCTGTAGGCAGAAGGCTGGCTTGTAGAATGTGCCCTTTGTGCCCTTAGAACATTTAAATAAATATATATTTTTTTGTTTTATATGTGTACATCAAGTATTTTTTACTTTCTTTATTTGTGAAATATAAGATGCAAATGGGGAGCCACAGGAAGGAAGTAGGATAACTGTTGTTGCAGGGAGGGATTGTAATCATTAAGAAGAAACAAAGTGTATAATTTGTTGAATGTAAAACTGATGATCTTGTCTGAAAATCGTCACTCAATTCACAATAAAAAGTTTAAAAAAAATTCTTCCATTATCCATGCCAAATAAATCGAATGAAAATTATATTCTTTGATATAGATAACAATTTTCTCAGTCTTATGTAAAAATGCATCTAGGAGCCTTCTGGCTGTGTCTAAATGAAGAGATCAGCAATTTTTCTCCCAAAAATCAACTGTAAAGCTGGACAAATTAACAACAACAAAAAAAACATTTTAGATCTCTGAAAATTGACTCTAAATAGGATCTCTATGAGTCGGAACTGCATACAACAACAACAAAATGACCAAATCAATTTTTTTTTTTAATTTAAGGTTTTTATTGTGGATTGAGTGAAAGTTTACAGGGCATATCATCAGTTTTACATTCAACAAATCATATACCTTGTTT
>NW_006408833.1:2838756-2840505 GCF_000296735.1 Chrysochloris asiatica
GTAGTGACATCCTTCTCTGGTTTTGGTATGAGGGTTATGCTTGCTTCATAAAATGTATTAGGAAGTTTTCCATCCTCCTCTATCTTCTGGAATAATTTGAGTAGAATTGGTGACAGCTCTTCCTTGAATGTTTGGTAGAATTCAACATTGAAGCCATCTGGGCCTATACATTTTTTGGTTGGGAGTCTTTTGATGACCTGATCAATTTCTTCTTTTGTTATGGGAATGCGCAGGTTTTCTACTTCACTGTGTGTAAGTTTAGTTAGGTCATGTATATCTAAAAATGTATCCATCACTTCTAAGTTTTCAAATTTGTTGGAGTACAACTCTTCATAGTATTCTGTAATTATCCTTTTGATTTCCTTGGGTTCCATTTTGACATCACCCATGTGGTTTCTAATGCATGTTATTTGTGTCTTCTCCCTCTTTTTCTTTTTTTAGGTTTGCCAATGGTCTGTCAATTTTGTTAATTCTTTCAAAGAACCAGGTTCTTGTCCTGTTGATTGTTTCTATAGTTTTTCTGTTTTCTATCTCATTTATTTCTGCTCTAAGCTTTATTATTTCTTTTCTTTTGGTGGATGTAGGTTCCCTCTGTTGGTTTGTTTCTAATTGTTGTAGATGCTGCATTAATGTGTTTATTTTGGTTCTTTCTACTTTTTGGATGTGTGCATATATTGCAGTAAATTGTCTTCTCAGCACTGCTTTCGCCGTGTCCCAAAGGTTTTGGTATGCTGTGTTTTTGTTTTCATTCATTTCTAGGAACTTTGTGAATTCACGTTTAATTTCTTCTACTACCCAGTCGCTTTTCAGCAGGGTGTTATTCAGTTTCCATGTATTTGATTTGGTTTCCTTGGTCTTCCTATTGTTGATTTCTATTTTGATAGCGTTGTGGTCTGAGAAGATGCTTTGTAGTATTTTGGTATTTGTAATTTATGGAGATTTGTTTTGTGGCCCAAAACATGGTCTATTCTGGAGAATGTTCCATGTGCACTGGAAAAGAATGTGCATTTTGAAGTTGTTCGGTTGAATGCTCTGTACACATCTATGAGGTTCAGTTGGCTGATTATGTTATTTAGTTCTTCTGTGTCTTTGCCAATTTTCTTTCTGGTTGTTCTATGCGTTTTTGAGAGCGGTGTATTAAAATCACCCACTATTATTGTAGATTCATCTATTACTTTCTTCAAATCAATTAGAGTTTGTTTTATATTTTTTGGAGCTCTTTCATTGGGTGCATAGATATTTATTATGGTTATTTCATCTTCTTCAATTGTCCCTTTAATCATGACATAATGTCCATCTTTATCTATTATGCTATTTTTTTGCCTTAAAGTTTATTTTATCAGGGATTAGTACTGCCACTCTTATTAGTTTTTTATTGCAATTAGCTTTGTATATTTTTTTCCATCCTTTGACTTTTAATCTGTTTTTGTCTCTGTGTGTGAGATGTGTCTTTTGGAGACAGCATATTGAAGAATCTTGTTTTCTTATCCATTCTGCCACCCTCTGTCTCTTAACAGGTGCATTTACTCCATTTACATTCAGTGTAATTATTGATAGGTATTGATTATTTGGTGCCATTATGTTTTTTGTTTTTTTTTGTGTGGTGTTGCTGCTTTCTTTGTTCTGTGTGTCTTTTTTTGTTGAATTCATGATTTTTGTGTTCTTTCTTGTGAGTTTCCTCATCGTTTTAATGTTTCCATGTTCTTCTTGGATTTTCATTCTCTTGGTATGTTGTGAAGTGTTAATTTT
>NW_006408833.1:2841611-2854729 GCF_000296735.1 Chrysochloris asiatica
TTTTCTCAACTCCATTGTAAAGTGTTTTGAAACATTTTGTAATCATTTTTCTGAATTCCTTCTCAGGCATTTCCAAGGCCTGTCCTCTGTACAGAAAGGAGTCCAGGTCTACCTTTAGGTCATTTGTCTCAGACATTTTATCTTGTTTCTGGACATGTGATGATATGGTCATCTGCTTTTGCTTCTTGGACATGATTAGTATTAACTGTGGCCTTAATACTTAATTGAGTATGTGTTTTGATATTTTTTATACTTTCTGCTTGCTTTCCGGGAGATGTGATCAGGATGTGGGCTTCCCTTTTCACTCTTCTTATTGCTTAACTGAGAGTCACTTTCACAGGTGTTGTCTGTTTTCCTGGTATATGGTAATTGGTATTGGATCTTGCCTGTGTTTTGGTGTTTTATAGAGTGAGATTATAGCTGGTCTATATGGCAGCAGTTGCTGACTCTTCTTGTGTAATTTATGGAGACAAACAGTTCTCCAAAGTTCGAAGGGGGAGCATATAGTAGCAAAACAGCACCAGTGAAAAAAACACAAGAGAAAAAAAATAAACTAAAAACAAACAAACAAAAAGCAGCAACAACAAAAACTAAACTGAATACTGCAGGCTATAATCACAGAAAAGGAGAGGAGGGAGAGAAGGAAAAAAAAAAAATCTGTAGGCTAATATGAGTATAAGTTTAAGGTCCTCTCTTCAGCTTCTTGCTTTCAAAGCTGCCTGAGAGATTTCAGGGTGCCAGTGTTTGTTGTTATGCTATACCTCAGGCTTTAAATTAATTTTCGGCCTCTTTTTAAATTCTCTTTCCCTCTCTACAGTCCTGTCCTGCCCTTTCCCGTTTTAAAAAAACAGAAGACAGATAAGCAAAAAGCCTTCAGGGCCTGCTCTTTGGCTGAATATCTGTGTGCATGTGTGGCAGAAGAACCCACCAGTGGTGAGGGTGGGGGGTGTTCACTCGCTCAGGCTCCCCCTCTAGTCACCAGAACGGAGGTGGGCAAACAGTGGGTGTGCTTATAACCAGACACCAAAAAGAAAAAGAAAAAGAAAAAAGAGAAGAAAATCAGAACAAAGCAAAACTGACAAAGTCCACCTTTGCTCCAAGGTTCCTGGGGCATTTTTCCATGGTGTTTCTGTTCCCCCGTTTGTCCTGTCATTTGGTCTCGCCCAATATGTCAGCTCCAGGTCCCCGACCCCAGCCTGGCAGATTCAAAAGTACGCAATTTTTTACTTTAGCTTCAAGTTCCACAATCTGTAGGCTTTCAAACATTCAAATTATTCCTGTCTCTGTGGTTCCAAGTTTTGGAGCTCTGCCCTGGATCTGCTTTGCCTGGTATTCTGTGGTATTGCTCCCTCTCATATTCTTTTAATAATTTCAGTGTCATGCAATGTTTTGCTCTTAGAATCCTTCAATATTGCAAATTGAGGCTTATATTTTTTCTTCAGTTTTTTTCAGCTTGAGAAATTCTGAGTGTGTTCTTCCCTTTTGGTTTCCTAACTCCAGGTCTTTGCACAATTTATCATAATATTTGACCTCAAGCTGCACTTTGAATTTTTATGTTCCGCTCTTTTACCTCCTCATTTCTTCCATTTACTTTAGCATCTCTATGATGGAGAGCAAGTTTCAGAGTCTCTTCTTACATCCATTTTGGTCTTTTCCTTCTTTCTTTTCTTCTTAATGATCTTTTGCTTTCTTCCTGTATGGTGTTCTTGATGCTATCCCACAACTTCTCTGGTCTTCGGTCATTAGTATCTAATTAATCAAATCTATTCATGAGATATTCTCTAACTTCAGGTGAGATATGGTCAAAGGTCATATTTAGCTTTTGTGGATTTATTTTAATTTTCTTCCGCTTCAGCCTGAACTTGCATATAAACAATTGATGATCTGTTCCACAGTCTGAACCCAACCTTGTTTTGGCTGATGTTTTGGTTTTTCCACTGTCTCTTTCCACAGATGTCATCAATTTGATTTCTCTGTATTCCATCTGGTGAGATCCATGTACATGGTCATCTTTTATGTTGTTTAAAAAGGTATTTGCAGTGAGAAGTTATTGGTCTTGCAAGATTCTATCACGCGTTCTCCAGCATCCTTTCTGTCATCAAAGCCATACTTTCCAGCTACTGATCCTTCATCTTTGTTTACAACCTTAGTATTCTAATTGCCAATAATTGTCAATACATCTCGATTTCATGCTTGTTATGCTATACCTCAGGCTCCAATCCAACCTTTGTCCTGTTTTGCCTTTAAACTCTCTTTCCCTTCCTTCAGGCCTATCCTTCTCTTTCCCGTGATAAAAAACAGAACAAAAAGGAAACAGATAATAAAAGTTCAGGGTCTCCGCTTGGGCTGAGTATCTGTGTGCATGCGTGGCAGAAGAACCCACCAGCGGTGAGGGTGGGGGGTGGCCACTCAGCTCAGGCTCTCCCTCTATTCACCAGAATGGAGGTGGGCAAACAGTGAGCGTGCCAGTTACCAGATACCAAAGAAAATCAGAACAAAGCAAAACTGACAAAGTATATTGTCCATCTTTATCCCAAGGTTCCTGTGGTGGTTTTCCGTGGTGTTTTTGCTCCGCCTGTCTCGTCCTGCCGCTTGGTCTCACCCAGGACGTCGGCTCAGGCCTCTGAGCCCGGCCCGGCAGTTTCAAAAGTATGCGATTTTTTACTTCAGCTCCAAACTCCACAAGCTATAAGCCTTCAAACCTTTAAAATATTCCTATCTCTGTGGTTCCGAGTTTTGGAGCTGTGCCCTGGGTCTGCTTTGCCTGGTATTCTGTGTTATTGCTGACGGCGATCTTCACTGCACCTCCACCCTAGCCTCCATCAAGCCCTGCCTCCTTCCATCTCTTTTTGATGCTTCTAGGATCATTCAATATTTTGCCCAGAGAATCCTTCAATACCTCAAGTCGAGGCTTGAATTCTTTCTTCATTTCCCTCAGCTTGAGAAATGCTGAGTGTGTTCTTCCCTTTTTGTTTTCTAACTCCAGGTCTTTGCAAATTTTGTTATAGTTTTCTGTTCACCTCTTGAATCTCCTCACTTCATCTATTTACTTTAGCATCTTTACACCGGAGAGCAAGTTTCAGAGTTTCTTGTGACATCCATTTTGGTCTCTTTCTTCTTTCTTGTCTTCTTACTGACCTTTTGCTTCCTCCTTGTATGATGTCATTCCATAACTCTTCTGGTCTTCAATCTTCAGTGTCTAATGCATTAAATCTGTTCTTCAGATGATCTCTAAATTTAGGTGCGATATATTCAAGGTCATATTTTGTCTCTTGTGGATTTGCTTTTATTTTCTTCAGCTTCATCCTGAATTTGCATATGAACAATTGATGGTGTGTTCCACAGTCTGCCCCTGGCTGTGTTTTGGTTGATGCTATCACTTCCCACAGATGTAGTCAATTTGATTTCTGTGTGTTTCATTTGTTGAGGTCCAAGTGTATAAGATATCTTTATGTTATTTAAAGAGGTATTTGAAATGAAGAAATCAATGGCATTGCAAAATTCTATCATGTGATCTCCAGCATCGTTTCTATCACCAAAGCTGTATTTTCCAGCTACTGATCCTTCCTCTTTGTTTCCAACCTTTGCATTCCAATCGCCAGTAATTATCAATACATCTTGATTGCATGTTTGATAAATTTCAGACTAAAGAAGTTGGTAGAACATTTCAATTTCATCATCACTGGCTTTAGTGGTTGGTGAATAAATTTGAATAGTAGTGTTATTAACTGATCTTCCTTGTAGATTTATGGATATTATCATATCACAGACAGTGTTGTACTTCAAGAGAGATCTTGACACTTCTTTTTGATGATGAATGTGATACCATTCCTCTTCAATTTGTCATTCCCAGCATAATTTCCATGTGTTTGTCAGATTCAAAATGGCCAATGTCCATCCATTCAGCTCACTATTGCCTAGGATATCGATGTTTATGTGTTTCATTTAATTTTTGACAATTTCCAATTTTAGATTCATACTTCATACATTCCATGTTCTGATTATTAATGGATGTTTACAGCTGTTTCTCTTCATTTTGAGTTGTGTCCCACCAGCAAATGAAGGTTCCAGTGGCTTTTCTCCATTGGCGTCATCACAGTCAACTCTGCTTTGAGGAGGCAGCTCTTCCCCAGTCACATTTTGACTGTCTTCCAACCTGAGAGGCTCATCTTCTGGCACTATATCTGACAATATCTTTGTCATGTTTCAATATTCAATAATCTGGTTCTGACAGTGTTCCACTGCTAGTCATAAGGTTTTCAGTGACTAAATATTCAGAAGTAGCCTGTTTCTCCTTTTTCCTAGTCTGTCTTTGTTTGGAAGCTCAGCTGAAACCTGTCCACCATGCGTGACCCTGCTCGTATTTAAAATACCAGTGCCATAACTACTGGAATCACAGCAACACACAAGCCACCAAAGTACGATAAACTGAAAGACTAGTGGAGTTGTTATTGGCCTAGGAAAGACAACTATGTAGGGAGAAAGAGAGATAAAGACAGATATTTTATTGGTTCTGTTTCTCTAGAGAACTCTGATTGATCCAAATCTTGGTACTGAGGGTAGTTCTAGAGGAACAGAACCCGTTGTTGTTGTTGTTTTTACTTGTGATTTGAGTTAAGGTTTAAAGATAAGATTATCACTTTTACATTCAACAAATCATACACTTCGTTTCATCACAATGATTGCAATCTCCTTCATGCAACAACAGTTGTTCTTCTTTCTCCCTGTGGTTACCCATGTACAAATATATTCTTTCAAACACATATCTATGGGATATATATATACTGTTGTTAAGTGCCATCTAATCAGTTCCAACCCATAATGACCCTGTATAGGGTTTCTAGAGTGGCTGGTGGGTTTGAACTGCCATCTTGTGGTTCAAACTGACCTTGCAGTCTAGCACATTATCCTGTAGCATCACACCAGGACTCTCTCTATATATATCACTACTTATCTTTGCTCTTTTTACACCCTAAAACTCAGAGGGATGGGCAGTGGGGCCCCTAGGCTTAGCAGTTATGTTGGAGGAGGGGCCCTGACACCCTCTAAGGCAGGGCACTGAAAGAAGGCACTGGTGAGGGGGCTTCAAGCCCCTCCCTTATTTCTTCATATAAATTGGGGACAAGGGGAAACTCTGTGGAGGGAGGGAAGGAATCCATCCTTTACAACCTGTAGGTAGAGAAAAAGGTGAGTAGGGGGCCTGATGCTGAGAACTAAGAGAAAAAAACTATCAGGTACTAGGATTTGCCCTTATCCCCTTCCCCAACCTGTGCAGCTAGGGTGGTCTGGGGACACCGAAGGCCCATGCTTTCCCTCATCCAAGCCTCCATCTCTTCTGCCTTCTAACTGGTACAAAGTTGATAATCGCCACTCTGGGTGATGCAGCAGACCCAGGGCAGGGCCTGGTAACCACTTTTCTCAATGATCTTCATATATCGGACCTGGATCCCAGAGATGGTGAAATAGGTGATCTTAAACTTAACCCTAGTGAAGGGACGGCCCTCCACTTCCTCCTTCTCCATGCTGGGAGGGCCAAAGTGGACATGCATCAGGTGCTCTTTGCCCTCAAGGAAGGAATTAATACTCCAAATGACAACATTCCTCTCCAGGACGTACTTGGCGCTGCCCACACTGGTCTTGAAGCGTGGGGAGTCAGCATCGCTGGTGACAGGAACAGAGATTTCCACACTGTTGGGCACAGACTGGTTCTTGAACTGCCCCTTGGCCTTGACCATGATCTACACGTGGCTATGGTAAAACTTCTCAATGACGACTGGATCCAGATCAGCGATTTGACCTGTGTGCTGAGGTGGTAGGACATGAACTCAAAGTCACCATTGGGCAGGATGAAGGAGATGGTGCAGTAGTTGTCAAAGTGTGAAAGTCACTTGACATCCTCCAGCTCCACAGATTTGTTCTTGTTGCCTGAAAGGCCTGTGAGTTCAAAGAGCATGCAGTTGTTGAGGCTGAGCCGCAGCTTTGGCATTCCCGACAGAAACACCTTGAGTTTGATGGCGCCCACAATCTCGCTCAGCAGGACACTGCCATTGGTGTTGACCAACAAGTTGACAGTCTCTATGACATCAATAAAGACTTCATTCTTCTTGTATTTGAGGCCCTCCGAGCACCAGGACACTGCATTAGTGAAAGTGGGTGGCACTCAAGACTTGCCTGTCTACAGCTTGTTGCCCTGCTGGGTGATGTACTACTGCAGGATCTTGCTGTCGGTGGTCTGGGGGGAGCCGAAGTCCATGAGCTCATCCAGAAGCTCAAAGATGATGACAAAGTTGTCTTGCATGCTCTCTTCCTCCAGCTACTTGAAGTATCCTGAAAACACCTCCACCGTCTTGTAGAGGAAGGAGTACACCAAGGAGGCATTAGAGTTCTTCAGCGTGGTGGCTACCAAGTATAGGTTGCTACCAAGTATAGGTTGCTGTGCTTGATCCATAGGAAGTGGACTCGGCCGTGGTTCAGCAGTGGGGACAGGGCCCCCTCCTCCTCCCGCTGCATGAGTAATGGCATGAAGTACTTGATCTCACTCATGGCCACATTGCCTTTGTAGCTGTGGATGATTAGGGGCTTGCCCTTAATGTCCAGGATGAAGATGGCCGAGGCAACATGGTGGCGGCTGGGAGACCTGGGAGGTGGAGCGGGAGCACCAGGAGGCAAAGGGGGGTGCCACTTCTTTCTTCCTGCAGAAGCCTATTTAGCTCTTGTATATCTCTGCATATCTTCACCTATCTTTATCATTTTTCTGCCATCCCCGCTCTGGTAGCATAGTGGTTATGAATCGGGCTGTGAACCTCAAGGTCAGCAGTTTGATGCAGAGAGCAGCTTGGCTTCTGCTGTTTGACACGGTCCCAGCGGAAAGAGAGACATCATGCAAAGCAGATGACTCTCAAAAAGCTGGTCTCTATCTTCCCTTCAAGTTAACTCTGAATTCACTTGTAAAAATATATAATATTGCCATATTCACAGCTTTTACTGTGAGCTCTACAAACCTTGGGAAAAAACAATTATCTCAGCTTCAGTAGCCTGAGTTCAAAGAGAGTTGTATAAGCAACCCCCTTCACAAAAAACCTAAGTACAAAGTAACTGCATTTGTGAGACCACAAAAGCAGATAGCAAACTAAAGTCAAGCTGACCTACCCCTATAGACCTCACTACAATCAGTCACCAGCCAAAATTCACAAACCCCTACATACAAGCATAAATAGGCAGAAAATAATGAACATAAGTGAAAGGTAGTTTTAACTTGATAATCTACATTTCCTGCAGCAATTAGCCAGGTTGGGCTTTATGCCACATAACTTCAAAAGAAAGAAACATAAAAACACTGTTATCAAGCAATTTAATGAATACTTTAGAAAAATAAATCAGAAGATGTTAGTAATACTTTTACTATGAAAATAATAGTACATTATGTAGGATAAAAGATTGATAATTAGTTAGTAGAAATAATAAGGTAGTGCAAGCATTGATGACTAATAGAAACTTACGTTACTAAGAAAATGTAATCAGGGGTCTGATAAGTAGAAATGATTTGTGTAAAGTTTGACTTAATCTTTTAGTGAAAACAAGAAGAAACAATTTATCACATCCTGGGAAAGGAGATGAAAGTCAGTTTGAACATCACAGAAATATTTTTGTCAAAGTTGTCTAATGACCAGGTGTAAGAATGTTGTGATAAACTGTGTAATAATTCAAGGAAATATCAAAGTATCAATTCATTATGTATTGTGTGATTTTAAGTATAAAAATAAAGACTTGCTGAGCCGGGCCAGAAGAAGAAGGAGAGAGAAAAAGACAGAGAAAGGGATCCCCATCAGCCAACTAAGCAGAGGCTCTCGATTGCTTTCATTTTTGCCGACTCCATGTCTCCTCTCATGTCCCATGACCCCGTGAGAGCTGGACTCCTGCAGTTTGACACTACCAGCTGTTCTGCAGGAAAAAGATGAGGCTTTCTGCTCCCTTAAAGATTTACAGCCTCGGAAACCCTGGTCAGGGTCACTATGAGTCAGAACCGACTCCACGGCACATAACAACAACATTACCTGAGTTAGAACTGCAAGGTCAGCTGTTCAAGCTCACCAGCAGCTCCTCAGGAATCCTATACAGGGTCGCTATGACTCTCTGACAGTGAATTACTCTCCCTTTCCACCGACCCATGGTAACCATCAAAGACTCTTTCTTTTACTATGAAAACCTTTTTTAAAAATTTTTACAATAGTTGTCTCATACAATAGTTGTCCTTTTGTGATTGACTAATTTCACTCAGCATAGTGTCCTCCAGGCTCATCCAAGTTAGGAGGTGTTTCACAGATGCATCATTATTCATCGAGGTTGCATAATATTCCATTGTGTGTATGTACCAAAATTTATCCACTCTTCCATTGTTGGGAATTTAGACTGTCTCCATATTTTTGCTATTATCAATAGTAATACAATAAACATGGGTAAGCATATATCTATTTGTGTCACAACTCCTGTTTCTCTAGACTATATACCAACTAGAAGGATTGTTGGGTCATATGGTATTTCTATTTCCAACTTTCTGATGAAGCACCACACTGTTTTTCACAGTGGTTGAACCATTTTATAGCCCCACCAGCAGTGTAGGAAGCATTTTATAGCCCCACCAGTCTTTCCACACCCTCCTCAGCATTTGTTGATTTCTGTTTTCTGAACTTTGCTATTAATGCTGGTGTGAAATGATACCACATTGTTGTTTTGATTTGCATCTTTCTAATGGCGTGGCACTGTGGTTTAATGTGCTGGACTGCACATTAATGTGCTGGACTGCGCAAAGTTGGTTTGAACTGCAAGGTTGGAGGTTCAAGTTCACCAGCTGCTCCTCAGAAACCCTATACAGGGTTGTCATGGGCCGAAACCGACTCAACAGCACTTAACAACAACAATAATGGATAATGGGAGTGAACATGTCTTCATATGCTTGTTGGTTGTCTGAATGTCTTCTTTGGTGATGTGTCTGTTCATATCCTCTGCCCATTTCTTTTGCAGGTACATTAGAACAACCAGCATTATTTATTGAAGGCTGATTACCAATCATGCAGTCTACCAAAGAGAAATTACAACTTTAAGAGACAAGGTGAGAGACTTTTGGTCTCCTAGGTACATGTGTCCCAGGAAATGAATCTTAAATGGTTGGAAGGTGTGGCCCAGTCTTATTATATAACCTCATTCTGGCTGCAGAGAAAACTTCTGGAAGGTTCATCAGGAAGGTCTGTTAACCACAATCCCAGTTGTGTTTGGGAGTCCCACCATTGTCTTTTTTTCCCCAAGATTTTATTGTGAATTAAGTGATAGTTTACATGGGAGAACATTAGTTTTACATTCATCCTATCATATTTCATTTCACTGCAATGATTACAGTCCCCTCCAAGCATCATCAAACAACCAAAGGGCACACTCCACAAGCCTGCCCCCCCCCCCCCCCCAGCCGGCCATCAGCGGGTCCTGCACTCCGCTCTTCTTTGATGGTCTGAGGGACCTCTGCTCTTGCACTGCAAAATCAACTACTCCCCTAATTGTGTTACAAAATGTCTACATTTACATTTTCAACACTCACAATCAGTTCTGATGGCAATTATTCACTATTGAACCACAAGAGTCTTATCCCCATCTCCTTTCATCAGCTCCATCCAGGCAGGTTGGAAACCACTCAGTGGAGGCTCCCTCCTGAAAGCTTGTAAGCCAGTCACTTATTCCCTTTGTGTGCCCCCCTCGCCCCCATTTTGGGTAGCCAATGCCTAAGTTGCCCATCCCTGTCAAACCTGTGTACTGAGAAAGAGGGAATGATCCTCACTGTAAAGATTTGTTCCCACTTTTGATCTACTACAGCCATAAGTATAGGTCAAGTTCATCAAATTGTAGCAGAATACTCTTTTTTTCTTTTTCTTTCTTCTTCTAGTCGAGATCTGATCATTCAGCCATTGAAGCCAGGTCAAGTGGGTACTATATTCAAGTATGGGTATTCTTGTGTATCTCCCTTCACTTCATATCAGCTGGACGCTTCACTCTCCAATCTAGTCCTCTGTGGCCATGTTCCTGTCCCTGGCCCCAGGAGTCCCCAGGTCTTGCTATACTGCTGGCCAGCCAGGTCTCAACCTGGGTTGACAGAAGACTATTGAACATGGTCAGACACAGATCACAACTTCATTGCTGCTTTTCCCCTACTTCCTACTTCCCCTTATGGGTGACGAACATGGTCACCAGCAAGACCACATGCCTACTCGTATATTTCCCTTGGAAGGGGGTTTGCCCTGAGGGGACCTGACCACTTGCCTTGTTGGCTCCAGGGTGAACAACTTGTTTGTTCTTGTAGTAGTCAATCAGACTGCCTTTATTGTTTTTGATTTTTCCTTCTGGTCTTTCTTTCAAGAATAACTTCTGGTTTATATTGTTTTACACAACCTACAGAGGAAGCGGCCATCTCAACTGGCATCATGGCTGTCCTCAGAGGACAATAAATGCTGGCAAGGATGTGGAGAGACTAGGATGCTCCTGCATTGCTGTTGGGATTGCAAAATGGTCCAGTCTCTCTGGAAAGCAATATGGTGTTTCCTCAGAAAGTTGGAAATAGAAATACCTTATGATCCAGCAATTCCTCTACCTGGTATTTACCCACAAGAAATACGAGCCATAACATGAGTAGATATATGCACAACAATGTTCATAGCAGCACTATTGACAACAGGATAAAGATAGAAACAGCCTAAGTGCCCATCAACTGAATAATGGATAAATAAACTGTGGTACATACACACAATGGAATATTATGCTACCTTGAAGAATAGCAAGGAAGATACAACACACCGCATAACATGGATGAATCTTGAGGACATTATATTGAGTGAAATAGTCACAAAAGGAGAAATACTGCATAGACCCACTATTGTAAAAGACTAAGAAAAATAACCCATACTAAAGGGTGTGTGTGTGCGGAATTCTTTGCTGGTTAACGGGTTGTGGAGGGTGGGGTGATGGGAGGGAGGGGAAGGTGGAGCACAGGGTAAGGAATAGACACAGGATAGTTTGGGTTCTGGGGAGGGGGCAATCCACAAGAAGGGGGAGGGGAATGTAAGAGCAAGGCGGATGGGAAAACAAATAGGCAGGTTTGCATGGGGTAAGTGGGATAGAGTAAATAATGTATGCACAACTTTGGAACAACAGGGCTCTGATATACAGGGATTGAGAGCAAAAGGGAGGAAATAACGTTAAGATGCTTGCCTGTCTTTTGAATCTTGGTTTCATTGGCATATCATTATAAAATCGACACGGGAGGGGGAGAGAAAGGAATAGCATGAAATATCACCATAGAAAGCTTGTAAGTCCTTCTTCTGCCTATAACTGATTGGAATAACTAAAATGGGGCTACAACGTACCCAGTGAAGGAGGCTTCCTGCAGAGTCTCTGCATTACGTAAGACCATAGGTGGAATACTGAACAGCATCCAGAATCTTCAGAGGTGGGAAATTTCCACTTGAAAGGATAGGCAGACCAACCTGGAGTGGCTAGAAGAACAGAAGATATTTTTTGAAAGAAAGACCCACAGGAAAAATACAAAGCAATAAAGGCCGTCTGACTGACTACTACAACAAGAACAAGCAAGTTGCTCACCCAGCAGACATCAAGGCAAGTGGTCAGGTCCCCTCAGGGCAAACCCCCTTCCAAGACTAAGACTCAATGGGAATACACAAACAGACATGCGCTCTGACTGGTGACCATGTTGGTCACCAATAAGGGGAAGTGAGGGAAAAACAGCAATGAAGCTGAGAGCTAATCCCTACCACAATCAATAGACTCCTATGAACCCAGTGGAGACCTGGTTGGCCAGCAGTATGGCAAGACCTGGGGACTCCTGGGCCCAAAGCCAGTGACAAAGCCACAGAGGACTAGAGTGCTGATAAGAAGAGAGGGCATATGCATAAGAACACCCACACTTGCAGGTAATACCCACTTGACCTGGCTTCAATGACTGGATGATCAGAACTCAAATAGAAGAAGAAAAAAGAGGAACAAAAGAGTAATCTGATACAATTTGATGAACTTGACCTACATCTATGGATGCAGTAGCTCAAAAGAGGGAACAAATCTTTACAGTGAGGATCATTCCCACCCCCTCAATACACAGGGTAGACAGGGATGGGCAACTTAGACATTGGCTACCCAAAATGGGGGTGGGGGGCTACAAAGGCAAGAAGTGACTGGCTTACAAGCTTTTAAGAGGGAGCCTAGATCCAGAGGGTGTGAAGGAAGGTAGAATATCCACTGAGGAGTATCCAATCTGTCTGGGTGGGGCTGATGAAAGGAGATGTGGATAGCACTCATGTGGCACAATAGTGAATAATTGTTATCAGGACTAACTATGAGGGTTGGAAATGTGAAGATGGACATTTTGTAGCAAAAGGAGGGGTGGTCCTTGGGACCATCAAGGGAGAAGAGCAGAGTGTGGGACCCTACCCAGAGAAACAGTGACACCGGATATGGAGCCAGAGACGATAACATGGAGAGATAGAGCAGCTGGGGACTTTAGATCCAGAGAGGGAGGGGGGATGTGTGCTGATGACCAGGGGGCAGACTTGCAGGGTGTACCCTTTGGTTGGTTGATAAAGCATGGAGGGGATTGTAACCATGGCAATGAAGCGATATACAAAAGGATGAATATAAAGCTAATGTTCTCCCATGTAAACTATCACATAATTCACAATAAATCATTTAAAAAACAAAACAAAATATACCAATTAAAAACAAAACAAGAGTGGCTGGTGAGTTCCAACCACCAACCTTCAGTTAGCAACCCATCACACCACCATGGCTTCTTTGGTAAAATAGAGGATTAGAAAGGAGGGATGGACTGACACAATAGCCACAATAATGGATGCAAACATACTAACAATCATGAAAATGGCAGAGGACCAGGCAACATTTTATTCTCTTATACATAAGGTTAAGGAACTCTGGTAGCATAGTGGTTATGAATCGGGCTGTAAACCTCAGGGTCAGCAGTTCGAAACTACCAGCTGTTCCGCGGGAGAAAGATGAAGCTTTCTGCTCCCGTAAAGATTTACAGCCTCAGAAACCCTTTACAGGGTCAC
>NW_006408833.1:2854966-2855497 GCF_000296735.1 Chrysochloris asiatica
TTTAACCCCCACCCGCCTGCTCCCGGCTCTTACCTGGCGGAGGGCGCCGCCCACTGCTGAACCTAACAGGCCCTGAGCAGACGCTCTCAGAAGGAGCATGCTTGCAGAGAACCAGCGAGCCCTCAGAAACCAACATAGTCCATCCCAGGGGGGTCCTCATAGCTACATTAGGCATTACCGGTGAATATATAGGGAAAATTAGGGGCCCAAGGCACAGGGGGACAAAGAGGCACTTGGCACATCATCAAAGACAGACCCTATCTGCCTGCAAGCACAAAGCCCATCCCCCACCTCTTCAGCCTAGGTCAACTCCCTGCTCAGTCTCAGGGACCGGCCTGAAACTAAATAGCTACTCAATTCCAATAACAAAACACCCCTGCTGTGGCTTAATCTGCCAGACCACAAACTGAAGATTTGCAGGAACTTTGGGCTGCAGCTCCTATAGGAATCCATATACTAACTAATTGTGGGTCAGAACCCACCCCACAGCATCTCAATAAGTGGCAAAACCTAGAGGGAGCCAAAACCAGA
>NW_006408833.1:2886351-2915307 GCF_000296735.1 Chrysochloris asiatica
TCCAAGACCTGCCCTCTTCCAGCATGGAGAGAAGGTCTACTTCTGGTTCATTTGTCTCAGATATTTTATCTTTTTTCTGGACATGTGCTGATATGGTCATCTGCTTTTGCTTCTTGGGCATGTCTAATGTTTATCTGTGGCCCTAATAATTAATGATGTGTTTTGATAATTTTTTATATTTTCTGATTACCTCCAGGAATATGTGATCAGGATGTGGTCTTCCCTTTTCACGCTTCTTATTGCTTAACTCAGAGTAATTTTTTTGAGCCTCAGTTGGGCCTGGGCCTAGGCGGCGGGCCGTTTGGGCCTCAGGCGGGCGGGTTGAGCCTAGGGTGGGCAGTTTGGGCCTCTGGGGGCCTGGGCGTCAGCGACTGGGCTGCAGGAGGGTTGGTCCTCGGGCAGGTTGTTTGGGCCTCAGTTGGGTCGGTTGGGCCTCTGGGGGCGTGGATGTCAGCAACCAGGCTGCAGGAGGGTTGGGCCTCAGGCGGGTGGTTTCTGCCTCGGGCAGGCGGGTTGGGTCTCAGGGGCATTGGGCCTCAGCAACCTGGCTGCGCGGCGGGTTGGGCCTTGGGGGCCCTGGACCTTGGTGGTGACACGTATGTAATTTGGGCCTTAGTTGGGCCTGGACCTTTGTGACCAGTCTGTGGGCAGTTTGGGCCTCAGCACCGGCCTTGGCTTCAGTGGGAGTGTCTGGACTTTGGGAGGGCCTTGGCCTCAGTGGGTGGGCTTGTGCCTTGGGCGTTCCTGAACCTCGGTGGCTTGGCAGAGGGCTGGTCTAGGCTGGGGCTGTAGAGGGCTGGGGTAATGGCTGGAGGGAGGCAGTGTCCATATTTGATGATGTAAAGAATGCCTCTCTCAGTCTCTCTGCACCATGGGTACCCCGAATTTCCTGATATTCGTTCCGATATCCCTATTTGTTCAGCTTTGTTAGTTTATGCTTCCTTTTCTCTGGAAATGCAGCCTCCTAAGTGGGGTTGCTCTAGCTCTGCATTCCAGTGTCTGCAGGGGACAGAGGCACTTGCTGGTGTGTGCACGGGCGCGAGCGCGGTTGTGGAAGCGGGAGTCATGTGCAGGCAGGCAAAAGCTTAAAATGCCTGTAATTCGTCAGCAATTTGATCTTTTAAAATAGCGAATTCAGACTGTTGAAATATAAGATCTTATGTTTGTTCAAAGCTGACTGTCTTCTAGACAGAGGTTGCCTATGTGTGATTCTGCCCCTTTTCCCCAGAGACTTCCCTACCTGAGTGCCTGGTCAGGGAAGCGCCATGTCACTCTCAATCTGATACAATTTAATTAACTTGACTTACGCCTATGGATGCAGTAGCTCAAAAGAGGGAACAAATCTTTACAGCAAAGATCATTGCCACCCCCTACACACTGAGAGTAGACAGGGATGGGCAACTTGGACATTGACTACCAAAAATGGGGGGCGGGTCTAAAAAGGCAAGAAGTGACTGGTGTGCAAACTTTCAAGAGGGAACCTAGATCCAGAGGGCGTGGAGGAAGATAGAATCTCCACTGAGTAGTATCCAATCTGTCTAGGTGGGGCTGATGAAAGGAAATGTGGATAGGTCTCTTGTGATACAATAGTGAATAATTTTTATCACGACTAATTGTGAAGGTTGGAAATGTAAAAGTAGACATTTTGTAGCAAGTAGGGGAGTGATTAACTTTGCAGTCTATGATTGGAGATCCCTAGGACCATCAATGGAGAATTGCTGAGAGCGGGACCCTACCCAGAGAAGCAGCAATGCCTGAGATGGAAGCAGAGATGATGATGTGGAGCGATGGAGCAGCTGGGGACTTTAGATCCAGAGAGGGAGAGCGACTGTGTGTTGAAGACTTGGGGGAGGTAATGTAGGGGGCAGGCTTACAGTGTATACCCTTTGGTTGGTTGATAATGCATGGAGGGGATTGGAACCATGGCAATGAAATGATACTCGATAGAACAAATGTCAAACTAATGTTCTCCCTTGTAAACTATCATATAATTCATAATAAAACATTAAAAAAAAAAAAAGAATATGGAAGGAATACACAGAGTCTCTGTACCAAAGGAAATGATTGGTGTTCAACCGTTTCAAGAGGTAGCATATGATCAAGAGCCAATGATACTGAAGGTACTGGCAAGATACATTGAATGACACTGAAGGTACTGGCAAGGTACATTGAAGGTACTGGCAAGAATAAAGCACCAGGAATTGACGAAATACAAATTGAAATCTTACAAGCAAGTGAGGCAGCACTGGTGGCATTCATTCATCTATGCCAAGAAATTTGGAAGACAACTCTCTGGCCAACTGATTAGAAGAGATCCGTATTCCAGCCGTTTCCAAAGAGAGGTGACCCAGCAGAATCTGGAAATCATTTGACAATATGTTTGATATCCCATGCAAGTAAAGTTTTACTAAAGGTAATACGGACATGGCTGCAAGCATACACTGACAGAGAACTTCCAGAGGTCCAAGCTGGATTCAGAAGAGGACGTGGAGAGAGGGATATCACTGCTGATGTCTGATTGATCTTTGCTGAAAGCAGAGAACACCAGAAAGATGTTTACCTGTGCTTTATTGACTACACAAAGGCTTTTGATTGTGTGGATCATGACAAGCTATGGACAACATTGCGAAGTATGAGTATTCCAGAACACTTAATTGTGCTCATGAGGAATCTGTACCTGGACCAAGAGGCAGTTGTTCAAACAGAACATGGGAACACTGAATGGTTTAAAATTAAGAAAGTTGTGCGACAGGGCTGTATTCTTTCACCATACTTATTCAACCTGTATGCTGAGCAAAAAATCTGAGAAGCTGGGTTATATGACGCATCAGGATTGGAGGAAGACTCATTAACAACCTGCGATATGCAGATGATACAACCTTGATTGTTCAAAGTGAAGAGGACTTAAAATACTTACTGATGAAGATCAAAGAGCACAACCTTCAGTGTGGATTGCATCTCAATGTAAAGAAAACAAAAATCCTCACCACTGAACCAATAAACAACATTCTTATCAAAGGAGGAAAGATTGAAGTTGTCAAGGAATTCTTTCTTCTTGGATCAACCATCAACACTCATGGAAGCAGCAGTCAAGAAATCAAAGGATGCATTGCATTAGGCAAATCTGCTGCACAAGACCTTTTTAAAGTGTTGAAGAACAAAGATGTCAGCTTGAACACTAAGGTGCACCTGACCCAAGCCATCGTATTTTATTCTCTTTTCTTTTTCTCTTTTTTTTTAAGCCTCCACTTGTTTATATACTGTGACCAACTCCTTGAAAACAGCATTATGCAACCCAAGTAGAGGCTCATTACAAACAAGCACTACAAAATAACTTGTGTATTGTTTTGAATTTCTAAATATGTTATTTCAAATATAACCCATAGATGAAGTACAGGTAAAGGGATATATGTTGCTGTGGTTAAGTGTCCTCTATTCAGTTCTGACCCATTTTTGTTGTTGTTAAGTGTTATTGTTAAGTCAGAATCAGTTCTGACTCATAGCAACCATGTATAGGGTTTCTAAGAAGTCTCTGGTAGATTTGAATCATCAACCTTATAGTTCAAACTGACCTAATAATCCAGTGCTTATCCTACACTAGGATTCTATATGGATTTTCAGAGGAATAACAGGTAGATTTGAAATACCAACTTTCTGTTTAACTGTCCAGTGTTTATCCCACAGGACATCAGGACTCATAAAGAATGTATAGGACTAGAAAAATAATTGTTGTTGGTAGGTGTCATCTAGTTGGTTCTGATCCTTAATGACCCTATACACAATGAAACAAAACACTGTCTGGTACTCTGGTATCTTCACAATCACCATTTTGCTTGAGCTCATTATTGGTGCCATTGTGACAATCCACTCATTGGGAGTCTTTGTCTTTTTAACTGACCCTCCACATTACCAAGCATGATGATATCCCTCCTGACAATGTGTCTGAAGACACACATTTCGCTATCCAGCCATGGTATTTTCAATAACCTCACATGCATGTGAAAGCTGGACAATGAATAAGGAAGACCATAGAAGAATTGATGCCTTTGAGTTATGGTGTTAGAGGAGAATATTGAAAGTGCCATGGGCTGCCAAAAGAACAAACAGATCTATGTTGGAAGAAATACAGCCAGAGTGCGCCTTGGAGGCCAGGATGGCCAAACTTTGTCTCTCATACTTCAGACATATTGTCAGGAGGGACCAGTCACTGGAGAAGGATATCATGTTTGGTAAGGTAGAGGGTCAAAGAAAAAGAGGAAGACCCCCAGCAAGATGGATTGGCAAAGTGGTAGTACAGTGGGCTCAAGTGTGGCAATTGTGAGGTTGTCCCAGGGCTGGGCAGTGTTTCGTTCTGTTGTGCATAGGGTCACTATGAGTTGGTACTGACTTAATGGCACCTAACAACAACAACAACAACAGGCAGATATGGGGTATAAGGGTAGGGGAACAAAGGAACTTCAGGTAGAAGAATAACTTAAACAAAGGTGTGATATTGTCAGAAGGCAGGGCATGGTTGGTGGGTGGTAAGTCACCCACTGTGGCTTATGCCTGAGAGGCTGGTAGGGCTCAGTTGAACAATAGTCTAAGAAGCTTGAATTTTAACCTGCACACTAGGAGGGCCATTGGAACCTGTAGGTATGGCTAGCTTTTTTATCTGAAATATGACTTTGGTGGCCTTTGAGGGAATGGACTTGAATAGAACAAATGGAAAGTAGGGGCAGCAGGGTCGAGACCAACCTACAACTGTCCTACGTGGCCCTAGACTCAAGAAAGACTCCTTAAAGCCTAGTCTTCCACATAAGATATTCCTTCTCTCCATCTCTCTGCCCATCTCCTACTCCTTCCACAGGCTCCAGCTCAGATACACCCTATCTGGGAAGCATTCACTGCATTCCAGTTGGCGATTCTCTCCTATCAGCCCCTTCAGAATCCTGTTGTAGAATTCCCAGGTGACAAGAGGCATTCTTATTCATCCCAGCAAGATCAAGAACTCTCCAAGAAAAGGATGAAAGTTTTATTTATTTATGCATCTCTAGCATGGATTTTGACAAATTAAATCTTCTGGAAAACTACCCAAGTGAATGAGAGAAAAGGAAAGAAGGTGAAGGGAAAGAAGAAATGGGATTAAGAGAGAAGACTTAAGAGGGGTTGGGGAGGGAGGAAGATAGACACTGACTGTCAGCATGGGTGGAGAAAATGTGGGATTCTTTTCTCTTCCCATCAGAGCTAAGTATTAAACATGGCATAATGAGGTTCTGACATTGGAATCAAACCTAGGTTCATATTCTACGTCTGTCACTTGTTGGTCTTTTGGACAAGGTACTTCACCTCCTTTGACTTTAATTTCCTTTATTACTAAATGGTGATAATCCTAGTCCTTCCTTCATGAGCGTTTTCAAATTTAAGACTCGGTTTGAGTGTTTTCAAGACAGCCATTCCATCTTGTCTTTGTCCAGCATTCAGCAAGGGCCTTGGCACAGTTGTGTGCTTTAGAAATAATTAATAATTGAGTGAACTAATGAAAGCCAGAGGATAATTATCTTCCCAATCCCCTGCACTGGTTACAGTGTTTTCCTGCACAAAAGATAGACTAAGTACTTGCTTAGTATACCAGTAAAGGAGAAAAACAGCTCCAATAAAAATTTGCAAATAATTTGATATTTTAAAAATGCATCTATGTAGTCATTCATTATGGGATTTTTTTTACATTTACTCTTTTTATTTTGAATTATATATGATAGGGGGCATCTTAAACTAGTCATACTTGAGAGACCGAAATAAATATTAACTTAGTTTCCTGAAAGAAATTCAGAGTGAGAGAATCCCAGATACACATTATAACAACACACTGTATAATTAGTGTTGGCATCACAGTTAAAGTGTTGTCCCTGAAACAATGCTACTGTCCTTGCAAAGTATTGGTGTGGCTATGAACCACAAGGTTGGCAGTTCAAACCCACCAGCAGCTCCTCAGAAACACTATACAGGGTTGCTGAGTCAGAACTGGCTTGACAATACTTAACAACAACAACACACTTAACCCCATGCAAAAGAGGTTAGAAAGACAAGAACTTAGGCAGATAAAAATTAGATAGAATTTATTAAGCATAGACATTCTTACAAAGGGATAAGAATGGGATTCCACCTCAAGAATGCAGATGAGGAGGAGCCCTGAATATAATTTGGCTTTTCCTTTATATATCCTTCTGTCAGGGGTGTGAGCTGTACTCCTGATTCAAATGTCTAAGCACCTAGTTTAGGGCCTCTGTCTAAATATTTTTACTCTGAGTTCCTTGTTTTATCCCCTATTTGTCGTTGTTATTAAGTGCCATCGAGTCAGTTCTGACTTATAGCAACACTATGTTGGGTTTCCAAGGATCTTGTGGCTCAAACCAACCTTGAGGTCGAGTGCTCATCCTATGGTGCCAGCCACACACTAGTACTATTGCTGAGGCTGCTCTAATTTTCTGCTGAGATCTGGAGAATTTGTCCAAATATGGTTTCCTTGAGTATTATTTTTCAGGCTTTAATTTATTATTGTGGAGTCCTGGTATAGTGCTGTCGTTAGCACTGGACTGCAAAGTCAGTTGGAACTGCAAGGTCTATGGTATAAGCTCATCAGCCTCTCCTTGGAAACCCTATGCAGGATTGCTATGGGTTGGAACTGACTGAACAGCACTAACAAAAACAATAAACTTATTGTTGACTAACTTTATTTACCCTTTACAACCCTTTATTTCTCCTCTCACCTACCCCTCATCTCAAAACTTTCTCGTTGCTAAGGTTGGCTTGTTTTTGCTGAGACAGGTTATACAGAGAGTGATTGGAGACTCTCTTCCTTTATTCTAGCTGTCTAACATTGGGATTTCAGACCCCCAACAAGATGGATTAGCCAAGTGGCAGCATCGATGGACTCAAGTGTGGCAACAATAGTGAGGTTGGCCCAGGATCAGGAAGTGTTTCATTCTGCTGTGCATAAAGTCACTATGGGTCGGTACTGACTCGATGGCACCTAACAACAACAAACATTGGGATAGAGAGAGCCGTATGTGGGGTTGGTGTGGGTGCTCAGAGAAGCACATTCTTCCTGCTGCTGTTAAATGCTTTCCAGTCAGTTCTGATGTATAGCAACCCCTGAATAAGTTTTCTGAGGAACAGCTGGTGCGTGTGAACTGCCAACCTTGCTGTTAGCAGTCCAGTGCTTATCCTACAGTGGAGTCGATTCCCATTTCTAGGGACACTATAATAAGACAGAGTAGAACTGCCTCATAGTTTCAAGGTTTCCAAGGAAGCCAACTACCACATCTTTCTTCCTTAAAGCCATGGTTTTGAATTGTCAGTCTTTCCGTTAGTGCCGAGAGCCTGTCCCGGCATATTTATTTCAGGGTTTTTCCGAAGGTGGGTGCAGACGTCGGTGATAAGGATTACATGGAGTCATGGGTCATGATAAATTCAAAATCTTATTATTACATGCTTTATTATTATTATTTCTATGGCTACTCTAATACTCTACTTCTCTCATTCTTTACTGTCCTGCTCATTCTTTACTCCCCTGCTCTCCTGCTCATTTCTTCTGCTTCCTTTCTCCCCTCCCCTGCTCCTGTTTTCCTTCTCTCCTCTTCTGCTCCCCTCCTGCTCATCTCTTCTGTTTCTTTACTAGCTTAACCTCCCTCCATTCTTGTCTCGTTCTATTTTCCTCTACTTACTCTTACCTCTACTTCTTGCCTCTGCTTCTTCTTCCACCCATTCTTCTACTTCTCATCTTCCCTTCTTCTCCTTCTTTCCTTTCATCCCTTCTACTTCTTCCTTCTTTTCATTCTTCTTCACCCCTTTGTTCTTACAACCCCCTTATATACCATTACAAAAAACATTGCTTTCATAGTAATCAATGACATCAAGGTACAATCTATCTTGGGGCACATTCCTTATGGTTTACAATTCTTAAATTTACAACAGGGATGAGAAGTTACAGCAAAGACATTATCTCAAGGCATAGGAGACATCCAGGCGCCTTGAAACCTTTTAGTTAAACATTTGTTCATACATAAATCTATTCTTTTCTCTGAGAAGCAAGTTAACCTTCACATATTTCTTAACCATGGTCTGTTAAGTCTTGTTAATTTTAGTTGTTAGGTGCAATTAACTCTCCATTAACTTCTTCCATACACTATTTGTTTACAGCCTACAAAAACATCACTTATCAGGGAAACTGAGGTTATGAAAAACAACTTCTCTAATTTACTGATCATTAATTTAAGAAAGTCTAAGTCAGACTTTTTATTTAGTATCTGTATATACCCATAGCCTTTATCTATTTGTTTTTAGGAATTCTTGTACCCACAGCACTTATTTATGGTCTATTCACGTTTAGGATTCTTTATTGCCTTAAACTAAGGCTACAAGGAAGAATGTTTACAATCACTAAACCTAAGCTGGTAGTAATTCAATAGACAAATCCTGTCTCCTAGCAGTCTTAAGAACATTGTTAATATAAGTATTAAAACTACCTAAGCTCTGGTAGCGTAGTGGTTACGAATCGGGCTGTGAACCTTAAGGTCAGCGGTTCGAAACTACCAGCCGCTCCACAGGAGAAAGATGAGGCTTTCTACTCCAGTAAAGATTTACACCCTTGGAAACCCTGTACAGGGTCGCTATGGGTCGGAACCAACTCAACGGCACTTAACAACAACAACAAGATTAAAAGTAGAATAAAATGTAGCTAATGTGTGGCTTCTAACTTTTAATGAAAATATACTAAAGTGTAGGAGAGTCAAAAATCTAAAGCAAAAAGGAATACTAATAAAATCATGAATAAATCTGAGAATGATTCAACAAGAGAAAAATTCAACTAGGGGTCTGTGCATAAAAAATAATAAAACAACTCTTTGTGGCTCTGCCATCCAAAGAGAGAAAGAAAGAAAGAAAAAGAAAAAGAAAAGATTTCATTGTTGCTTTGCAAAGACAATGAATTCTTCATGCACAGGTTTCCCCATGTCTCATTTATTTATATTAATTCCTCAATTAATATGTCTCAATTTATTTATTTTATTCCTCAATTAATTATGGCCCTGGCCACATTAGCAACTGAGTGCATAACCACTGCTCTACCCAGCCTCTATCCTAAGGGGTCAGGAGAACAGAAATAGGAGTGGGAATATAGTGTAGGGAAAAGAGAAATAAAATGGAGAGTTGTTGTTGTTGTTAAGTGCCGTTGAGTTGGTTCCGACCCATAGCGAACCTGTATAGAATTTCTAAGGAGTAGATGGTGACCTTGAACCACCGACCTTGTGGTTCAAACGACTTTGCAGTCCAGTACATTAGCCCACAGCACTATACCAGAGTAGGAGAGAGTAATTGGTGAGTAAGTGGAGTAAGCAAAAAGAAACTACACTGAGAAAAATGGAAATCTGGAAGCAGGGAGGAGGAGGGACAGGCAAACAAGGACAGAGCCCCCACCTCTTGAAGCAGAAAGTGGCCACTTTCTGCCAGGAGTGGTGGTGAGGGTCAGGTACAGACATAAGGAGAGGCTGGAGGAGAGTGGATGCTGTCTAGATCCTTAAGTGGATGGCATAAATGAGATGAATACCTGGTGGGAGTCTCTGGGCTGCAGCTTCCACAATGCCTGATTTCACAGACCCCTAAGGTGTTGTGCATAGGGGTGCTACAAGTCGGCACTGACTTGATGGCACCTAACAACAATAACAAGGTGTTGTGGTGTGGCACTCTAGTATAAGCACTTGACCGCAAGATTGGTTTGAACTACACTTTTTTTTTTTATTGTCTAATATAATTTTATTTATAGATTTATCTTTGGAACAATGTAAATAATCTTATATAATTAGAACACAAAATTGAATTGAAAACAATTCTAAAACCAGAAGTTAAATAAATCTAAATATATTGAGTTTTTGGTATAACAATAAAGAAGAATTATTTCAAGAAAGTTTAAATTATACTTAACTTAATTCACTGTTAATTACATGAAATTTGATCGTACATTCCTAATAGCTTATAAAGGCCAAAGAAGGGTCACAAAAATTACAAAATAATCTTAAACTAATTTGGTTACCATATAGATGGTAATGTAACTGTTCTTCTAAGACTGGTCAGTGTGTATTTTGGAATAAAGTAAAAGAGATGTCATATAATACTGAGATAAATGGGAACTATAAAAAAAATGGAGAGGAAGGGAAAAAGACAGGAGAAGGAAGGGAAGGGAAGGGAAGAGAGAAAATAACAGGGAGAGATTTGTAGAAATTTGAACATTGCCCAGATACTTGGTAATATTAAGGGATTGTTATAGACTTAAAGCAAGATACCTTAGTAGCAATGAGCAGGTCTAGTGACCAGATCTTAGTTTCAAATTTCATTCCCTTCTCAAAGGAATGGAGTCCTGGTGATGCACTGTAGGATAAACACTGGACTGCTAACTGAAGAGCCTGCAGTTCACACACAATAACCACTTCTTGGAAACCCTATACAGGGTCGCTATGAATTGGAGCTGACTTGACAGCACTTAACAACAACAACTCCAAGCATCACATTTCTTTGGGAAAATGACTTATATCAGCTCTAGTGTAGGGAAAGGACAGGGAAGTCTTGAGCTAAAAAGAAAGTGCTCAAAGACTGAAAGAGAGTTGTCAGAAAGACTGGCGACAGGAAGGTTGTTGGTATCCAAATTTGGAGGAATATTAGCATAAAAAAATTATGAAACGGATGGATTTCAGCACATTGAATACAATAACTCTGAATCCAGGATGATACTAAGGAAGAGGAGTGAAAATAGAGAAAGGGGAAATAGTCAGGCAATCTCTCTCTCTCTCTCTCTCTTTTTTTTTTTTTTTTTTTTGCAGAAAAACTGCTAACTATAAAATTCAAAGGAATTGCTGAATTAGGAAATCCCCTGTTTGCAATTATCCATATAATAATTGTGCTAGGCAAACTAGTAATAAGGGAGCCTCGTGGCTATGTAGGATAAACACTGAACTGTGAACCACAAGGTGGGCGGTTCAAGTCCACCAGCTGCTCTATGGGAGAAAGATGAGGCTCTCTGCTCCCAGAAGATTTACAGCCTAGAAACGCCATAGAGGTTTTCTGAGTTAGAATTGACATGATGCCACTTAACAACAACCATAAGCAATTATTTGGTCAAAGGTTGTTGGGTAAAATATATTTATCTCACAGACCAACTACTAATCACAAAGGGACAATGTTCCTTCAGAAATTGATCACATTTACTATTACCAATAAACATATGGGTATGAGTAACCATAATGTTGCAATTTGATCCGGTGTGGTAAGAAGTATACAATATCAACTTACCTGGTGTTTTTGCCAAAAAATGTTTCATGTGGATCTAATAATGAGGAAATAAAGATACAAACTTATAAATTTTCCAAGACAACTGGCCTGGACTTCAGGGGAAAAAGTGCAATGTCATTAAAAACAAAAGATAAAGAAGATTGTTCTAAATTGAGATGGGATACTGTGTGGTGGTGTATAATCGGGAAAGGTGGGCATCAGTGTTGCATCCTTTTACCATACTTATTTAATCTATATGTTAAGCAAATAATCCAAGAAGCTGTACTATATGGCATCAGGGTTAGAAGACTCATTTACAAATTGTGATATGCAGATGACACAACCATGCTTGGTAAAAGTGAAGAGGATCTAGAACACTCACTGATGAAGATCAATAACTACAGCTTTCAATATTGGTTATACATATACATGAAGAAAACATAATCCTCACAAATGGATCAATAAGCAACATCATGATAAGTGGAGAAAATATTGAAGTTATTAAGTATTTCATTTTACTTGGGTTCATAGTCAACACCCATGGAAGTCAAGAAATCAAACGACTTACTGATCCTGGGTCAATATACAGCAAAAAGTCTCTGTAGGAAAGTGTTAAAAGCAAAGATGTCACTTTGAACATTAAATGTGCCTGACTCAATAGCCTCATATTTATGATTGGCTGTGGTGGTGGTAGTTATGTACTGTGGAGTCTGTTCTGACTCACAGCGACCTGCATAGGGTTTCTAAGGCTGTAAATCTTTACAGAAGCAGAAAGCCTCATCTGTCTCTTTGGGAATGGCTGGTAGTTTCAAACTGCTGACCTTGAGGTTATCAGCCTGACTCATAACCACTATGCTACCAGAGCGCACTCTAAAGAAAAAATTGATTGAATTACATATTTGCACAGAATATGGACTAGACCTTGGACTGTCAGAAGTACCAGCAAATCTGGTTTTGAAGTAGAGCCAGAATGCTCCTTAGAAGTGAGAATGCCAGACTTCATCTCTCATACTTTGTTATCAGGAGGGAGCAGTTCCTGAAGAAGGACATCATGCTTGGTAAAGGTGAGAGTCAGTGAAGACCCTCAGCAAGATGGACTGACACAATGGCTGCAACCACGGGCTCAAATTTAGTTACAATTGTGAGGATGGTGCGGAACTGAGCAGTGCTTCCTTCTGTTGAACATAAGGTTGCTATGACCCAGAACTGACTGGACAACACCTAGCACCTAACAACAAAATAGCATGAAAAGCATACACAAAGTGTGGAACTTTATTTAGAGTTTGGATTTGTGAAAAAGAGCTATAGAAGATGTTTTGGGGCTTACTAAAATGTTTTCTATATGTGTGGTGCTGTAGTATATGCACTGGACTGCTAACCACAAGGTCCTTGGTTCAAATCCACTAGCATCTTCTTGGAAACACTATACAGGGTTACTGTGAGTTGGAACCAACTCAACAGCATGTAACAACAACAACAAACATACATTTAAATAGGAACAGTATATTAGAAATATTGAATAATTATACATTTTAAATACTGTGTTCGTGGTATTAGAGTCATGTAGGGAAATGAAGATTATCTTTATTGAAGTACAATGTTGATGGTTCAAACTTACCAACCACTCCTCGGAAACCCTATACAGGGTCACTATGTGTTGGAACTGACTTGATGATGCTTAAAAACAACAAGGTTTGAAGAAAATCTGCTAGAGGTTTAGGACTTAATATAATCAAAGCGATTGGGTTTAGAGGTGGTTGGACCCAGTTCATGTGGAAGAAAAGAGGTAGCAGAATTCACTTTGGGCCACAGAGGCTAAAGTAGCTAGTGTTTGGAAACCAGATGATCTGGGTTGCTAGGTATGTGAAACCAGACATTGAAGGGTATGGGGACAAAGGGTAGATGAGAACCCCTTCTTCAGGATAAGCTAGAGGTCTAAGATGAGTGTTCATCTCTCCTTCATTCTTCCCTAACTCAGTTGCCTTTCCCTCCTGCTCAACTCTTACCCAACCTCCCAGAGTGATACTAGGAGAAATGACAATGGTTATAGAATATCTCTGTATCTTCACTCTTACTAAGTAGTGTAATCTCCCTGTCCTGAGTTCAACTACTGCTCTTAGGCTTTCCACCACCCTTCACTTGTGTAATTCCCAGTCCAACCTGACTCAGTCCTCGCCTGCCTGGTGAAGGAAGTGAAAAACTGCCTGACTCTATCCCCTGCTTCCGTCCCCTATCCCCTTATAGCATCAGTCATTGCTCAGAGGAAGGTCCATTTCAAGTGCTGAGGTAAGTTCTAGAAATCCTCCTCCTTGAGATTTACTCTCTCATATCTCCACCCCTCATATCTCCACTTCCACCTCACACTCTACCATGGCCATTAACACAGCTCAGGACTCTGGCTGCACTGACCCCACAGGACTGGCAAAAGGCACTGTGTCCCTTACTTAGCCCAGCTGCTCCCTTCCTGGAGATGTGTTGAAGGATGTCATCCAAGAAGACGATGTTTTCCAGAGATCCTTGAATGAGCAAATGGACAGACTGGACTATGGAGGGATGTAGAGGAGCTATGGTTCACACATATGTGTAAAAGTACAGCCTGGACCCAAAATGCTCAAATAGAAATGACTTCTATTTACTGCTGGTCATGTCCACCTCTCACTTCCATTCCCCATTCTCTGTCCCCCTAGGTTCCCACAAAGATGAAGTTGATAGTACTCATACATTTACTGCATGTTTACTATGTACCAGAAATATATCTTAGTGTTTTACATGTATTAGTTTATTGATTTCTCATTTAAATAAGCAATCAAAACCCCAAAAACCTAGGTACCCAAAGAGCAGTGAAATGCTCAGAAAGCTAAGGATGCCTAGGCTGTATTTGGTGATATCACAGGCTTTTTTTTTTTTTTTTAACTTGGCAGATATTTCAAGTCAATCTGAAAGAAATTGATAAGCAAAAGAGATTGTATATTCTCATCAGCATCCTAGAGCTGAAGGGCATGGGATGGAACAGGAACTCTGTTCCATAGTACTAACCCTTCCCTTTCCTCTCTCCCCATACCCTCTTAGACAATCAGGAAAGGCAGGTTTAAAAAGTCTGGTTCAGTTCCCATACCTGGTTGAGCTCTGCACACAGTAGTGGTGTTGCCTGATTGTGATTGCTTGAAGGGTATAGAGGCCTGAAGTGGGGCATTCCTGCTATCAGGTTTTCTGTCTCTCCAGAAACTTCCCAGGAAAGCAGGCCTGTCATTGCTTGTCTCTTTTTGCTGGTACATGGCCTGGTCTTGTAGGATGGTTTTCAAGGGATTGCTCCCTGGTACATGTAGATCATGATGCTCAAAGGGCTGGAGAGTCATCAGTGGGGCTATGTGTAGAGTGCTCATGGGGCTAAGGGACATGGAAGCAACTCACAGAGACTGAGTGCCTTTGTTGTACCATCTTGGAAACCTGGGGTGAGGAGAATGTGATTTGACCCAGGATCACACAGAGCTTGGAGCATAGACTGGGCAGAGAATTCTGGAATCTGGGAGAGGCTAGCCTAGTGAGCTGGCTGATATGCCTTTTGAAAATTGTTGCTTGACATAACCCTCCCTTCTGTCTTGTTACTCCCTCAGAATGAAGGATGCACCCAAAACTAGGTCTCCTCATGGTGATTTTGAGTGTTGTTTTTTATAAATGGCAACAAAACCAGTGAGAGTGACTGAGCTTGCACCCAAATAGGTGGAGATGGTCTGAATTCAGTGTACTCATTTTCTATCCTTGTCTCCTCAGCTGTCATCTGGAAGATGCTGTACAAGTTAGGGCTGTACCTTGGGATAATTGGGCTCTCTCATTGCTTGCTGTACATATTGTCCTTTGGTAAGAGAGGATGGTCCCAGGATTGTATTAGCCTGGTGATCTGGTGGAGTGAGTAGGATGTTCTGGATTGAGTAGAGAGCCTTGGGTTCTGACCTGAGTGGATGGGGAAACAATTCTGAACTCTGTTCCCACTCTCTTCCATGTCCTCTCTCTCTTCTAAGCTGAGATCTAAGACAGACCTTCAGGGCGTCGACAATCATCTGGCTTCGGCTACTTGCTTCTAGAGACCACAAATACACTACCTTTCTGCCTTCTTTTGAAACTGCGCATGTGCTAGAGAGATCTCTTTTATGATGGGAAATGGCTTTGCCTTCATCTCGGCAGTTACGATTTCTGGTCATGGATTGTTTTCCCCATTGTTAGAGTGCAGCACCTGCTTTTGGGGGAAGTGAGGAAGCTCATCACAGATGAGTTTGTGAAGCAGAAGTTCATGGTATCTTGGGCCTTTAGATGGTCTTGAAATGTTCTCAGTGTATTTGGTTCAGAAAGTGCTCAACCAGTTCCTTTCTTATACTAGCTTTAGAGGGATGGGCATCCTGTTCCTAGAATTGAGGCCTGACCACAGTTCTCTTTTCAAGGCTTAACCAGACGAAACACAAGATCTTTGCTGAAGGTATGCTCAGAGGCAGGAGCTCTGTTTAAAATATACCCAACAGAAATTTGGGTATACTCTACATAGGTGGCAGGATATTTTGGCCTTCCTGTGACATCATACCCTGTACATGTTTCTCTTGCAATACCAATTGACTACTTTGCACAACAACAATAGGAAATGGCTCAATATTGGATGCCAAGCCCATGAACTGTGTTTGGTAGTGAATCTGGGACTGGAGGATCTTGAAAATCCTTTTCCAGGATTTGAGTTTATTACTTGTTTAGGTGAGTTGTCACCTGGCACCCAGTGACTAGACAACAGGTTTGCTTGGCTAGAACCAAGTTTCATATCCTCTCTCCAAGGTATCTGCAGTACAAGAGAGTCCCTAACAGGAGACGACCAGAGTATGAATTCTTCTGGGGCTTGCTCTCCTACTGTGAGACTAGCAAGAAGAAAATCCTCAGGTTTGTATGCAAGATAATGGAAGAGATTTCCTGACTTGGCATATCAAAGAAATGGGATATCTCTGGCTGGGGAAGACTACATGTAGGAGTAGGCCAGTAGAGCGCAGCCTCATTTATGGAGTCTCATTTATGTTCCAGGGTACGGCTATATGTATAGTTTAATTGTCCTGGTGTGGCACTGTAGAATAAGCACTGGACTGCTAACCTCAAGGTCAGTGGTTCAAACCCACTAGCTGCTCCTTGGAAACCCTATACAGGGTTACATTGAGTCAGAATTGACTCAATGGAACTAAATACACACATAGTCTCTTATTTCCCATACTACAGATGAAGATACTTAGGCCCATTAAGGTTAAGTAACTTGTTCACAGTAACTTAGCACCTAAGTGAAGAGCTGAAATAAGATCTCAGGACTGACATACCATAGAGCCCCATGTTGTTTGGTGCTGCAGAGTTGGTTCCGACTCACAGTGACCCTAAGTAGGATTTCTGAATGGTGGATTTGAACTGCTTATTCTATAGTGCTCAAGCAGACCTCCAAAGTTGGTGCTTAATCTATAAATGTTAAGTGCTGTTGAGTTGGTTTCAACTCATAGTGACCCTGTAAAGGGTTTCTGAGGAATGACTGGTGGGTTTGAACCACTGACCTTGTGGCTCAAGCTGACCTTGCAAATTATCCTGCAGTGCCACATCAGGACTCCAATCTATAATTATAAGGGCTATGTGCTTTATAATGATTATTATTCCCATCTCAAGTGCAGAAGAAAGACCCGAAGGACTGGATTACTCAGTATTGTGAGACTGTGGAGATGGAAGTTCAGGCTGCAGCTGTAGCTGAGGCTGAGGCCAAAGACCAAATGGAAATTGGCTGGGCCCTGGAATTGGGGTGATATGCATATTGACCATGTAACACGATAAGAATTAGGTGATGACACTCAAGTCTGGAGCAGAGTCTCATTTGAAATTGAGGCCAGAGTCCAAGAAAATGTAGATGCAAGCACCAATGCTGATTTCAGCAGAGGAGCTAGCACGAAGGCTAGCTTCAGCAATAGTGCTAGTACTAGTTTGGGTGGTGCACCCAGGCCCATTGTTGGCTTTGATGGTAGAGCTGCCCACTTCAACCCACTTCAGCAGCACAACTGGCATTACCTTTGGTGGCACGCCTAACACTAGCATCAGTGTCAGCAGTGCAGCTAGCAATAGCTTTGGTGGTGCACTAGCACCATCTCTAGTTTCAACAGTGAAACCATCATCAGCTTGGGTGGTATACCCAATACCAGTAACAGTTTAAGTGGTGGCGCCAGCTCTGGCTTTGGAGGCACACTTGGCACAACTATTGACTTCAGTGGTATGCTTACTACCAGCATCGGATTCAGCAGTGCACCCAAAACTGTGGTCTTCAGTGGTACACTTAGCCCCAGCACTGGCTTTGGCAGAACACTCAGCTTTGGTGGCTCTCTCAGCTCTGGTGGCAGTTTTGGTAGAACACTCAGTAACAATTTCTGCTTCAATGGCTCTCCCAGCACTGGTTTTGATGGGATACTCAATGTTAGTGTCTCCTTCAGTGGTTCTTCCAGCATCTGCCCCAACTTTGGTGGAACACAAAGCACTGGTGTCTGCTTCAGTGGCTCTCCCAGCACAAGTGCCAGCTTTGGCAGTGCACTCAACACCAACACTGGTTTTTGCACTTAGCACCACCACTACTGACTTTGGTGGTACTTCTAGCAATACCATTGGCATTGGTGGTGCTTCCAGAACTGACATCAGTTTTAGTGGTGTTCCCAGTACCAGCTTTTGCTTTGGCATGACACATAGCACCAATATATGCTTTGATAGTCCTTCTAGCACCAAAGCCTGTTTCAGTGATGCTACCAGTGCCAGTCTTTGTGATGGACCCAGCACCATTGCCAGTTTCACCTTTGGCAACAAATTAAGTACCAGCACTGGATTTGATGGTGGACTGAGTTTGGTGGTGCACTGGTCACCAATGATGACTTTAGTTGTGGTTGTTGTTGTTGTTGTTGTTAAGTGCCATCGAGTCGGTTCCGACCCATAGCGACCCTGTACAGGGTTTCCGAGGGTGTAAATCTTTACGGGAGTAGAAATCCTCATCTTTCTCCCGCGGAGCGGCTGGTAGTTTCGAACTGCTGACCTTAAGGTTCGCAGCCCGATTCGTAACCACTACGCTACCAGACTAGGTACTAATTCTGGTTTTGGCAGCATACTTGACACCAGTAGTGGTGGTTTCAACACCAGTAATAGGTTTGGCAGTGGTCCCAATGCAAATTTTGATGGAGGACTGAATACCATCATTGACTTTGGCAGTGGTATTAACACCATTATTGGCTTTACTGGTGATCCCAGCACCAGCACTGGATTCACTGATAAACCCAATTCTATTGTTGGCTTTGGCAGTGACAAGCACTGGTGCTAGCTTTGGCAGTAGACTAAGCACCAGTACTGGCTTCAATGGTGGACCAAGTGACAACACTGGTTTTTGGTGGTGGAGCCACCAGTCTTGATGCCTGTGGTTTCTCCAATGGCTAGTGAGGTTTCAAGTAACTACAGCTGGGCCCAGGAGGATGGGAGAAGAACTTGGATTAAAAGAAACCCTTAGATGGGAGGGAGATAGAGGCACTGAAGGAACAGTACATTTGGCACTTAAATGTTTTCCTGGTATTTTGTGTTCAGGTTTATGTCCCATGTTTATAGGTACTGTTAATGGAGTTATGGTACATTCTTGGAATCTTTTCCTGAATATCAGTCTAAGCAGCTATTACCAATCAGCTGAAAATGGCATGCAATGTAAAGTCTGCTTGCTGTTCCTGCTTTATTATTTTATTTTTGGTATCAGAGTTACAAAATGAATTGAACAGTTTTTTTCTATCTTAATGTGGTTAAGGTGTTGGGAGTAACATTTTAGATTCATAGAAGAGCTCAAAATAAGCATAACTCTTTGGGAAGTTGGGGCTCCAGCTTCAGACTAAAAAGCAGGTAATGATTTGCATGGGGAAAAAAAAGCTGGTATGAGTTCCTGGGGAAAGCCTAGTAGGCAAGGGGATAATGACTTGAACAAAATATGGAGGAACAAAGTCTGAAGCAAAAGGTAGCAAGACAGTGGTGTGTGTGTGTGGGGGGGGGGGCAAATAGTAAGCGTACATTCAATTTGAGGAGTTTGGGTAAGAATGGAAGGATTGAGGGAAGTAATAAGAGGTAGACATGGGAACAAGAAAGAATTTTCTTAGAATATGAGTCATTTAAGAATCTTGCATAGTCTGTGGAGCAAAAACCAATGCAGAGCAAAAAGCAATAGCTATGGAAGTCAGAGACTGAGAGAAGCAGCCCATTCTTGAGAAGGTGGGAAGACACAGAATACCAGAAAATAGAGGTTGGCTGACTTTGAACAGGCTATTTAAGGCTATCTGTGGAAGTAAATAAGTATAGATTTGCTTCAAGTAATGATCAACTACCCTGTAGTAGATGCCAACAAAAAAGGGGATGTGAGTTATACATAATTTGGATCTTTCTGGGTGGTTGTGATGGAAGGGAATGGAACAAAAGCAGTGAGTATTCTCAGTACCTGTCCCATAATAGATACATGGAGAGTAGCTACGTGAAAATTTTTCATTTACAAAGATTAGCATGAGGCTGGTCCCTATGAGGTGGAGGTTAAAGACATCTCAGATGTCCAACTTTTCCAATATGTTATACCACTCTTCTGCTTCTTCACGTTCCAGAGTTCTGCAACATGCTGGAATGTCTCACGGAACTCACAACTGTTGAAGGAAATGGCTCCCACAATTGTAGAGTTTGGCAAGTCCCAAATCTATGTTTCTGAGGAGCAGCTGGTGAGTTTACGGCCCAAACTGACTTTACAGTTTAGCGCATTAACCAGCAGCGCAACACCAGAAGTCCAATTCAGAGACTAGTCTAGAAAATTATCCTTACCCAGGAGCTGAGGAACCCAAATTGGTAGATCAGACTGTGGATGAATGATGCTATGGGAGCTAGTAAATCAGGTCAGGTGATGGACCAAAAGTCCCATGAACTGGAGGTAAGAAATAATGAGCCAGATGCAAGATCCAGAGCAAAAGAACAAACTTTGCCAAAGTAGTCCTATAAATTGGACTCAGACCATGACCCCAAGGAAAACTAGGGGGGGCAACTTGAGTCACATATTCCAGGAATCCTTCATCCTTCATCCTTAATCCTTAGCTGTACCTTAATCCTTCCTCAATAACATTTTCTTTCAAAATGGGTCCATGATCAGGAGCATTGAAATAGGAATAATATAGCTAGAAAGGCCATAGTAAATAATCATCTGTTCTGCAGGCCTCACCCTCTTCTAGCCATTTGCCATTTCATATTTGAGGAATTAAGTTTTCCCTCCCATTTTACCAGTCCAAACCAGTCAGAAACAGTCCTTCAGTATGGTAAAGAGTGAGGTTACTCAGGCATCAGCCATTCAGGTCTGCTGTTTGAGTTCATTAAGTCCACTGAGTCCTCTTCACCCTGAAAAAATGTTACTGAGAGAAGATTATTCCTTTGCTCTGAGTCTCTCTTGAGCTATCAGTATAATGTTAGATTTTTCTCTGTTGCATAACCCATGTTTTCATTCCTTTACGTTCAGCTACTATTTTTCCTTTCGTCCATTTATCATTTATTTTTTACCCAAACTCTTCTACCTTGGGAAGAGACATCAGGTTCAGCTGCTGTGCTAATCCAGATTGCTCGCAGAAAAACCAACCTAGCAAATGCTTCCCTCACAATTCATCCCCATTCCTGTTGGGTAGGGTTACAGAAGTACTAGTGGGCTATCTCATCTATTAGGCAATATAGTTCTATTCACTGTTAATCCCAATTTTGCCAGCTGGTGGAAAGGTAAAATCCATCCCATCAGGCTTTTTGAAATTCTGGCATACAGGTTCAGTGGCTTGCTGATAAGATTGATGATAGAATCCAAGCTGGTTAGGAATGGAATAACAATGAGGATGAAGAGGACTAATGCAGTACAAGTGCAAATATTGCTCATTAAAGAAATCCTAAGACTTCTTTGTGGTAAGCATGCTACTAGGTGTCCTGTGGATGACATAGAGAGCTGGTAAAGCAGTGGTGAGGCCGTGAGATGCTTGCATTTAAGAAGTCAGGGTGAGAGGAAGTCTAGGTGGTGCCAAGATCAATGGAGTGGCCAGCTGAAGGGGAGGAGTTGTGGGGGTCAGGGGCTTGGGAAGCCAGGGTACTGGTTGGGTCATTCATATGGACACTCAGAGGGCAGCAAGAGTTTGAGTAGAAAGGATCATTGTCGTCCAAGTGCTAGATTCTTCAAGTATGAAGGTGTCATGTGCCTAGCTGCACTGCTCATCAAGGAATAAGACCTACAGACACTCACAGGACCCTATCTCCTCCCCTACCTTTAGAGGTGTTGCCCCAGAACCCTTCTCTCTCCAGGAACCCTTCACCCATTCCCCACCTCCACAGCACAAGAACCACTTCAGTGTCAGGATCTTAAGGACAGTGGGGAAAGCCTCACACTCATCTCTTTCCCCCTCCTGTAAACAGTAAGATAAGCTTTTATTGATCAGAGAATAGGAATTTACAAAGAAAACCTAAGCTTCATCCAGAGTTAGACAGCTCTTTGGTTGTGGCCAGGAATCAAAACCTGTTTTGGAGCGACTGAGACTTTATTTACTGGAAGCTGGGTTCTTAGACACCAAGACCATATTCTTCTCAGGGTGGGAGAGGAGTATGAATAGAAGCTTCTCCAAGTTGGATGAGAGTAAGAAGATGTAGTTTGGCCTCCTGGGAAACAGTCAGTAGTGGGCAGGGACAGTATCCAGGGCTTCCTCTGGCTCCCGGGTAATGTCCACATTCTGAGAAGAGAGTCCAGGATTAATAGGAAGGAGACAAAAGTGCATGGCCCCCAGCTCCTCCCTTGCTCCTTGTCTTCACTGCTAGGTCCCTCTCCTTCATCATCCAGGGCTGGATCCTGACCCTTCCTTCAGGCCATCCTCAGGGGGTGGGAGTAAATCTTATCCTGAGGCAGGACCGTTCTAGGCCTCTTTGGTGCCTCAGGTGTGAGAGTCTGTTTCTGCATTTCTGCTGGGTTTTCTTCCTGTTTGTGCAAAACACCCAGGCTCTGTGGAGTTTGGGAGAACTGTTCTGTGAAGGAGGGTCTTTTACTGTGTGCTTTGTCCACAGTCAACCTAGGCCATGGAGTCTGCCACCTACCTCAGGCTTCTCACGGTGTGTATTCACTGCCTCCACATTCAGGTAGATGGATTCCACTTTGCAGCCTCAGAAAAGAATAACCCCTTCTGTAAGTCTCCAAGGTAAGCCAGGTTTTCCTTGAGGTGCCATCCTTGCCCCTTATACCCCAGCTTCATACTGTGCAAATTGCGACTGTCTTGTAGGGGAAGAATTTAGACTAGTTGTGGGATGTGTGGGAAAGATCTAGGAAGAAAATGGAGCTGTCCTCCCAGCTCTGCCTCTAACCATCTCTGAGTTTCCTGGCCCTTAGCTGTTCATTTGTAAATAGGGATGAAGATGAGAAAAGATGATCCCTGGGACCTCTCCCAACTCTTATGGTCTATAAAACAGCAATCTAATCTATATAATATTGATGGAGCTCTGGATCCTCTAAGCCATGTTAGGTGCCAGAGTGGTAGGAAATATCTATTAACAGGACAGTGTGGTTACAGCATTACCAGCGTTATCCAAGGGCTCTAGCCTGAAAAAGGAAGAGGGAGGCATCAATGAGGCCTGGAGCTGTTCACACCTCCTAACAGAATTGATTTGGTACCTTCTTTGCTCATGAACCTTTCATGGCTAAATAACACCCTAGGAGATAATCTAAGCTGTCCAGGCTAGTCTTTGAGGCCATACTTCAATCTGGCTCCAATTTATACTTCTTTCCTCTGGTCTTCATTAAGCCTGTCACTCCAGTCTTCCATGTTCTTCACTTGCCCCGATACCTACCCAAGCAAACTTATTAAAATCAAATCTTTGGTGCTCTGACAAATTTGGGGACAGATCTTTCATTTAGAAGTTATCGTAGGCCTTCCCTGTTTTCATTTTAGTTTCAAAAATTCCACTTCTACCAGGACATCCAGCTACCCACTGAGGAACCCTCCCCCAGGATTTTGCTATGTACATGGTTGGCACTAAGGGCATGTTCATGGCCTCTGTGTGTCTTTCCTTGAATGAGGCAGAGCACTCACCATAAGCCACAGGTGTGAGTTTGAGCACTGTGTGCAGAGGGCACTTGAGATAAGGCAGCTCTTCTGGAAAGGAGAGAGTAGCCATCAGAAGACAGTGCTGGAAGAGAGCTCCAGCTCCCAGACTTCAGGTTTGTAGCACCCTGCCCCTTATAGCTTCCCTTCCCAAAGATCCACTTCTGGGTCATGGGGTCCACACTCCCATTCTCTGTAGGGGGCAATGCTAAGAGTGGGTTGGGCAGGGAAGGAGAGAACAGAGAGGTGGACTCAGACACAGGGAGAGATGCAGGTTCTCAGAAATTCACACAGACCATAGGTCTCACAGGAGGGTCAGGCTGGCCACTTCAGTGATAGGCCTATGTCCTTACTAACAGAGCAAACAGAAGACCAAAGCAAAACTCCCTCCTGCCCCTAGCCTTGGGTTTTCCACATGTACCCCCATCTCAAAGGCCCACAGTTAATCTTAGCAAGTGTTTCCTGAGAACCTACTATACACCAGAGTCAGAGGTTGCAGGGCACATGAAAGCTCCCACAGCTTTCTTCTTAACCCAGGCTATTCTCTGACTCCTCATAGGCAACCGTGAGAGGAGGAGAGGATTAGGCCTATTCCATGGATGAGGAGGAAGCAGGAAGACACTTGCCTGAAGTCACAGAGCCAGGAAGTGGCAGAGGTGGGACTCGAACCCAGAAACCTCGGAGGCCAAGATGTATGCTCTGTCCATAGCAGTCTGCTGCCCACTGCCTCAGAGGGACTTCTTACGTTGTATGGGTGACACACCCACCTAGTTACCAATCTCCACTAACATCCACTCACCAACTCAAGCTGTGCATGCGGATCCTTCTCTCTCTTCCTTCCTTCACCAGGAACTCCACTCTCCTTAGCTTTCCTCCCAGTCCTTTGATTCCTTCTAAGCCTGCCATGGCCCTCCCAACCTCCTGAGATTTCAGGTTAGATATATCCTAGGCCAGTCACCATCATGCTCCCCCATCCCCCACCCCCATCTTCGTCACCATCGTCATCATGCCCTGAGCACTTTATGTATACTCAGGTACTTTATGTGCACTCTCTCCTTCCATTGTCAGGGATACTCAGTAGAGGTTGCTTTTACCACTGTGCAGATAAGGAAACAGACTCTGAAAAGGTAAGTGACCTGCTCTGTCACTGCCTCAACAAGTGGCCTTGGCCCAGCCTTTTCTCTCAAGGGCCCTCTCTTTCAAGACAGTGTAGGACTAGAGTTAGTTTTGAAGTTTTGTCTTAATCACAACGTATTTCTGGGCTCAGTTTTCTAACTTGAGGAATGGGCATGAGAACATCTGCCCTGCCCAGCTCCTAGGGCAATTGTGAGAAGCTGGCATTGCCCTATGTATGAAAATGGGTAGAAGACAACAGTGTACAAGTGGGACGTGCACATACTCCCTCACACTCCATGCATATGTGAGAGGGGAGGGCCTCTGGGATGCATCTGGGATAAGCTCCTAACCCTGACCATTGACTTTGGGGAAGTCACTTCACTTCTCTGAGCTTCCATTTACTCATCTGTACAAAAGGGTTAGAGTGTCTGCCTCACAGTGTCAAAAGATAGCACCAAACATTAGAGATGTGAACTCTTATCAGAAATATAGCAGCTCAAGAACTCCCACCCAACCCTCATCGCCTTTTACCTATGAGGAAACTGAGGACTATGCACAGGAAATTACTATGCACAGGAAATTACTTGTCCAATGTCCACTTCCTAAATTTCCTGGGTTCTAGACTTCTAATTATACACACTCTTTATTTTGAAACTAGCATCATGGGAAAGATCCAAGTTTACAGGACATTACAGACTTCAGATACCAGTTTCCACTGTCATCATATACTCTCAAAATATAATGGAAATACCAACACATCAGCATCCACATGAGAAATGGACTCTCTCACCTGACAGTGATAGAACAATCCTTTATCCTGTCCTAGTTTGTGGTTCTGCATATGTAGTCAGTGTATAGATAGTCTATAAATATAATGTGTAAATGTGTAAAGAAAATGAAATCCTATTTTAAAAACATTTAAAATGTAAACATTACTATTTGGGGAACTCATCCTCCCAGCAAAGACAGAAAGTTCTAATCAGGACCATGTCACAGCTTGATATCAGCATGCTCCAGAGAAATACTGGAACAGCTTTTTCAGGTTGAGGCAGGCTGTTCATGTTGACTTTGGAAATGTCAGCTCAGAATAATACTAATGAGGCAGGGCACTCACCATAATATTAATACTACTAATAGTAACTAACACTTACATGGCCTATCCTATGTATCATAAACTCTTCTAAGCTCTTTATACATGTTGACTTATTTAAGCCTCATCATCATTCTCTGCATTTTACAGATGAGGAAACTAAGGTCAGAGATGTTAAAGTAATCTGTCAAAGGCAATAGAGCTCTATGTGGTAGAGGAAAAATTCGAACCTAGGCATCCTGATTCTAGATACTTAACCACTAACATGTAAATTTTCAATTACTGATGTCAGGGTTTCAGATCATGTCTAGTTTTGCACACTATGAACAGAAAGGATGATGGTACCTGAGCTCTTATCCAGGAAGTAAGCCAGGAGGCACCGCATGACAGCCTGGTGACAGATCACCAATACATTCTCCTGTCGCTCTAGTTCCATTATAACTGGCTCCAGTCGCTGAACCAGATCCTCATAGGACTAAAGACGAGACAAACATTAGGATAAGGAAGGGAGATGAGGCACATTTAGTCCAAGAGGAAGAGCTCTAGATTAGGAATCCAGAAAACTTTTGTTCTTGTGCCAGTTTAGGTGTTGACTAGCAGTATGACTTTAGGCAACTCACTTCTTTCTTAGGATGTCAGTTTCTTATCTGTTAAATGAATACATGTAATATAATGGACTGTACATGCTGCTGCTGCTGTGTTTCAAGTCAGTTTTGACTCATAGTGTTTTGGAGGCTGTAAATCTTTACAGGAGCAGAAAGCCTCATCTTTCTCCCATGGAGCAGCTGGTGGATTTGAACTGCTGACCTTATGGTTAGCAGCCCAACACATAACCCAGTATGCTACCAGGGCTCCATGGACTGTACATTCTACATACCAATCTATATTATACATTGTTGTTGTTAAGTGATGTGAAGTGACCCTCTATAGGGTTTCCAAGAAGTGGCTGGTGAGCTTGAACCACCGGCCTTGTGGTTCAAATCGACCTTGCAGTTCATCGCATTAACCCACAGCACCACATCAGGACTCCACATATATATTTTATAGGTATGTATGTATATATGTGTGTGTGTGTATACAAATGTAGTAGACAATAATAAATAATTACAATAATAAAACTTCTCAATACAAAATACCTAGAACTGTTTGAAATGCAAATGTCTGTTTGCCCTGATGACTTTTCAAGGACATAAGAGAAATTCAAAGAAACATCTGAAAAAAAAAAAAAAGAGTGATAAGTGCATATAGAAGCCATAGTTGCTGTGGAAATATTTGCTAATCTTACTAACCAAGAGACTTGGGTTCTAAAAACTTCATACAGACAAAAGACAAGGCTTTGGGTGTGCACAGCTGAGGAGTTGGGACGGAGACAGCTTTCATAAATCTGAGATTCTCAAAGGACTACATACTCAGCAAAAACGTTGACTGGAAAATAACTACTATAAGCTTATACTATGCTACCAGGGCTCCATGTTTTGTACACACTACATACCAATCTATATTATACGTTGTTGTTGTTAAGTGACGTCAAGTGACCCTCTATAGGGTGAGCTTGTAGTTACAAATTACCTATATGGTTTACATACCAATGAGCTTGAAGCTCTGACAGGACATAGCAACATTTTGTTCTGTCAACAAGAGTTGGAGCCCACTCAATGGCAATTAATAACAACAACATGTGATTTACAAAATGCCAAGCTGAAAATTTAATAGAAAGTAAGTCTTAAGTCATTCCAGGAATGCCTGGAATAAATCAATGAAAATTCCCTCTGGATTATCTTAATTTCAGCTGAATGAGATTCCCACAGATAAATTTTTGCCAAACTGGAGCTTGCATAGCACACAAGGAAATAAATTAACATGACTGAGTGTAAGCAGAAACAACAAGAGGGGAACTGTAAGAACTTAAGCTAAAGGGTGCACAATATAAAGTAAATACATTTAAAATGGTTTAAGAAATAAAAATTGGAATAAAAACTGTAAGGAAGAAACAAGATGCTATCAAGTATATGAGGTAGACTGGAAATAACTACATAGAATTTCTAGAAATGACTCGATGGATGGGACAAACAGCATAGAAATAACTTAATAGTGATTTGAAAGACAGGCAAAGAAATTACTCAGAATGCAGCAACACAGATAAAAAGAGAAAAAAAATGAAAACAAGTTACAGCATGAAGGACACGGACTGTACAATCACACATCTAATTGTATTTCCAGAAGAAGATAACATAGAGAATGTGAAAGAGGAAAATTTAAAGATATAATGTTTGAAGGAGACTTCTGGTGCTTCCCTGACCAGGCAGCTCAGGTAGGGCAGTCTTGGGGAAAAGGGATGGAATCGCACATAGCAAATCTCTGTCTAGCAGACAGACAGCCTTTGAACAAACATAAGATCTTATATTTCAACATTCTGAACTCATTTTTTTAAAAGATCAAATTACTGAGGAATTACAGGCATTTTGAGCTTTTGCCTGCCAGCACTCGTCTCCTGCTTCTGCGCCCGCGCTGGCGAGTGCCTTTGCCCCCTGCAGACCTTGGAATGCAGGGCTAGAGCAACCTCACTTAGAAGGCTGCATTTCCAGAGAAAAGGAAGCATAAACTAACAAAGCCAAACAAATAGCGAGGGATATTGGCGCAGATATCAGGAAATTCGGGGTACTCATGGTACAGAGAGACCAAGAGAGGCATCTTTTATGTCATCAAATACAGATATTACCTCCCTGCAGCCATTAACTCCAGCCCTCTACTGCCTCGGCCTAGACCAGCCTTCTGTCAAGCCACCGAGGTCCAGGGCCCCCAAGGCCCAACCCGCTGTGTAGCCAGATCACGGAGGCCCAGGGCCCCTGAGGCCCAACCCGCCCTCAGCCCCATCTCCGAGGCCCAACCCGCCCAACCACCCAACTGAGGCCCAAGCCGCCCGATGCCCAGCTGCTGATACCCAGGCCCCCTGAGGCCCAAACTCCTGCCCGAAGCCCAAACCACCCGCCCGAGGACCAAACCACCCGCCCAAGGACCAATCTTCCTGCAGCCTGGTCGCTGATGCCCAGGCCCCCAGAGGCCCAAACCGCCTGCCCTATGCTCAACCCACCCACCCGAGGAGCAAACAGCCTGCTGCTGAGGGAGGCCCAGGCCCAACTGAGGCCCAAAAAAGTTACTCTGAGTTAAGCAATAAGGAGAGGGAAAAGGGAAGACCACATCCTGATCACATCTTCCTGGAGGTAATCAGAAAATATAAAAAATTACCAAAACACATACTTAATTAATTATTAGGGCCACAGATAAACATTAAACATGTCCAAG
>NW_006408833.1:2922067-2926968 GCF_000296735.1 Chrysochloris asiatica
GGGGGGAGGGGGAAGTGTAGGGGGCAGGTTTCTGGGATATACCCTTTGGGTGGTTGATGATGCATGGAGGGGATTAGAACCATGGCAATGAGATGATATAAGATGGAATGAATGTAAAACTAAAGTTCTCCCATGTAAACTATCATATAATTCACAATAAAACATTAAAAAAAAGATATAATGTTTGAGAATTTTCTCAAATTGATTAAGAATCGTAGTCCTCGTATTCAAGAAGTCCAACTAATCTCTGGTAAGGTAAATATAAAGAAATTAACATCTAGACATATCAGTTTTTTTTAAGTGCCATTGAGTCGGTTCAAACTCATAGTGACCCTGTATAGGGTTTTTGAGACTGTACATCTTTGCAGGAGCAGAAAGCCTCATCTTTCTCCTTCAAAGCAACTGGTGAACTCGAACTGCCAACCTGTGGCTTGCAGTCCAGTGCTTACCGTACAGAACCACTGCAATCACCCAACATATCAAAGTAAAATGTAAAGCAACAAAGACACAAAGGCCTTAAAATAAGCCAGGGAGTATGGCACATTGTACAACTTTAAAGAGAGATGAAGTTCTGATGCAGGCCAAAATATGGATGAACCTTAAAAACATTATACTGAGTGAAATTAGTCACAAAAGGACAAATATTGTATGAGCTCCCTTACATGAATAAGCAAATATATAGAAACCAGATGGTTACCATGGTTAGGAGGGAGGGGGAAAGGGGAAGTTTTTTATTTGGGGAGCACTGTATTTATGTTAATAGTAGTGGAATACTTCAAAAAAGGATAGTAATAAGGGTGGCACAACATGAAAATGTAATAATGTCACTGAATTGTAAATGTGGAAGTTGCTGTGCTGGCAAATGTTATATTTTAACCACTTTCACACAAAAATAAGCCAGAAAGAAAAGGAGCAACAATTAGGCTGATAGTACACTTATTAGCTACATTTATCCGTTGTCATCAAGTTGATTCTGACTCACAGCTACCCTCTATAGGGTTTTGAAGGCTGAAAGCCTCATCTTTCTCCCAAGGAGTGGCTGGTGGGTTTAACTGACAACCTTGTGGTTAGCAGTCCAGTGCTAACCCTTCAGTGCCAGGGTTCCTTACCTACATTGTTTGTTAAGTGCCATCGACTTGGTTCCGATTCATAGCGACCCTGTATAAGGTTTCTGCAGAGCAGCTGCGGGGTTTGAACAGCAGTCCAGTGCTGACCCACAGCACCACACCAGAAATCCAACCCTACACTGGTTGGTAGGTTGGTTATGTGCGGTGGAGTTGGTTCTGACTCATAGCGACCCTGTACAGGGTTTCCGAGGCTGTAAATATTTACGGGAGCAGAAAGCCTCATCTTTCTCCTGTGGAACACCTGGTAGTTTCGAACTGTTGACCTTGCGGCTCACAGTCCAATTCGTAACCACTATGCTACCAGAGCTCTTTATCCTAGAGCTCCTTATCCAACCTAGAACTTTTGTTTTATTGTGAATTTGTGTGAAGATTTACAGAGCAGATAAGCTTTCTCTTTAACAATTCCTACATATTTTCTTTCATGTTATTGATTACAATTCCCATAATGCAACAACCTACAGCTTTATATCTAGCTAAAGAATATCATTCAGGGAGCATTGTGGCTCTGTAGGATAAACACAAGATCAGCAGTTTGAGACCATCAGCTGCTCTGTGGGAGAAAGATGAAACTTTCTACTCCTGCAAAGATCTACAGCTTTGGAAATCCTATGCAGGGTCGCTATGAGTTGGAACCAACTCAGTGGCACTTAACAACAACAACAAAAGGTATCATTCAAGATTGAGGACACCCCATGCCAAAGACATTGTTAAATAAAAAGAACTATGAGTTTATTACCAACAAGCCCTAACTAAAGAAATGTCTAGAGGAAAATGGAAATTGAAACTAGAAAGAAGACTTGAGATGCAAGAAGAAACGACAGTCAAATGAACTGGTGAACATGTGGCATAAATACACTATTAAACATAAATGAAAACACACAAACAGAAGAAGACAAACTAGATGACTGGAATCTCATAAGTAATTAGATACTTTTGTGCCTCAAAAGATTTCACCAAAAGAGTAAAAAGAGAGTCCACAGAAAGGGAAAAAAAAATTGGCAATGATACATCAGTTAAGGGACTAATCTCTAAAATGTATAGAAAACTTCAACACCTCAACAAGAAGAAGACAAGTAAACCAATTGAAAGATTGGCAGAGGACATGAACCAACACTTCAGGTAATCAACAAACATATGAAGAAATGCTCATGATCACTGGCCATTAGAAAGATACAGATCAAAACAACAATTAGATATTATCTCATCCCAGCATTAATAGCAAAGTTAAAAAAAAAACAAAAACAGAACAACAAATGCAGGTGAGTGTGTGGAGAGACTGGAACAGTCATATATTGCTGGTGGGACTACAAAATAGTACAACCACTATGGAAAATGGTATGGAACCTTCTCAAAACATTGGAAATAGAAATACAGTATGACCCAACAATCCCTCTACTTGGTATATGACCTAGAGAAATAAGAACCATGATATAAATAACTATATGCACACCCATGTTCATTACAGCACTAGTCACAATAGCAAAAAGATGGAAGCAGCCTAAAAGCCCATCCATGGAAAACCAGACAAACTTGTACATACACACAGTGCAAGTAAGGTTATACTATACAAAGCTAAAGAATAATGATGAATCTGCAAAGCACCTTAAAACATGGATGAACATGGAGGACATTATGTTGAATGAAATTAGTCAATCACAAAAGGACAAATATTGTATGAGACCATGATTGTAAAGAATCAAGCAAAAGTTTATAAATAAACATAAACCCTATACAATAACAAGAGAAGTAATAATTAATTTGAAGGTTAAGACAAAAGGTTGAACTAAAATACAAAACAACTTACATGCATGTTATGTTAGGAGAGTAAGTGACCAGCATCTTTAAGCTTTTATTTTGTTTTAGGAGGAGGGTTGAGATATTCATTGATTTTAGGTTTTGCTAATCAAGGATAATAAAATGATAAAGAGTAACCCCTAAATGAATGAAAGCATACGATATATCTTAATATAGATATAAAAATTCTATCAATCCTAAAGACAAGAGGAAATTAGACTAAGCATAAAGAGAACAGAAATAAACTTAAATCAGTAATATAAAATAAATAGATAAATAAAGGAACCAAACTTACCATTCAAAAGGTATTTTCAGTTTGGATTTAAAACAAACTCCAATATAAGTTTGTTTACAAGACTATATATATACACATATACATATATATAGAGAAAGTCCTGGTGTGACTCTGCAGGATAATGCACTGAACCGCAAGGTCAGCAGTTCAAACCTACCAGTCACTCCTCAGAAATCTTATACTGGGTCACTATGAGTTGAAACCAACTCGAAGGCACTTAACACACACACACACACACACACACACACATATATTATCAGACAAGTTGAAAGTAAATAAAGAACTAGGCAAATGCTAACCAGAAGAAACCTTGTATAACTATATTAACATTACACTTTTAAGCAAACACCATTATTAGGAGATGAGAGGTTTAGTCATTATGTGTCTTAGCTGTCTAGCACTACTTTGACAGAAACAATCACAAGTAGATTGCTTTAACACAGAGAAATGTATTCTTTTAAAGTTTAAGGCCGGAACTCCAAATTCAAAGCGTCAGCTCTAAAAATGGACTTTCTCTCTCTGTTGCCTTCTATCTCTTGAAGATTTCCATGTGTCTTGGATTCACTCTTCCCCTGAGTCTAAGACTTTCTCAGTGTACCCCAGGTTCAAAGGACATACTCTACTCCTGGCTCTTCTTTCTTGGTGGTAGTGGTTCCCTGGATGTCTATTTATGCCTCTCTCCTTTTATCTTTATCTTCTAAGATAAAAGGTGTTGCAGACCACACCCCAGGGAAATTTCCCTTACATTGGATCAGGGTGTAATGGGATTATAATCTCACCCTTAATCCTTTTACGGCTAGTTTATCACATCAGAGCACATCATGGGGAATTATTACATAACTGTCATATTACATCATTACATAACTTTCAAACCAGAGAACCATGGTCCAGCCAGATTGGCACAAATATTTAGGGGGATACAGTGTAATCCATGACACTATGTAATAATAAAATGTACAATTCACAAAGAGAATGCAATTGTTTTACATTTGCATGTCTCTAATACCAACTGAAATGTTTCAATAAACTTATGTATCACTGAAGCACTCACTTGGCTATACAAAGAAATTTGGAAGACGAGGCCAACCAATTGGAAGAGATCCATACTTGTGCCCATTCCAAAGAAAAGAGATCCTACAGGATGCAAAAATTAATTCACATGCAAATAAAATTTTGCTGAAGATAATTCAGAAATGTGTGTAGTAGTGCATCAACAGGGAGCTGCCAGAAATTCAAGCTGGATTCAGAAGAGGATGCAGAAGAGGATGTGGAACAAGGGATACAATTGTTGACATCAGATGGATCTTGCCTGAAAGCCAAGAAATACCAGAAAGATGTTTCCTTGTGCTTTATTGACTATGCAAAGGCATTCGAACATGTGATCACAGAAATTTAGATAACATTGTAAAGAGTGGGAATTCCAGAACATTTCACTGTGCTTATGGGGAAACTGTAGATAAATCAACAGGTAGTTATTTGAACAAAACAAGGGAAAACACCATGGTTTAAAATCAGGAAAGATGTATGCCAGGGATTTATCCTTTTACCATACTTATTCAATCTGTATGCTAAGCAAATAATCCAAGAAGGTGGACTATATGAAGAACAATGCAGTAACAAACAAGATGGTGGATCGGGTGGAAGTGCAGTAAAGGAGCTCTGCCAGCAACAACACAGAATACCCG
>NW_006408833.1:2932656-2957743 GCF_000296735.1 Chrysochloris asiatica
TTTGGTTTTAATTGGAAACTGTCTCTTTAAATTTCGAGGAGATCTGTGTGCATGTGTAGTAGAACCCTCCGAGGATGGGGCTGGGGTGCCCACTAGCTCAGACACCCCCATAGTTACCTGAATGGAGGTGTGCAGATAGCCAGGGACCAATGAACAGATACCCAATAAAAGAATGTTCACACCTGTATCTCAGCGGTTCTTCCAGGCATCTGTGGCCGCTCTGATCCTTCCCCTGTGTGGTCTCGCCCAAGATGGCGGCTCCTGGAGCAGCCGATCGTCCCGGACTAGAAAGAAATAGATTTCTAGCTTCTGCCACAAATTCCCCCAGCTGTAAGCCTTCCAACTTTATAAATATTCCTTTATATGTGGTTCAGAGTTCTGGGACCATCCTCTGAGCTTGCTTGGTTGGGTATTCTGTGTTGTTGTTGGTGGAACTCCTTTACTGCACTTCCACCTGATCCACCATCTTGTTTGTTCCTCCTTGTTTGTGTGTTTTTTAAAAAGCTAAAGTGGATAGAGAGAAATACTGCTAACTGATGGTACATGGAGGGGATTATAATCAATGTAATGAAACAAGGTATATGATTTGTTGAATGTAAAACTGATTATATGCCCTGCATTCTTTCACTCAATCCACAATAAAAACCTTAACAATAACAAAAGAATAATGCAACATCAGGTTTGGAAAAAGGCTCATTAAAACTTGCCACATGCTTGCTTGAAGTGAAGAGGATTTGAGACACTTGCTTATGAAGATCAAAGCAAAAAGCCTTCAGTAGGGATTACAACTCAATGTAAAGAAAACTAAAACTCTCACAACTGGACCAATAAACATCATAATAAACGGAGAAAAGATTGAAGTTATCAAGGATTCATTTTACTTGGATTCACAATCAATGCTCATAGAAACAGTAGTCAAGAAATTAAATGACATATTTCATTGAGCAAATCTGCTGCAAAAGTCTTCTCTAAAGTATTCAAAAAGCAAAGTTGTCCCTTTGAGAACTAAGGTGCACCTAACCCAAGCCATGGTATTTTCAATTATGCATGTGAAAGATGGACAATGAATAAGGAATACCAGAAAAGAATTGATGTATTTGAGTTATGGTGTTGGTAAAAAATATCAAAAGTGCCATGGAACAAACAAATTGGTTTTGGAAGAAGAACAGGTAGAATGCTCCTTGGAAGTGAGGATGACGAGACTTCATCTCATATACTTTGGACATTTTTTCAGGAAAGCCCAGTCCCTGAAAAAGGACATCATGTTTGCTAAAGTAAGGGTCACTAAAAAAGAGGAAGATCCCCAAAGAGATTAAGTTGATAGAGTGGCAGCAACAAACATAACAACTATGAGAATGTTGCAGGACTGTGCAGTGTTTTGTTCTGTTTCACAAGAGTTGTTATGAGTTGGAGCCAACTTAATGGCACCTAACCAGAACACTAGTAGAATCTCAAAGAATACAGAGTAAAATGAGAGTCAATCAAGACTTAACTTTATAATGTCATTTCTGAGGATGAAGATAAAAATGTGAAAGTACTTTGTAATTAAACAGGATATCCATTGTTCTATCTTCCCAGATATCTTGTTTTTCCAGGTAATCATTGATAAGAATTTGTATCAGAAATGGATTGTGACAAATAAAATGTGGAACTGACTAAGTAAAAGTTGGGTTAAAAGCAATGAGGATTCATCTGATATAGGGATGGGAAACTGATACTTTAGTTCTTGTAATGGTAAAGAACTTACTTGGTTAAATTATTAGTCATTGCCCCTTGAGATTTCAACCAAGTGCACAGAAAGGCTGGGATTTTAGTCAACTTGACAACAAAAAGCAGAGCCTGTTGAGTTACTTCAAATGCCTTCAATGATGACTAGAGAAAAGGCCCAGGATACAGTTATTGTTGTTAAGTGCTGTCGTGTTGGTTCCGACCCATAGCGACCCTGTATAGGGTTTCCAAGGAGCAGCTGATGAGCTTGAACTGCCTACCTTGCAGTTCAAATGGCTTTGCAGTCTGGCTCATTAACCCACAGCACCACACCAGGACTCCCAGTATACAGTAGGCCCTCTCAAAAGTAGACAGGGAAAAATCAGGTAATATGTAGCTTTATAAAAAAGAGGACTCTGTTAACAGGAATCTGAGACAGCCAAGGGCCAAAAACCCCCCAGTATTCCTTATTGAGAAACATGCAGCTGCCTCCTTTTTTGGCTGTAAGTAAGTCTAGTGCTCTTCGATTTGAGAACTGCAGGAGCAGTTTTACCATGCTTTACCATGTTTCTGAAGCTATCTAGGAAATTATGGGATCCTGGCAGTTGGAATGTGGATACTGGGAAAGAGTTCTAGGAGTCAGGCCACTTCTCAAAACCTTACCTCTCCCTTGGGGTAACGATAGCGATATTTATCTTGATCGCGTAGTGCAAACTCTTCAGGGTAGTGTTCTTGGATTTCCTCATAGGTCATCTCCTCACAGACACCCTGAGACAAAAAAGAATTTTAGAGCAAAATTATTCACACAACTAAATTCACACAGCATAGTTCTGAGACCAATGATTGTGGAATACTAGCATCCAGATCTCTGTAAACACAACTCTGGGTTGTGTTTACAAATCCATGAATGTGTATGTATGCGTGTGCATGGAATGTGTACATGTGTTCATGTGAGAGCTATTGTATGTGTGTGTATGCTCAGTTGGAGTGATATTTTTCTGTGATTGCTCCAGTAGGTCTGTGGGTATTCATGTAAGTATGTACTAAGGAATTTTGATTGTGGTTGCATGTATGTGTGCAGCATGTTTATGATGTATACTTGTGGTATGTGTAAGGGCTTATGGCTTGTGTTTGTGAGTGTATTTATCTCATTATATGTAGTGTGTTTGTGTGTACAGGGTACCTGAGCATCTAGCAATGTGCCCTTGTGGGTCTTAGAATGTCTGTGTCATGTGCATTTATGAATGTCCTTGATTATATATCATATATATATATATGTCTGAATTATCAGTGGCCCTGTGTCTGAGAGTTGTGTGAATTTGTGTAATATGCTTTAGGCTCTGTGTCTGTACTGTGCACATGTCTATGATATATCTCTGTGTCAATGTAATGCATATATATGCAGAGGGATTTGCTTCTATATTGTATCCATATATGTCACTAGGATGTATGTTTTGTGTATCAGTGGGTGAGTATGTGTGTGCATGTTTAGTGCAGAGGTGCTGGTAGATGTTTCTGAAAGGTCACTGGTGTCTTACTAGTGGGTCCATGCTTCTGTGGTGGTTCTAGAGACAAAGATTAATCTGATTTTGTCCCTGTCATCACTGTGTTTTTTAGGATAAATGGAGTAGACAGAGGAATAAACAGGAATACAAAATAGCATCTATAATACAGACACTGAAGGATGAGGTCATGATCTAGCCAGGAACTGCCTAGATGAACTGATGCCTAATTGAAGCCTTAGGGCTATATATTTTGCTTTTTATTTGACCACTAAGACAAAAAATATATATAATGTGTGACACATGACTGGTAGAGCAATGTCTGTTAAATTCATTAGGTTCCTCACAGAATTTGAGGTAGAGGAAACCCAGGTGATGAGTCCAAAGTCAACCCCCACCACCATTCAGGAGATTCACCCATGTTCATCTCACCGCATCAATCTCATTCAGTGCCTTCCACTGCTCATAGGGAACACTTAAGGCCTCAGCTGTCTGGATGGTCCTCTTCATGTGACTGGTCCACACCTTAAGGGAACTGATGTCTTGGTACTGAATGAAGTTTGCTAGGGCATAAGCATACTAGGGTGTGGGGGTAGGCAGAGGAAGACAAAGGAAGGAAAAAGAAAGGCGAGAGAGGACAGGTTAGCCATAAGAACTTAGGTCTACCAAAAATAGTGGGGCGATGATGAACAGTCAAGAGCCAATTTACAAAATATTATACTTTTTCCTATGTGACTAAGGGTCAAGGAGGGAGTGCAGTGGGTCCATAGGATAAGCACTGGACTTATCATCACTTCAAGCCCACCAGCTGCTCATTTGGAGAAAGATGAGACTTTCTGTTCCCACAAAGATTTAAAGACTCAGGGTCACTATGAGTCGGAATCGACTTAGTGGCTCTTAACAATTACAACAAAGGGTCAAGGGAATAGAAAAGAGTATGAATGCGTATGTGTGTATATGTGTGTGTGTTTAGTGGGCTTGCTCACTAAAAACACTACTCATTTATTCATTATTTCAAACAGCCCTGCCCCTAACAGTGTTATGCTTGGGATAAGAGTACAAATGGAAATACACCACCCATAACCCGTGTGCCTTCTCTTCCAATTTGTGGCCTCATTCTTCACTTGTACATGTTTTGAATATATGTGTATGAACAGTCTAGTCACACAACCAAGCTTCACCTACACCCCATTCCACATATCCCCATGCCCCACTAATAGAAACATCTTGGCCATCCCTGGGCCTAGGGGTGCACACTCCTGTGACATGGCTTACATCCAGGCACTGGAACCAGGCATTGAGCCATGCAGGCAGATAATTTCAGGGTTCAGGGTCCACAGAGTATGGCAGCTTAATGGTTAAGCACTTGGCTGCTAATCTAAAGGTCAGCATTTCAAACCCACTAGAGGTAGGTTCCACCAGCGAAAAGACCTGGCAACCTCCTCCCATAAGCCTAGTTGTACTCTGTCATGTAGGGTTGCTATGAATAAGAAATCCACTTGATGGCCCTCTCCATCCTGCTTGGAAGATGGTAATGATATTAGCTCACCTAGCCTGGTCTCTGTGAGGTCACATTATATGGGAATACCTGAAGTGCTCCCTGGCATACAATAGATGCTGCACAAGTGACAGCTACTGTGATTATGGGTCACAATTGATGGAAAACTGCTTTGTACACTGTACGTGGTCCACTGTGTCCACAGGAGTGAAAATTGGAGCCAAGTGAGAATGTACATTCACAGGTTTGTATGCAAGGGAGACATGCCAGGTGGAGGTTGACACGAGTTCAAACAGCCCTGAGCTGTGCAGGCAGGGCACTGTGGCCTGCTTCAACAGAGGCCAGACATGGGATGAGGTGACACCTCTGATGGACTCTGGCTCTGCTCTGAGCAGGAGAGGTGAAGTCAGAGCTCAGCATCTCTCATGTGTGGAAGACACCAGTCTGAAGGTAACCAAAATGGAGCCATAAAGACTGGGTCCTTCTTATCCCATGCCTTGCCTGGAGTGACTTACAATCCTTAGTAGGGAATGCTGAGAAAAGGAGACAGTAAGACCTGGTGTTCAGTCCTGGCTCCTTCTTTTATCAGTTGTGTGATCTGGGACCACTCTCTACTCCTCTCTGGACCTTGGGTTCCTCATCCATAAAACCAGCAATGCCCATCCCACAGAGCTGTTGTGAAGAGCAAATGAGGCCACACATGCATGACTGTGCATAATAGGTGTCCAATAAATGAGGGAGCGCCCTCCCTCCTGCAGTCCATTCTCAACCCCCTAAAGATCCTCCCATCACCTGTGCCCAGAACCCAGGAACAGGACCAAATTCTGGGGGAAATGCTTCTCGTGGTTTAACCAAAACCCAAATGGACATGTCACTATGCTCATTTGGAACAAAGAACATAATATCATGGGAGAATTAGTGATGTGTTACAACTGAGAAAGATGTAGCTTAGGGTCATGTGTTAGATGGAGAGGAAGGGAACGCTCAGAGAGGGGTTTCTGGACCAGGTCTGGGAGCAGGAGCTGGTCCATGAGAGAGAAGAGGACAGGAAGGAAGCAATAACTGGTGGGGGACAAATGATGACAATGTGAGGACTCGTGGAAAGACGATGGATTCAAGAGTGGGCCACTTAAGGGTAGCTCTCTTTGCAAGTGATGGTTTCCAGGTGACAGAGGGGAAAGAAGAGAGAAGTCTTGGGGGAAGGGGGACTACATAAACAAAGACATAGAGTTCTGAGAAAGATGAATGGATCCATCAGACAGGGGTAGAAGGTGGTCATTGTAATGGTGCAAGGATCAAGCTATTAGATTTACAGCTGCAGTTGGCATATGAGAGCCATTCAATGGATGCTCCTGACAGGAGAGGAGAGACGTGACCAGAATCTGTTTCTACCCCATCACTGGGTCCTCCATCTTTAGGACCCACGCAATGGCCACCTTGCCCCACCTGGGCTAGTCCAGTCAACCCTATCTGGGTACAGGTGACCCTCCCTACCTGTTTGCCCCGAGCTGAGAGGCCAGAGTCACCTCCGATGCGGCCTCTGAGGTTGAGTTCACTCTCACCATGCCGACATAGATAGATGGAGCGGGGTGTGACATGGATGTTCATGAGGTAGTAGACCATGCGGCTCTGGATGTGGTCCTGCACTCGGTTCACCATGTAGCGTGTGCCCACATCAAAGATCTTGATGTAGGACAGGTGTCTGGATTAGATCCAAGCAGGAGCAATAACAGCTTAGGGATCGACAACAGTGGGGATGGTCCCAAGAAAAAGCTTCAACCACACACCCTGCTTTCAAATCTCTACAACCCAACTCTCACCTACTTTGTCTTCAACAAGATGCCATGCCTTGCCTTTTTTGGGGTTGTTGTTGTTATGTGCCATGGAGTCAGTTCTGACTCATAGATAGCGACCCTGCACAGGATTTCCGAGGCTGTAAATCTTTACAGGAGCAGAAAGCCTCATCTTTCTCCCACAGAACAGCTGGTAGTTTTGAACTGCTGACCTTGGGGCTCACAGCCCGATTCGTAACCACTGCACTACCAGAGCTCTTTTTTTGGGTAGTCTCCTAAAAACTCAATTCTGGGCTACTTTAAGGAGCTTATTGCCTGATATCATCTACCCTTAGTTCCTGTCCTCTGCCTCAGATTGAACTAGGTTGTCTTTTCACCTTCACTCATGATATTCCAGAAACCTAGAGTTCTTTCTTCTATGGTTCATTCCCCTATCATACCCAGAGAGGACTTGTCCATTTCCCACCCCTTACAATCCTGAGTCAAGATCTGTCCCTCTGTTCTTTTAACCTCTACCATGATGGTTTATACTTGATATTCTACAAGGAGCTACTATGTGGGCTTGGTATTGTGTCTGTGTGATCTCTGTATGTGCCTTTTCCCTCATTAAGAAAGGTGATAGACTGGATTCTTTCCCCATCAGTCATGCAGGCAACACACTCTTCTTTGTCCTAGGCACTGTGCTTTCAGTGGAGACTCAGTGTCTCTCCTTTGGACATTCCTAGACCAGTCAAGAATATATACTTGGAAACACATGATTAGTGCTGACTATTTAATAAACAGTCACTCAATATCTAAGTCATGCCAAATACTTAGGGGTATGGAAGCATGGGGATAGAGAAGTGATCCATAATATCATTGAAGAACTTGTAGTTTCTGCTCCCAGTTCCTTTTTGCCTCTCTAATTCTGTGTTCTATTATGAACTACACACAGAGTGATAGTCAAACCATTTAATAACCTGTCTATTGAAGAGTGGAAGGGGCAATGACCAATCAGAAGCCTAGAATCCTGGGACAAGATCCCTGTGTTCCCTGCTGTGCCAGGCATTAATCTTCTAGATGTATTGCAGGGAGTTCCAGAAGTCCCTGGGAAGAGGTGTGGGGGGTTAGAACAATGGAGTGACATCAGAAACTGTGGCTACACAGTAGCAAAGCCAAATGAATTGAAATAACTGCAATCACCTAAGGCAGATAAGGCAGCAGTTGATGGGTTTGGTTTGAGAAAGCCTCTCCTTTGGTCTTCCAAGAAAAGTTCTCTATGTCTGCACCATGTTCACCATACCCAGTCCTGTCAGTCATGTCCAGTGGCTTCCACAGGGTACTTGTATTTGCTAAATACTTTCTGTGCATCTGGCAGAGAGTTGGGACTTTAAAATACATGGATCCTCACAACCATCCTATTGAGCAGAAATTATAATCTGTTTTATAGGTGTGGAAACTGATTTACCAGAAGTCACCTAATCAGAAAGAAGTGACTTCATATTTAAACCACAGAATACTCCCCTCTCCTGGGACCCTAAGAGCCCAGGAGTAGAGAAAAACTGATGTAGCCCTATTGCCTTGTTACCTTGTTGCCAGTAGTCTGTTCCAGACACTAGGTCCTTGGTAGCTCTGGGAGAATGAACAAATTCCTCAACCTAGTCTGACATGCCTTATGCTTTCACACACAAGTTCAACTTGGCCTCACCTTGCTATCCATGCTTATACCTGTCTCATTCTAGCCTTCATGCCTTCTTTGTTGGTACCACTGGACTAATTCTCTGAACTTTTCTCCTCTTATTCAGATAAAACAAAGCCTTTGCATGTTCCCTTTGTTTGACAAGTCATCCCTTGCCTGGTTTCCAAAGTGGAGCTCTATGCATCCATTCCTCAAGAGCCAGCACATTCACCTCCTGCAAGAAGCCTTCCTTTGATCCCGGGATCATAGGAAGTCATTTAGAAGCCTTTCATACTAAAAATATTATGGTAGTTGATGCCCACTCCCCACTATATGTATAATTTTAAATAAAAATGATAAACTATCCATCATGGATTAAATTTTTTTCCCACAAAACAATGTGTGTTATCTTGTTTGGGTCATGATTATAAGTGGTTTGGCAGTTAGGTAATAATGCAATCATCCCCCATCTTGTGAACAGTCAATCAGTGGTAAGTGGAGGAGTGTGAGATGCAACACCCTTAATCAGGTCATGGCCCTGACCCCATTTAAGGAGAGTTTCCCCTGAGTGTGACCTGCATTACCATTTATATTACAAGAAATAAAGGAGAGAGAAGTGAGCAAAGAAGAACTTCAGTACCACCAAGAAAAAGGAGCTTGGAGCAAGCACATCCTTTGGATCCAGGGTCCCTATGCTGTGAACCTTCTAGACTCCGAGGAAGACAGATGCCAAGACACAGGCAGATCTCCAAGGTATGCCAAACCCACAGATGTTGAAAGAAGACAAGGACATTTCCCCAGACCCAACAGAAAAATAAAGTCTTCCCTTAGAGTTGGTACCTTGAATTTGGACTTCTAGTCTCCTAAGCTGTGAGAGTATAAATTTGTTTGATAAAGGCATCCACAGATTTCTGTTTGTTAAAGACTTAAAAAATAAAATACTTGTGTTTGTAAATGTTTGTTAAAAAATACTTGTGGTATTTTTGTTATAGTAGCACTAGATAACTAATATATTGTAGTAAGTATAAGGAGGTCCAGTCATATTCTTTCTGGTTTTATTTCTTTCCATCTTTAATACCTTGATACTCTTTTTGAAATATCAAATAGCAAATTCCTTCAAGATATTTTTCTTATTTTTGGTAGCCCCTACATTGCTGGTGCCTTAAGTACATGTTTAGTGCTACTTTTGGGTAATACAGTTTTCCCAGACCTTCGTCCTGCAACTGGGCTGCTCTGTGTTCCTACAACCCACTTGGCTTGCCATTCCCATAATTCTGATCAACTGTATACTCATTGTCTTTTCCAACCACTTGATCATTCTGTCAGAACAGGACACAGCTCAGGACTGGACCCTGACACAAGGACTGTACATGTCTACTGATGGAAAAATGATCAAATAAATTTGACCTTCTAGATGTGTGTTTTTTATATCCAAATTGATTTATCAAACACTAACTAAGTGCCTGTAGGAGTCTAGGGCCAGGAATGAGAACTTTCTCAATGTTTTTCTTTCACTCAGTCCCTGTCCTTCAAGCTCCTTTCTCCAGTTGACTCTTAGCCCTTATGGTGCCTTTGTGGATATTTGTCAAGGGCAGGACAGGAAAGTACCTCTTCCTCAGGGCATACATGGCCTATACACACGTCCTGGTGAAAGAAGCAAGGATACCCTTGGTTGGGGTGACCTCATAATATAAGAAACCTGCGTAATTGTACATAAAGATCCTGACCCTTGCACTGAGAATCCAAGCCTTACATAGCACTTTTTATATGTGGGTGGGAGAGTAACAGATTAGAAGTTTGGAGACATGAATTTGAATACATATTCTTCTACTGACCCTTTAACCTCAGGTATGCTCTAACCCTGATCTTGGTCTCAGTTTCCCTGTCTAAAGGAGGAGACAATAACAATGCTTTCCTCTCAGGACATCAATTGGGCAAGGGTGCAAGGCTGTTCTTTAAATTCCTTGAGTGGTAATGACCATTTGAGGCCTCCTAAACTTTTCCTTTGGTTCCCAAAGGATGTGGCTGACCAGGCGCTCTTTTCATCACAACTCGTTTTGAAAGGTAGTAGGGTTCTGGGAACTCCTTATGTTTAATGTACACATCTGCCTTATACTGCCAATTAGCACCTCTTCTATATTCAGCTGTTATCATGGCTGAAAGTTTCATGTTTTTCATGTGACTTTCCATATCCCAAGTCACTATGGAAACTATCTGAGCATAAAGCCCACCTTTCTTTATAAGTACTTAAACCGCATTACATACATTACAGCTCCAAATACTTATTGATTACATGAATATTGTGAGAAGAAACATGACTAGGAAACAGAATGCATAATTAGAATCCTAGCTCTTTCCTTGTGATGGGAGCTTGGTCAAGATATCTCAGTTCTCTGAAACTCAGTTTCCTCTTTTTAAACATTTATGATCATAAGGGCTATTATCAGCCTCATTTTTATTGTTTCTATGACCTGATGGCACAGTTGGTTAAGCGTTGGGCTGCTAACCACAAAATTTGTGGTTTAAGCTCACCAGCTGCTCCATGAGAGAAATATGAGGCAGTGTGCTTCCATAAAGTTTTACAGCTTTAGGAACCATATGGGGAGTCAATAACAAGAAGGTAAACATGTGTGGAAACTGAAGTGTCATCCATGCATGAAGAACACTTTTGTGATAATAATAGCATTAACCACAGGAAAAAAGCTTTTATTCCCAGAGATCCAGGTCCTGATTAATCTGTATTATTTAGGAAAGCACTACTTTAGTCACCTCATTAACCAAGAAATCACTGCCTCATGGATAACTAGAGCTGTTTGGTTGGTTATGGTGGTTGTGTGCTATTGAGTTGGTTCTGACTCATAGTGATTCTGCATAAGGATTTTAGGGCTGCAAATCTTTACAGGAGCAAAAAAACCTCATCTTTTTCACACGGAGTGACCGGTAGATTTGAATTGCCGACCTTGTGGTTAGCAGCCAAGCTAGTAATCCACTACACTACCAGGGCTCCTTAATTAGAGCTCGTTGTTGTTATGTGCCATGGAGTCGGTTCCGACTCATAGCGACAATGCACAGGGTTTCCAAGGCTGTAAATCTTTATGGGAGCAGAAAGCCTCATCTTTCTCCCGTGGAACGCCTGGTAGTTTCAAACTGCAGACCTTGAGGTTAGCAGCCCGATTTGTAACCACTATGCTACCAGAGCTCCAGATATAGAAGTGGAATCCCAGAGAGAGAGGACACTGCCCGATAAGCCATCACAACTGGGCTCAGGATTCAAACCTGGACGTTGGAGTGCTGGACTCTTACCTGTCCAATTCTTCATCCAAGGGCTGATAGTTGACCTCATAGCACTCAACCCTCTTCAGAAAGTCTTCCAGAACCTTTTCCCGGTCACAGTCTATATAATCAGGACTGCCGAGTTTAACTTGCTGTAAGAAGAGTAAAGGACAAAGGGAAGGAAGGAGAGAGTGGGAGGCAGAGACTCTGACAGTGCCTTTAGGAAGGTCCCTTAGAGACCATAGAGTCAAACATCCTTCATTATTAAGGTGAAGAAACAGAGACTTGTAGCAACTTGATCTTGACCAAGTTACAAAATCAGTCAATTGAAGAGAATTTGGCATCCAGAATCTCCCTGTGGTCAAAAATACTTGTTATATTATTTTAAGTTTCAGGGCATGTACTTTAAAAAGACTATTTATAAGAAGACTGGAAATTATCCTATGAGAAATGGCTGAAGAACAGGAATGTTTGAAGAAAAGGGTAATAATGGCTTAGATGCATGGAGTGTTTACTGGGAGGATATGGAATCTTCAAATTTTTGAAGAGCTGGCATCTCCTAATCTTAGCAAGAAACTTTGCCCATATTCCATATCTCAGTTAATGGCACTCTCATCCACCTCAGCCTAAAAAGAATCTGGGAGTCATTCCTTTCTATCACTCCTCAACTTTCAGCAGTCACTAAATCCAATTCATTATAATTTCTATCTCTCCCATTACCTTCATTCTCTTTTTCCTGAATGCACATTATATATTTTTGACTGATTCCTCTCTTCACAGTCTTATTTCTTCTAATTTATTCATCATACTGGCAGTCAGAAGAATATTTATAGAATTCACATTGGACTTGCTTAAAAATCATAAACTTTTCTCATATCTTTTAATAAAAGTATAAACTCTCTTAGCATGTGACTCATGGTGTGGCACTATGGGTTAATGTGTTGGACTGCAAAGTCGGTTTGATCCACAAGGTTGGTGGTTCAAGCTCACCAGCCACTCCTCAGAAATCCTATACTAGGTCGCTATGAGTTGGAACTGACTCCATGGCACATGGAACCGACACCACCACCATTAGTTCCATTGAGATGTCATACATAGTATATGCTATTTCCTTATTTTCCATTCTTTGCCTGCCAAACTCCTATGTATTCTTCAAGATGCAGCTCAGCTATCATCTTTATTGAGAAGCCTTATCTGCAAGATTAGCTCCTCAACATTGTGCTTCCAGAGCCTCCTTTGTTCCCTTATTTCAGCACTGATTTAACAAAGTTCTTTTTATATATTTGTCCTTCTCCCTCATAGAACTTTGAGCTTAAGGACAGGATTCCCTTCTATACATTTCCCTATCTCTAATCCCTAGAGTGCTGCTTGTTCCAGATTTTGTGAGTGGATGAAGAAAGACAGGACATGGTCTGTGTCCTTTATAAGAGGTAAAAAATAATATCAATCAGTTGAAATTACATGGAGGGAGATTTCAGCTTGATTTTTTTTAGGCTACATTTAAAACCAATGATCTTGTCACAAGAGGTATGTAAAATATTATAATGATCTTGTCACAAGAGGTATGTAAAATATGTATAGTAATATTTTCTATTATTATAGAAAATAATCGAACTGATATTTCAAGTAACTAGTGGAGGGTTGAAGGAAATGATCATTAAGGTCTCTCTGATCCTTGAGTTTCAATAATTTGATGAAGTAGGGAACAATAAAATGTGGTAATGTCATTCTAGACCACATGCCTAGAATCTAAGGGACATGATAGTTCTGATATACATTGTGGGACAGAATAAAGAGTTAGGGTTTTCCCCAAAGTCAACATTGCTCTCAATGTAGAGAAACTGATAGTATTCCATCTGCAAATAGGAAACAAGCATGCCCTTTATCACCACTCCCTATTCAATAGAGTACTGGATGTCATAGCCAGAGCAATAAAACAAGAAAGGGAAATAGGAGATATCCAAATTGGCAAAGAAAAGTAAAACTCTCTATCTGCAGATGATATGATTCTATACATAGAAAACCCCAAAGACTCAGCAAGAAAATTATTGGAATTCATGGAAATAAATATTCAGCACAGTGGCAGGGTACAAGATCAACATACAAAAATCAGTTGGATTCCTTTGTTTTAATAAAGAGAGCTCTGAAAAGGAAATCAGGAAACAATGCCATATACAATAAACACCCCAAATATTAAATACTTAAGAATAAATCTAATCAGAGAGACAAAAGACCTTTAAAAAGAAAACTACAAAACACTCAAGAAACCAAGATCTGTACATAAATGGAAAAATATATAATGCTCATGGAGAGGATAATTTAACATGGTGAAAATGTCAATACTAACCATGTTTGTTGTTAAGTGCTGTCCAGCTGGTAACGGCCATAGCGACCCGGTAAAGGGTTTCTGAGGAGCAGCTGGTGAGCTTGAACCACCGACCATGTGGTTCAAAGTGACCTCACAGTCCAGTGCATCAACCCACAGCACCACATCAATTCATAACTATTGATAATTACACTGAATGTCAATGACAGAGTAGCATAATGGATAAGCAAACAGGATCCTTCAATATGCTGTCTACAAAAGACATACCTTACACTCAAAGACAAATATAGATTAAAAATTAAAGGAGGAAAAAATATAAAGCTAATGCCAATAAAAATGATGTGACAATATTAATCTCTGACAAAATAGACTTTAAGGCAAAAGCCAGTATAAGAGACAAGGAAACATGATTATTAAAGGGTCTCATGATTGAAGGGTCAATTGAATAAGAGGACATAACCATAATAAATACCTATACTTCCAATGAATGAGCCTCAAAATACATAAATCAAACACTAAGAAAATTAAAGAAATAGATAACTCTATAATAATAGTTGTTGTTGTTAAGTGTTGTTGAGTCAGTTCTGACTCATAGCAACCCTGTGTAGGGTTTCTAAGGAGTGGCTGGTGAGCTTGAACTGCTGACCTTGCAGTTCACGCTGGCTTTGCTATCCAGCGCATCAACCCACAGTGCCACACCAGGACTCCATAATAATAGTAGGAGATTTTAATATGCCACTGTCAAAAAAGGACAGAACAACCAGACAGAAACTTAACAAAGACACAGAGGAACTAAATGACACAGTCAATCAACTTGACTTCATAGATTTGTTCAGGGCACTCAACCCAACAACAGCATGATACACATTTTTTCCAGTGCACATGGAACATTCTTCAAAATATGTTAGGCAACAAAGCAAATCTCAATAAATTTTAAACATCAAAATACTACCAGACAAGGATGCACTTTATTACCACACCTATTCAATATTGCGTTGTAAGTCTTAGCCAGAGCTATAAGGCAAGAAAGGGAAAATAAAGGTATCTAAATTGGCAAAGAAGAAGTAAAACTCTCTCTATTTGCATATGATATGCTCTTATACACAGAAATTCCTAAACACTCAGAAAGAAAATTATTGAATCTCCTTGAAAGATTCAGCAAAGTAGCAGTATACAAAAATCAGTTGTATTCCTCAATACTAATACAGTTATAAAAAGAAATTAGGAAAATAATACTATTTAATAGCCATCCAAAAGATGAAATATATCTAACCAGAGACACAAAAGACCTATACAAAGAACACTACAAAACACTACTATAAGAAACCAAGAGAAGTGAATAATTGCTATCAGGACTGACTGTGAGTGTTGGAATGTAAAGGTAGATGTTTTGTAACAAAAGGAGGGGAGTCATTGATTTTGCAGTCCAGAAGTAGAAGTCCCTGGGACCATCAAGGGAGAAGAGCAGAGTGCGGGACCCTATCCAGAAAAGCAGTGACACCAGGGATGGAGACAGAAACGATGATGTGGAGAGATGGAGTGGCTGGGGACTCTGGACTCAGGGAGAGAGAGGGTCTGTGTGCTGCCTGCTGGGAGGTAGGCTTGCAGGGTGTACCCTTTAGTTGTTTGATGGTGCATGGAGGGGATTGTAATCATTGCAATGAAATGAAATATGATAGGATGAATGTAAAGATAATGTTCTCCCATGTAAACTACCACACAATTCACAAATAAAAACTTAAAAAAAAAAAAGGAAAGGAAAAAAAAAAAAGCGAAGAGATTTACAAAAATGGAAGAATATACCATGCTCATGGATAGACTTAACATTGTGAAAATGTCAATACTACCCAAAGCAATCTACAGATACAAGGCAAACCTAATCTAGATTCCAGCAACATTTTTTAAAGAGATACAAATAATGATTACAAACTTTATCTGGAAAGGAAGGAGACCTGTGAGAGTAACCACAGGTCTCAAGTTTAGGGAGAGTTGTGAACACCTGAGCTCATGGGCACTGACCTAGCCCCTGGGGGTTAGGGCTAAGAGTGAAATGGCCAGCTGGTCTGAAGTGCAGGGAGGTAAGCATGAACTCTCAAACTTGCAGCTAGCTTTTGACCTAGGTTGGATGTCTAGCTGAATAGAACTCAACCAGATGAAGATAAAGATGATTGATACTGTGAGCAAGTGCAAATTGCTACAATTTGATGAACTAGACTTTTGCTTATGGATGCAGTTACTCAAAATTCCAACTGGAATAGAAGATTCTTCATCTCAAGCAACAAACTTGTTTCCTCAGTGCACTGGGTTGATAGAGACAGGCATTTCTGACATTGGCTATCAAAAATGGGGGTGGGGAGCTATAAAGGCATGAAAGTAGTATAGTGTAGTGGTAGTGTAGAGGTTATGAGTTGGGCTGCTAACCTCAAGGTCCGTCATTTGAAACTACCAGATGTTCCGTAGGAGAAAGATAAGACTTTCTGTTCCCATAAAGATTTACAGCCTCAGAAACCCTATGTAGGGTCACTATGAGTCAGAACTGATTCCATGGCACACCACCACCACCATAAAGACATGAAGTTGTTGCCTTACAAGCTTTCACGAATGTGATTACTTTCAGAATGAGGGGGTAAGGCAGAATCCCCACTGAATAGTTTCCCTCTTTTCTAGATGGATCTAGTGAAAGGGGATGAGGTATGATGATGAAAGGACTTTATGATTCAATTGTGAGTAATTGTAAGCAGGATTAATTGTGACTGTCACCACTGTGATTGTAGAAGATGTAACTAAAAGATTTGATGTTTCATTTTAGGACGAGATGATTCCAGGGCCATCAAGAAGGAAGAGCATGAGATCCCTATCTAGAAAAGCAGTGATAGCAAAGAAGGTAGCAGAGGCAATGACATAGACAGACAGAGCAACTGTGGGCAGATACATGAACAGACATTTCATCAAAGAAGATATGTTAATAATCATTAGCCATTGGTGGTGGTAGTTGTGTGCCATTGAGTCGGTTCTGACTCATAGTGACCGAGGAGCAGCTAGTGGATTCTAACTACTGACCTTGCAGCCCAATGTGTAACCCACTATGCCATCAGAGCTCCTCATTAGCCACTGGTGGCAGTGGTGGTGTGCCATGGAGTCGGTTCTGACTCATAGAAACCCTGCACAGGGTTTCCAAGGATGTAAATCTTTACGGGAGCAGAAAGTCTCATCTTTCTCCTGAGCAATGGCTGGTAGTTTCAAACTGCTGACCTTGAGGTTAGCAGCCCAACTCATAACCACTATGCTACCAGAGCTCCTTTCATTAGCCATTGTTGTTGTTAAATACCGTCGAGTCAGTTCCGACACATAACGATCCTGTATAGGGTTTCGGAGGAGCAGCTGGTGAGTTTGAACCACCGACCTTGCAGTTCAAACTGACTCCAGTCTGGCGCATTAACCCACAGCACCACACCAGGACTCCTCATTAGCTATTGTTGTTGTGAAGTGCTGTCAAGTTGGTTCCAACCCATAGTGACCCTGTATAGGGTTTCCAAGGAGCAGCTGGTGAGTTTGAACTGCCAACCTTGTAATTTAAATGGCTTTGCAGTCTGGCATATTAACCCACAGTGCCACACCATTAGCCATTGTTGTTGTTGTTGTTAGGTGTCACTGAGTCGGTACCAACCCATAGCCACCTTATGCACAGCAGAACAAAACACTGTCTGATCCTGGGCCAACCTCACTACTGTTGCCACACTTGAGTCCATCGAGGTTGCCACTTGGCCAATACATCTCTCTTGGGGTCTTCTGTTTTTTCTCTGACCCTCCACCGTACCAAACATGATATCCTTCTCCAGTGACTGGTCCCTCCTGCAATATGTCTGAAGTATGAGAGACAAAGTTTGGCCATCTTGCCTCCAAGGAGCACTCTGGCTGCATTTCTTCCAAAATGGATCTATTGGTTCTTTTGGTAGCCCATGCATTTTCAATATTCTCCTCCAACACCATAACTCAAAAGCATCAATGGTCTTCCTTATTTACTGACCAGCTTTCGCATGCATATGAGGTGATTGAAAATACCATGGCTTGGGTCTGGCGCACCTTAGTCCTCAAGCTGACATCTTTGCTCTTCAATACTTTAAAAGGTCTTGTGCAACAGATTTGCTTAATGCAATAGGTCATTTGATTTCTTGACTGCTGCCTCTGTGAGTGTTGATAGTTGATCCATGAAAAATGAAGTCCTTGACAACTTCAATGTTTCTCTGTTGATAAGAATGTTGTTTATTGGTCCAGTGGTGAGGATTTTTGTTTTCTTTACATTGAGATGTAATTCATACCAAAGGTTAGATGTAAATCAAAATAACAATGAGATATCTCACCCCTGCATTAATAGCAAAGTTAAAAAACAACAACAACAACAGAAAACAACAAATACTAGTGAGGGTGTAGAGAGACTAGGATGCTCCTACACTGCTGGTGGGACTGTAACATGGTGCAACCGCTGTAGTAAATGGTATCGTACATCCTTAAAAGTTGAAAAATAACAATACTGCATGACCCAGCAATCTATTTGGTATATATCCTCAGGAAACAAGATCCATGACACGAAGAGATATGTGCATACTTGTGGTGTAGTGAATTATATAATGTCTCTTCTAGACATAGTCTTTAACTTCCACTAAACAACATTTCTGCCCTGTTGTGGGAGATGATACTGATAGGATGACATGATTAGCTGTGGATGATAATAGTTCATTGTAATTGTAAAATCTTGGAACTTTATTATGGATTTTAAATGACCAATCTCAGAAGCAGGATCGGGGTATGTCACTAGCATCAAAGCGGAAGAATGAGGAGGTGAGCATATCATTTGGAATTCAAGATCCCTGTGCATTGAACCTCATTGACCCAGGGATAGAAAACTGTGACACTTGAGGAGTGACAGAGGAGCAGCATCAGCTGCAGAACAAAAAACCAAAGCATAAGACAAGTGCAGTGGGCTTCCCAGATCACAGAGCAACTATAGCTAAGTGACTTTGGGCAGGAAGCTTGTTTGTAGGAGTGGGTACCTCCAACATTTAAGTGGGAGAGCTAGGTTTGCTGACCCACTTAGCTAGAAGCTGAGTGCCTTCAAGCTGAGGCTTATGGTAGAGTGAGTGGTATGTCTTGTGGGTATTTATCAGCAGCTGACTAGAACAACTGTGCCCTGACCTCTAATTGTAACCTGTTAACTTCCTTTATAAACTCCATAACTCTGAGTTCTGTGTAGCTATGCCAATGGCTTTTTTTACAATTAAATTTTTTTAAGGTTTTTATTGTGGATTGACTGAAAGTTTACAGGGCAGATCACCAGTTTGACATTCAATAAATCATACACCTTGTTTCATTACAATGATTATAACCCCCTCCATGTACCATCAGTTAACAGTATTTCTCTCTATTCATTTTAGTTTTTTTAAACACTCAGGCATATATAATAATTTAAACCACCAAAGGGCACATTCTGCAAGTCTGCTGCCTGGCTGCCAGCTCTCACTCCCTATTTTTCCATGAATCTAGCGTCCTCAGCTGCTCCCTCTCTCCATGTCCCCATCTCTGTCTCCATCCATGATATCACTGCTTCCCTGGATAAAGTCTCACATTCGCTTGTGCTCTTCTCCCTTGATGGTCCTAGGGTCCATCACCTCTGGACTGTAAGATTAACCACTCCTCTGTTTTAGTTACAAAACTTCTACCTTTACAATTGCGACAGTTGCAATCAGTCATGATAGCAATTATTCACTATTGAATCATGAGAATCTTATCCCCATTTCCTTTAACCAGACCCATATAGACAAGATGAAAACTATTCAGTGGTGACTCTTTCTTCCCCCTCACACTATTAAACTAAACTCCCCCTTGAAACCTTGTCAGCTAGTCACTTTGAGCCTTTATTGGCCCCTCATTTTAGGTAGCCAATGTCTAAGTTGCCCATCCCTATATGTCCTGTGTACAGTGGGGATAGCATTGATACTTCATGTGAAGACTCCTTCCCTCTCTGTTGGTATTTAGAGTTACTACCTCCATGAGTATAGGTCAAGTTCATCAAATTGTAGCAATTTACCTGCATTTCCTTTATCAAAATTGTTTTCTTCTTTTTTTAATCTTTCTCTAGTTGAGTTCTGATTATCAAGCCATCGAGGCTAGGTCAAGTGGGTTCTAATGGATTTTTGAACCCAGTAGAGAAGTAGAGAGTGCTGAGAGAACTAGAAAGAGTGCTGTGGGAACAATGGTTTGGTTTGCTGCCACATGTCATGCATATTGTTGCACCACCCATGTTCATTGTAGCACTATTCACAATAGCAACAAGATGGGGGCAGCCTAAAGTGCCCATCCATGGAAGAATGGATGAACAAGGTTTGATACATACACATAATGAAAACTTATTCATTGTTAAAGAATAACGATGAATCTTAAAAACACCTCGTAACATGGATGAACCTGTAGGTCATTATGCTGATTGAAATTAGTCAATCACAAAAGAACAAATACTGTATAAGACCACTATTGTAAAATCTGAAGGGAGACTTTTCATGCTAAAAGAAATCTTCTTTGAAGATTACCAGGGGTGGGAGGGAGTGGAGACTAATTCATTGGTTAGGATAGATACATGTTAACTTGGTTGATAGGGAAGGCAATATACAAGAGGGAGGTTGGCAGAAGACTGATGAGGACAGATTAAGACACAGGGTTAAAGGGAATCAAGGTAAATACTGTTAATGCAAGGGTTAAAGGGAATAGAGGTAAATACTTTTACATACACAAACGTGCAATAATAGTGTCCTACAGGTAGAATGGGTATGGGAAGGAAAGTGGAAGTATATCCACAAGTATATAAAGTTTGACAAAGGGTTATTTGTACATACGTACTTTGCCGCAAACACATTTATGAATGTGGTAGAGCATGCTACTGCTGTTGCTGTTAGGTGCCATAAAGTAGGTACTGACTCATAGTGACCCCATGCACAACAAAACAAAACACTGCCCGCCTGGTCCTCAGAAAACTTCACAATTGTTGCCATGCTTGATGCGGCCACTTTGCCAATCTGTTTCGCTGGGGGTCTTCCTCTTTTTCTCTGACCCTCCATCTTACCAAACATTATATCCTTCTCCAGCGACTTCCCTCCTGACAATATGTCTGAAATATGAGAGACGAAGTTTGGCCATCCTGGCCTCCAAGGAGCACTCTGGCTGCACTTCTTCCAACACAAGAAACATCTGTTTGTTCTTTTGGCAGCCTATGGTACTTTCAATGTTTTCCTCTAACACTGTAACTCAAATGCATCAATTCTTCTATGATCTTCCTCATTCACTGTCCAACTTCACATGCATATGAGGTTATTGAAAATACCATGGCTTGGGTCAGGTGCACCTTAGTCCTCAAACTGACATCTTTGCTCTTTAACACTTTAACAAGGTCTTGTGCAGCAGATTTGCCTAATGCAATACGTCGTTTGATTTCTTGACTGCTGCTTCCATGAGTGTTGATGGTTGATCCAAGAAGAATGAAGTCCTTGACAACTTCAATCTTTTCTCCATTGATAAGAATGTTGTTTATTAGTCCAGTGGTGAGGATTTTTGTTTTCTTTACATTGAGATGCAATCCATACTGAAAAGTTGTGGTTTCTCATCTTGATCAATTAAGTATTTTAAGTCCTCTTCACTTTCAGCAAGTAAGGTTGTATCATCTGCATATTGCAGGTTGTTAATGAGTCTTCCTCCAATCTTGATGCCACGTTTTTCTTCATATATAACCCAGCTTCTCGGATTATTTGCTCAACATATAGGTTGACTAAATATGGTGAAAGAATACAACCTTGTCACACACCTTTCCTAATTTTAAACCATTTAATGTTCTTGTGTTCTGTTTGAACATGGTTTTGACTCATAGTGACCCTGTATAGAGTTTCTGAGGCTGTAAACCTTTATAGGAGCAGAAAACATCATTTATCTCCTCCACAGCAACGGTTGGATTTGAACTGCTGACATTGTGGTTAGCAGCCCAATGAGTACCAACCAATTATGCTACCAGGGCTCCTTGTGGTGGAGTAAGTTGTTGTTAAGTGCTGTCAAGTTGGTTCTGACCCACAGAGACCCTGCATAGGATTTCCGAGGAGCAACTGGTGAGTTTGAACTGTTGACCTTACAGTTCAAGCTGACTTTGCAGTCTAGTGCATTAACCCACAGCACCACACCAGTACTCCATGGTGGAGTATACAGGTAGAAAAATTATGAAAACTTCTTAGACCCATTACCAAACACCTGAGCTCAGTACCATAGTTTCAGTGGGCACCATGGTCAATTGGCATAACATAGTTCCCAAAGACAATGTTCTACATTGTACTCTGGTGAGTAGCAACTGGGATTTTAAAAGCTGCTGAGGGGCCACCTAAGGGGCAAGTATGATCTTTCAGTGCGCAGAAGGAAGAAGAGTGATGAAAAATGTAATATGCTTAGAATATAATTAGTCCAATGGACTAATGGAACATGTGAACATCAGTCTCCATGCTCCTGAGACCAAAAGAACTAGATGGTGCCTGGATAACTCCACAAACTACCTTGAAAGAGATCACATTAGAAGGTCCTGGATAGAATGAAAGGCAAATATGGAGCAAAACCAAAAATTAAAAAAAAAAAAAAATACTGATTATGGTCTTCAGCCACCTTTCAGGTCTGGAACTGAACTCATACTCATGGCCCAATTTTCATCCAAGCTGGATTCATACATATAAGGGGGGGACAACAATACTAGTAAGATATGCTCACTATGGAATGGTCAACCATTGAAGATCAAATGGGCAATATTATCCTAATGACAAAATTCAGAAGGTTTGGAGAGGAAGGTAGAATGGAAATAAGAATCACTGGGAGGAATTAGGATAATCGTTGTTATGTGGAGGGGATTGCATTCATTGCGATTAAATGGAGGGTATGATTTGATGAATGTAAAACTAATGATATGCTCTTTAAATCTTCACCTGCACTCAATTCACACACACACACATTATATTTTTTAAAAAGTTACTGTTTTTGAGTTAAACAACCAAGCCTGAGGTCTAGTCCCAGCACTACATCTTTCTTGTTGTATGAACCTTTTATAATTATTTTCTCCCATTAGAGCCTTAATTTACTCTCTCCAACACTGAAATGATCCCCAGAATGCAAGTTTTGCTGTGAAAAATCAATCAGACTCAATCTTGATGCCTGGTGCATATTAGGGATTCTATGTGTTGGCTTCCACAGTTCATCTGTCAGTTTGTCATACTGTGCTGGTGATGCTAGAGGCTATGCCATTGATATTTTAAATACCAGCAGGGTCATTCATGATGGGCACTTTTCAGTGGAATTTCTGGGAATAAGGAGAGGCAGACCACTCTGAATGATTACCACTGAAAACCTTATGAATAACAGCAGAATATTTTCTAATATAGTGCTGGAAGATGAGCCCCTCAGGTTGGATGGCACTCAAAATACAATTGGAGAAGAGTTACCTCCTCAAAGTACTGTTGACCTTAATAATGTGGATGGAACACAGTTTTCAGGACCATAATTTGCTGATGGGGCACAATTCAAAATGAGAATAAACAGTTACAAACATCCATTAATAATTAGAACATGTAATGTATGAAGTATGAATATAGGAAAACAAAGTCATCAAAAATGAAATGGTACACATAAACATTGCTAACCTAGTCAATGTTGTTGTTAAGTGCCATCATGTCAGTTTTGACTCACAGTAACCCTGTATCGGGATTCTGAGGAGCAACTGATGGGTTTGAATCTCCTACCTTGAGGTTAACTTTCAGTTAGCAGTCCAGTGCTTCTCCTTTAGTTCCACACCAGGCATTAAATCAGACAATCATATGGTTTACTATGCTGGGAATGACAAACTGAAGTGGAATGGTATTGTATTCATCATCAAAAAGAGTGCTTCAAGATCCACCTTGAAGTATAATGCTGTCTGTAATAGGATAATATCCATAGGCCAACAAGAAAGACAATGGAAAAACTCAATAACAGCTAAAACAAGGGGCCTACTGTGGAACAGACCATCAATTGTTTTCATATGCAAGTTCAGGGTGAAGCTGAAGACAATGAAAAAAATGGCCACAAGAGTCAAAATATGATCTTGAATATAATCCACCTGAATTTAGAGACCAGCTCAAGAATAGAGTTGATGCATTAAAGACTAATGATCAAAGACCAGGAGAGTTGTGTGATGACATCAAGAACATTATACATGAAGAAAGCAAAGGTCATTAAAAAGGTAGGAAAGAAAGAAAAGATCAACACGGATGTCAGAAGAGACCCTGAAACTTTCTCTCCAGCAAAGAGATGCTAAAGCAAATGGAGAAAATGAGGACGTAAAACAGCTGAACAGAAAATTTCAAAGGACAGTTGGAGAAGATAAAGTATTATAATAAAATGTGCAATGATCTGGAGTTAGAAAACCAAAATGGAAGACCATGCTAAGTATTTCTCAAGTTGAAGAAACTGAAGAAAAAATTCAAAAGTTGCAATACTGTGTTTCAAAAGTTGCAATATTGAATTATGCAGGGAGCATCAAAAGAAGATGGAAGGAATACACAGTGTCACTGCACACACACACAAACTGGTTGATGCTCAATAATTTCAAGAGATAGATTATGATGAAAACCACCTGATGATACTGAAGGAAGAAATCCAAACTACACTGAAGGCAATGGCAAAAAACAAGGCTCCAGGAATTGACAGAAAACAAATTGATATGTTTCCACAAATGGATGGTAGCACTGGAGGCTTTCAATAGTCTATGCAAAGAAATTTCGAAGACCTGGACAACTGATTGAAAGAGCTCCATATTTGTGCCCACTCCAAAGCAAGGTGACCCAACAGAATGCAGAAATCATTGAATGATCTCATTAATATCACATGCAAGTAAAATTTTGCTGAAGATAATTTAGAAACGTTTGCCAACAGTACATCAACAGGGAGCTACCAGAAATTCAAGCTGGTGTCAGAAGAGGATGTGGAACTAGGGAAATCATGGATGAAAGCAGAGAATACCAAAAAGAAGTTTATTTTTGCTTTATGGACTATGTAAAGGCATTCATCTGTGGAGATCATAGCAAACTATGGATAAGATTACACTTAATTGGTGTTGCGTTCATTGTCAAAAAGAACATATCCAGATCAGTCATGAGGTACAATGCTATAAGTGATAGTATAATATCCATGCGCCTACAGGGAAGCCCAGTTAATACAACTATTATTCAAATTTATGCACCAACCACTAAAGCCAGTGAAGATGAAATAGAAGAATTCTACCAA
>NW_006408833.1:2960323-2980711 GCF_000296735.1 Chrysochloris asiatica
CATTGTTTCTTTCTGCTATGCATGGGGTCGCTATGAGTTGGTTCCGACTCGATGGCACCTGACAACAACAACAACAACCTAGACCAACACAAAGTTGTTCAAACAGAACCAGGGAATATCGAATTGTTTAAAACCAGGAAAGGTGTGTTTCAGGGTTGTATCCTTTACCACACTTATTCAGTCTGTACACTTAGCAAATAACAAAGGAAGTTAGATTATATGAAGAAGAACATGGTGTCACAATTGGAGGAAGACTTATTAGCAACCTTCAATACATCGATGACACAGCCTTGCTTGCTGGAAGTGAAGAGGATTTGTAATACTTACTGATGAAGATCAAAGACTGCAGCCTTTAGTATGGATTGATACAGTGGCAGCAATAACAGGCTCAAATATGACAATTATGAGTATGGCTCATTGGGCAGTGTTTTGTTCTGTTGTGCATAGGGTCTCTATGAGTCGGAACTGATTTTATGGCATCAAACAGCAACAACATCTGTTGACTATATTTACCTTCATAGGATCACTGTGAGACTGGACATTGAAGGAGTGCTTTGTATAGCAAGAGGAAGAAGTTCAGGGAGGACTTGAAATACCTCCTTTATTCTTATAGAGGTCATTTTAGGCATGAGCCAAACCTGAGGCAAAGTAAGGGGGAAGAGTAACTTGTATGTCTTACCCTGATGTTTTCTGCAATAATGCCAGGGTCATTACAGATGGACTCAATGAAAAATACCTATAAGAGAAACAGAAGAAAGAATGTCAGCCAGGAATTACGTTTGGTAGGAGGCAAACACAACTCCTCCCCTTCTCAAGTACTCTTGGGCATGTCTCAATTCTCAGGGGCATGTCTGGCAACATAATGTCTCAGGTTTCTGAGTTTTATAAGGCATATTAGCTCTAAATTGAATGGCGCCAGGTAGTTGTTTTGTGTTTCTAAATGGTTATTAGTCCTTATATTTGTTTCTTGTAGTGCTTCTTTCCTCTCCTTCCTCTCTCCCATTCCCTATGGTGTCAGACTGTCAGCAATTATCTTCCATTGTTTTGCTGTTTCTAATTGTGACTTGGAAATTCAGACAACCATATTAAAATGTCTGAACCTATAGTATTTGATTTGGTTACTCAGAGGCCTGCCTGTCTCTGGGATTTGTACTGGACAGTAAGCATTAGATTAAAGAATGGGAACATTATTGTACCTTGTAGCCATGCTCTTTAGCAAATTGCAGAATCAATGACCGCCGTTCTCTGGTAGTGTTGGTGGCATCAAAAACCTAGGGGCATGTGATGAGATTGACTTACTTTAAGTCTGGCACTGATGGAGCGTCTACTGTTTGTTCATTGCTGTGCTAAATGGGGGGCTTCAAGGAGGGGTATAATTTGAACAAGGTGTCAAAGGACAGAAGAATTTGGAATTGGTTTATGTCAATTTAATAAGCACTCATTTAGCCCATACATTTTGCTCAGACATGTACTCAGAGTAAGGGCCATTTATAAGTGAATTAACTGAGGAATAGAGAAAGACTAAATGCTTATGTAAATATCTAGAGCTCAAACATATATGTACTGCAGTCTGAAATTTTAGTACGGTTCCATTGCATTCTTGGTAGTAGAGCACAGTGTTTAATAAAAGTGTGGACTCTGGAGCTACATAACCTGGGTTCCAGCTCTGGACCTGCTTCTTAAATCCTGTACTACCTTCAGAAATGATTTAATCTTTCTGTGCGCCATTTTTCAGGCTATAAAATGGGAAATAATAAAACACCCATCTCAGTGTTGTTGTTAAGTGCCAGCGAGTCAGTTCTGACTCATAGCAACCCTGTGTAGAGTTTCCAAGGAGTAGCTGGTGGATTTGAACCACAGACCTTGTGGCTAGTAGTCCAGTAATTATCCTATAGCACCATACCAGGATTCCTATCTCAATGGAGAAGTGAAATTAAATTATTACACATAAACTTCTTAATGCATGGCACACAGTAAATGATCAATACACATCAACTTTTCTTTATCCCAGCAGAAACCAGAGGAGAAAATACAAATTTATTTACCGCAACATGGCCTTCTTCACAACTGAGATAGCAATGGACATCCTTCAGGGCTGACAAGGCACACTGCCTGAAAAGAACCAAGAAAGAAACAGAGACCTATCCTACTCCCAAACTCCACCCCATGATGGGTTCCTCCCTGTTTCATTTTGTTTTTTAAACTTTTTTTCTGAGCCTATCTCACATATGTCCCACATTAACTTAATCTTCTTTCAAACTCATACAGTGTGTCCTATTCCTGTACAGTATGTCCTATGTTCTAGGCACCATACCAAACAGGTGTTACACAATGAATAAGGTTCTTAAACACTCATGAAAAGTTGACTAGTATTAGAAGCCATAATATTAAGGGCTTTAACCCTTGGGTTAATGGAGCACAGGCTGAACTGACTTATGAATCAGAGTAAGTAGAAGGCATTTCTGGCATGGGGTATGGTGAAACATAGGCATGACAGTGGTAATGTGCTTAATGCATTAATTAAAACTCTCTTTGGCGATTACTCTTTGCTAGGATGAGCACATGGATCAATAAATGACACCTAGGCTCTGCTATGGAAGTGCTCAGAATCTTGTAGAGAGAAATCTTGAGGATGAATTAATGAGACTGGAGAGACTGGAGTGAGCCAGCCTTTAGCCAGAGACGTTTCTACTCTGTACTGTATAGAGTAGAAGACTGTTAAAGGTTTTTGATCAGGGGATGGGCATATTCAGAAACAAGTATTGGGCAGTATGGTAGAAGGACACCCCATGAGAGTCTAGAGGGTCTCTTCCCTGACCAAAATTGCTCTGCCCCACTACCCCAATATCTGAACAAAGACTTCCCTTAAGCAGGGGCAACTCCTAAAAGGCTGGATACTCACTTTCTGATTAATTGGGCCTCCATGTTGTCTGGGAGGAAGAATTCATAGTTCTTGTAGTTCACTGCTTCTCTTCGATATTGGCCTAAATTAAATACTGAAAGCAATGGGCCCTAGTGAAAAGGTTGGGAGGATCCCAGTGGGCCAAAAAATGTTCTTTATGAGACCTCAGAGGTGAAAAGAGGTACAATTATAGTTACATAATGTGCTCATAAGAATTCAAATTATGAGGATCATTTCTTCCTTGCAACCACATTGCAAATGAGGAAATTGCAGTTCAGAGTTTCACAATTCATAGTGGGGAGCTGAGACTCAAAGTCAGACTTGTTTGAGTCCAAAGCTACTTTATCATGAAGTCCAACACTTTTTTTCCACATATAAATGATATTTCTCACAAATAACATGTACATACATACAATGTTCATTGGAAATACCCTTGATGGATAGAATACATAAGAATCAAATTGACTACATCTGTGGAATGAGACAATGGAGAAGCTCTATATCATCAGCCAGAACAAGTCCAGAGGCCAGTTGAAGAATAGACCATTCATTGTCTTAGTTATCCAGTGCTGCTGTAATGGAAATATCACAAGTGGTATTAAAAAACAAGTTTATTCTGTCATAGTTTAGGATGTTAGAGGTCCAAATTCAGAGCACTGGCTCCTTGTCTCCTTTCAGCATTTGTAGAAGATTTCTCTAGTCTTGGCATCAATCTTTCCCTGGATCTAGGAGCTTCACAGTGTAGCAACCCATGTTCAAAGGGTGAACTCCACTCCAAGCTATGCTTTCTTGTCCCTCTTTCTCTTTTGAGAGTAAAAGATTTTGTTGGTCATATCCCTGGGTAACTCTCTTACATCGTGTTAGGGATGTGTTGTGTTGGGATTAAGAGTATTGCAGTCCATCCATAATTCTTTTATTGGTTTATCCCATCAGATCACAACATGGGGAAACATCATTTAACTGCCATATTACATAAATACATAATTGTCAAACCAATGAGAATTATGGCCCAGCAAAGCTGATTCATATTTTGGTGGTACAAAATTCTATACAGGACAACCATCAATTGCCTGTATGCAAGTTCAAGCTGAGTGTGAAAAAAATTAAAACAAGTTCAAGAGAGCCAATCACAACCTTTATAATATCCCACGTGAATTTTGATACCATCTCAAGAATGGATTTGACACATTAAACACTAATGACTAAAAACCAGATGAAATGTGGGATGACATCAAAAATATCATGCATGAAACAAAAGGTCACTAAAACACAGGAAAGAGAAAAGACCAAAATAGATATCAGAAGAGACTCTGAAACTTGCTCCTGAACATTAGAGTAGTTAAAATAAATGGAAGAAATTATGAAGTAAAACAGCTGACCAGAAGACAAAATAAAGTATTATAATGAAATGTACAAAGACCTCAAAGACTTAGAGCTAGAAAACCAAAAGGGAAGAACACACTCAGCACTTCAATCTGAAAGACCTCAAGCCTCCAGTTGCAATATTGAATAATTTTATGGGTAAATTTTGAATGATGCTGGAAGCAATTCACAAAATCACTGTACCAAAAAGAACTGATTAACATTCAAGAACCAATGATACTGAAGGAAAAAGTCCAAGCTGCACTGATGGAACTGACAAAAAACAAGACTCCAGGAATGGATGGAATGTTAATTGAAATGTGTTAAACAAAGAGATGCAACACTGGAAGTGCTCAGTCATCACTTGTCTATGCCAAGAAATTTGGCCAGCTGACTAGAAAAAAATCACATTTGTGTCCATTCCAAAGAAAGATGATACAACAGAATGCAGAAAATTATTGAATAATATCATTATCACACACAAGTAAAATTTCGCTCAAGATAATTAAAAATAAATTGCAGAAGTACAGCAGGGAACTGGCAGAAATTCTAACTGAATTCAGAAGAGGGTTGGAACAAGGGATATCATTGCTGATGTCAGATGGATATTGGCTGAAAGCAGAGAATACCAGAAAGGTGTTTCCCTGTTTTGCTGACTGTGCAAAGGGATTTGACTGTGTTAATCATAACAAGTTATAGATAACATTGTCAAGAATGATAATTTTCATACAGAATAACATAGAACGGAACAAAGGGATACGTCCTGGTTGAAAATCAGGAATTGTCTGTGTCAAGGTTATATCTTTTCACTATACCTGTTCAATCTGTATGCTGAGCAAATAATCTGAGACTGGACCATATGAAGAACATGGTATCAGGACTGGAGTAAGACTCATTAACAAACTTTGATATGCAGATTACACAATCTTGTTTACTGAAAGTGATGAGGACTTGCTGATGAAGATCAAATACAGTCTTCAGTATGGATTACATTTTAACATAAAGAAAACAACAATCTTCACAACTTTCCCAAAAAGCAACATCATGATAAATGGAGTAAAGATTGAAGTTATCAAGGACTTTGTTTTACTTGGAGTCACAATTAACACCCATAGAAGCAGCAGTGAAGAAATCAAACAATGTATTAGCAAAAAGGTGCCACCAAACCATCCAGCCTACCACACTCTCTACTCAACTGGGTTCAATAATTCATTGCAATGACCACAGAGAACTCTAATGCCATACTTCCAGTTATGGGGTTTATTAGGGAAGTTAACAGTTTACAATTCAGGGTTAGAAATGCTCAGGGAACAGTCTCAGTCAGGACAGCCTCTCCTCAGTCATGCTCACAGGCAATTCTCTCCCGCTGCCTAGTCAATGTTATAAAGCTCTTTTAGGGCTACTGATAAATAGCCAGCATCAGCCTTAAGGCACTCTGCTCTAGCTCAGTGGGTTAGCAAACCTAGCTCTCCCAAAGAGCCTGGAGGCACTCCACTCTGCAAGCAAGCCTCCTGCCCAAAATCACTTAGCTTTACTTGCTTCATGGGCTGGGAAGTCCAACACTGCATCTCATGCAGTCTCATCTCTTGGTTCTTCTGCTACTGCTCCTCTGCCACTCCTTTGGTGTCACAGCTTTCTGGTTGAGGGATTTCAATGTGCAGGGCATCAGGGTCCAAAAGACGTACTCCAATCCTGGCTCTTCTTCTTTAACGGTACTAAGAACCCCCATTCCACTTTCTGAGATGGCTCATTTTACACACATTAGAGTTCCAGGTTTTTACAATCACAGTTAACCCTGTTAACCACTCACAAATGAATCATATAATCCTATCAGAATCTTCTCCCACCTTCTCTTACCCAGGCCCATTAGGGTAAAAATGTTGTTTGGTGGGAGTTTACAAGGACCATCATTAGAAAAGGCATTAAATAATTCACTGCACCACAATACTGCATTTGGCAAATCTGCTGCAAAAGATCTGCTTGAAGTAAAGAAGTCTCTTTGTGGACTAAGGTGTGCCTGGCCCAACCATGATATTTTCAATCACCTCTTACGCATGTGAAACTTGGACAACGAATAAGGAAGATGAAAGAAAAATTGATGCACTTGAATTATGGTATTGGTGAATGGTATTGAATACACCATGGACTTTAAGAACAAACAAATCTGTCCTGGAAGAAGTACAGCCAGTGTGCTCCTTAGAAGAATGGATGTATATTTATAAGTAAGGCTTTTTGTCACTTTCTTTGGACATGACATCAGGAAAGACCAGTCCCTGGAGAGTAACATAATGCTTGGTAAAGTATAGGATTAGTAAAGTATAGGTTATGGCTTCAACAATGGGCTCAGACATAGTAATGATTGTGAACATGGCAACGGACCAGGCAGGGTTTCTTTCTGTTGTGCATGGGGTCACCATGAGTCAGGACTGACTTCATGGCACCTAACAACAACAACTTAACAGAAGCCCACTATCCCACAGACAATAATGAATTCTTTCCTTCTCTTTCCAGTCCCTAGAAATTCTATGTTTAACTTTTTGAGGAACTGTTAAAGTGTTTTCTACAGCAGTTGTAACATTTTATGGTCCCACCAGCAATGGATGAGTGTTCCAATTTCCCCACACCCTTGCCAGATCCTGTGGAGCTCCAGGGACATGGCAGTTAAAGCCCATGCTATTAACCAAAAGATTGGCGCCATGAACCCACCAGTCTTTCCAAGGGAGAAAGATATTGCAGTCTGTTTACATAAAAATCCTATTGGGGAGAAGCAGCAAGATGGTGACCTAGCCAGAAAGGCTTTGTGGACCCCTCTACAACAAAGATACAGATAATCACATGAAACAGATACAGATGATAGTCCTGGAACTCTGAGCTTCAGATGAAGGGATAGAGAAGTGAATTAAATGTTTACTAGGAGAAAGAGCTGAACAAACAAGACAAAATAAGGAGAGATTGATGATATGTGCCCGTGACCAGACAGACACAGCCATCTTGAGATTTTGTGAGTGGGTTTAGAGAAAAGAAAAGTTATCGACATTGCAGAAACATACATGTGGATCACAGAGAAATGGGTGATATTTTTTTCTTGCTCCCTTGGTGACCAGAGGCATGGTGGGCTCTCACCTGTGTATACCCCAGGGAAGCTCCTCTTCTCCTTGTAGTCAGAGCTGCATGGAGGAGAGCCCCATGACTGTGGGCCCATTAACAGAGGGGGAAGCTGTCTGCATTGACCCTGTTTGAATGGGCCATTCTCCAGATCTGCAAAGTTGGCCCTGGCCAGCCCTGGGTTAGCTCTCACTAGGAGACATGTGAGGGAGGAAAGAAAACAAACAAAAAACCACACACACAGAAAACAAACAGCTGCGGTGTGTTCATCTAGAACTTTCAGGGGGGCTTTGAAGGCAAGAGGGCAGTAGGTAGCACAAAGGCATACTGCTTCTTGGTAGACAGAAAAGGCCAATTTTTCTTTCTTTTCTTTTCTTCTTGTACCCCACATGACCCACATTGCCCTGGTGACTAGAGGTGTGGCTGGCCTCAATCCACACACACTCCCAGGGAAGTTCCTGTTCTATGGGCTGTTGAAATTGCATTTAGCTGTGTGGGGAGCTATAAGCACCAACCCCACACCTGTAATCAAGGATGGCCTATTTCAGACCTGCAAAGCTACTTCTGGTTAGTCCTGAACTGGCGGCATCTCTCACCTTTGTCTCCTCTCTGGGATAGAAATATCCTGATACCCCAGCTTCTTTGGGGTCCACACAAATGACTTTTGGATTGGATGCTCAAAAAAGACAACACCTAGTCGTACAGGAACTCCATCTAGATTGAGTGTTAGTTACCATCTCAGCCCTTACCCACCCACAACATGAGGTCTGTGACTGGCAGGAGACCCTATAATTCTTTCCTGTCTGGGTCTAGCACCTACCTTGTTGGTTCTCCACCCCTTCATTGTTTTTGTTTCTTATTCTTTCTCCCTCACCTTTGTCTCTCTTGCTTTCTTTCCATTCTATCTCCCCTTTCATTTTCTCATCTTTTTTTCAGCTTCGCTTTCCCAAACACTGCTGCTTCTTTGTTTCTTCTTTTTTAAAATTCCTCTTTATTTAATTTCTTCTTTATTACTACTCTCTGGTTTCTTTAACTTTTGCTCATTAATTTCCCTAATTGTGTTTAGGTCTTTTTCTTTATTTTTCTTATCTCTCTTTTATTATTTTATTTTCCTCTCCCTCTTTTCTGCCCTTCGTTTTTGTATTTTGTTAGCTGCTGCCTGCTTTTTTTCTTTTTATCCCCTTTACTGCTTCCTTTTTGCATGCCATTTGCTGGTACATTTGTTTTCCTTCTCTCTCATGTATCTATTTTCTCTTCTTGCCTCACCTGACAGGAAATAGCAACCACAAGCCATACAGCCCATCCAAAACCATACTCTCTACAACCCAACCTACTGGTCAAGAACCAATACCAGCCACTACACACTGGAACAACAACAACAACCAACATCAGCCAAATCCATCCTAAATTGAATTACACAATTAGCAGAGAATGGTGCACAAGCTCATCTCCTGATCACACCCAATAGAAGGCAGTTATTGAAACAAATACAACAACATCACAATGTCTCAAAAGCAATAGACAATTTATGTTCACACGAAGAAGCAAGACAGAAGCAGAGGTAGAAAACATATTCGAGGGGAAAAAAGGCATTGGAACTACCTGAAAAATAATTCAAGAGGATCATATTTAAGTACATCCAAAGAACTGACAGAAAGTTAGAGGAAAACAAGGAGGAATTCAGGAAAGCAATACAGGAGAAACCAAACAAAATAGATAAAAGATAAGAGACAATATAAACCTGAAAATAGAAAGCCACAAAATTAATATTGAGATTTCAGAAATGGACAATATATTGAAAGGGCAAAGGAGTAGATCTGAACCAATGGAAGTTCAAATAAGTGAGTGTGAAGATAAATCTTTCAATACAAGGAAGTTAGAAGAATGATCAGAGAAAAAAATCTGAAGAAAGCCTAGGATTCATGTCGGACAATATGAAGAGGAGTATCTTACAACAAATGCCTTGACTCTGGTAGCTTGGTAGTTATGAGTCAGGCTGATAATCTCATGGTTAGCAGTTCAAAACTACCAGCAGCTCTGTGAAAGAAAGATGAGGCTTTCTGCTTCCACAAAGATTTATAGCCTTGGAAACCCTCTACAGGGTTGCTATGGGTTGGAACTGACTATACGGCACTTAACCACCACCACCACATTATAGGTGACTGGAATTCCAGAACAGGAAGAGACAAAGTAAAGAAAAAATAGATGGAGAGCTATTGGAAAAAACTTTCACTAACAACATTGAAAGACAAGAAGACAGCCTTCCAAGAAGCTGAATGAACCCTAAACAGAATAGACTCCAAAAGAAAATCACCAAGACATATCACAATCAAACTCTCCAAAATCAAAGACAGGAACAGATTCCTGAAAACAACTCAAGAAAAATAAAAAATTACCTACAAATGAGAACCAATAAGATTAAGCTCTGGTTTCTCAGCAGAAACCATGCAAGCAAGAAGGCAGTGGAGAGACACACACTAAACTCTGAAAGAAAAACATTACCAACCAAGTATCATACACTCAGAAAAAATGTCCTTCAAATATAATGGAGAAATTAGAAAATTTCCAGATAAACAGAAATTAAAGGAAATTGTTAAAACCTGACCAACTTTACAAAAAATTCTAGAGTGAGTCCTTTGTACTGAAAACCAACAGCAAACAGTAACCAGAGATTAGCACACATGGCAACACCACCCAGAATTCAATTCAGATAGAAAGTATCCAAAGTAAAACAAACCTACAATACTGAAGATACGGAATCAGACATATCAATTTATAATCAAGACAACTACAAAGCAAAAAGAAGGAAAAATATAGTTACAGAATTCCACATGTTGAGTAATTCAAGTTTATTTCAAGATAAAACAGTCTGTTTTAAATTGGGGAAGAAATTAATAAATTACAGGGTTGTTGTTGTTGTTGTTAGGTGCCAACAAGTCAGTACTGACTCATAGCAACCCTATGCACAACAGAACGAAACACTACCCACCCCTGGGACAACTTCACATTTGTTGCCACGCTTGAACCCATTGATGCTGCCACTTTGCCAATCCATTTTCCTCTTTTGCTTTGACCCTCCACCTTACCAAATATGAGATCCTTCTCCAGCGACTGGTCCCTCCTGACAATATGTCCGAAGTATGAGAGATAAAGTTTGGCCATCCTGGCCTCCAAAGAGCACTCTGGCTGCACTTCTTCCAACACAGATCTATTTGTTTTTTTGGCAGCCCATGGTACTTTCAATATTCTCCTCCAATATCATAACTCAAATACATCAATTCTTCTGTGATCTTCCTTATTCACTGTCCAACTTTCACATGCATATGAGGTTATTGAAAATATTGTGGCTTGGGTCAGGTGCACCATAGTCCTCAAGCTGACATCTTTGCTCTTTAACACTTTAAAAAGGTCTTGTGCAGCAGATTTGCCTAACGCAGTACGTTGTTTGATTTCTTGGTTGCTGCTTCCATGAGTGTTGATGGTTGATTCAAGAAGAATGAAGTCCTTGACAACATCAATCTTTTCTCCATTGATAAGAATGTTGTTTATTGGTCCAGTGGTGAGGATTTTTGTTTTCTTTACATTGAGATGCAATCCATACTGAAGGCTGTGGTTTTTGACCTTCATCAGTATTTTAAGTCCTTTTCACTTTCAGCAAGCAAGTTTGTATCATCTGCATATTGCAGGTTGTTAATGAGTCTTCCTCCAATCCTGATGCCATGGTTTTCTTCATAGAACCCAGCTTCTCGGATTATTTGCTCAGCATACAGGTTGAATAAGTACGGTGAAAGAATACAACCCTGTCACACACCTTTCTTAATCTTAAACTACTCAGCATTCCCATGTTCTTTTTAAACAACTGCCTCTTGGGTCCATGTACAGGTTCCTCAAGAGCACACTTAAGCATTCCAGAATACTCATACTTTGCAAGTTGTCCAATGCTTGAACAACTTTTGCCTAGTCAATAAAGCACAGGTAAACATCTTTCTGGTATTCTTTGCTTTTAGCCAAGATACATCAGACATCAGCAATGATATCCCTCATTCCACATCCTCTTCTGAATCCAGCTTGAAACTCTGGAAGTTCTCTGTCAATGTATGCTTGCAGCCGTTTCTGTATTACTTTTAATAAAAATTTACTTACATGGAATATCAATACACCTTCACATCAAATCAAGAAAATAGAAAACAATGACGTTTTATTAAATATTAAAACAAAAGCAGCAAAGAAATTGACAAGAATATTCACAAACAAAATGAACTCAGCACAGAAAAATATGTGGAGCAAAGAAAACAGCAGTACTAACACACACAAAAAAACATATAGCAAAATGACTGCAAAAAATTCATACCATTAGATAATTACACTAAATGTCAATGGATTAAATGTACCGGTCAAGAGTAGCAGAATGGATAAGAGTCCTTCTTACACAAACTGACAAAAATAGATTAAAATCAAAGCATGGACAAACTATCAATGTAAGGGGAATAAAAAAACAAGCAGGATCAGCAATATTAACTTCTTATAAAATAGCTTTACTGGTGAATTCTACCAAACATTCAGAGAGCAGTTGACACCAAATTTACTCAAACTATTTGAACACATAGAAAAGAATGGAAAACTCCAGAATGAATTTTATGAAGTGAGCATAAACCTTGTACCAAATCAGGCAAGGACATCTCTAAAAAAGAAAACTACACACATAGATGCAAAAATTCTCAACAAATGCTAGCCAATAGAATTCAACAACATATCAAAAACATAATACATCATGACCAATTGAGATACATACCAGGCATGCAAGGAAAGATCAATATTAGAAAAATAATCAATGTAATGCACCATTTGGAGTCCTGGTGTGGGGCTGTGGAATAAAGCACTGGACCACAAGGTTGGTTTGAACCAAAAGATTGACAGCTCAAACTTACCAGCTGCTCCTTAGAAACCCAAAGAAGGGTCATTATGAGTCGGAACCAACTCCATGGCACTTAATAACAACAACAATGCACCAATTTCAGTAAACAAATGGAAAAGAACCACATGATCATATTGATTGATGCAGAAAAGACTTTTGATATAATCCAACATCCATTCCTGATAAAAACACTAAACAAAGTAGGAATTAAAAGGAAATTGCTCATCATAATTAAGAGTATATATACAAATCCAATAGCCAACAATGGAGAGACACTGAAAGCATCCTCTTTGCTAACAGGAAGCACACAAGGATGCCGTTTACCACCACTCCTATTCAGTGTTGTGTTGGAAGTCTTAGCCAGAAAGGGAAATTAAAGACTTCCAAATTGGCAAAAAAGTTAAACTCTATATGCAGATGATATGATCCTATACATAGAAAAATCTAAACATTCAGCAAGAAAATTATTGGAACTCATTGAAAGATTCAGCAAAGTGGCAAGGTATAAGATCAATATATAAAAATCAGTTGGATTTCTATACACTAATGAAGACAGCTCTGAAAAGGAAATTAGGAAAACAATACCATTTAGAATAGCCACACAAAAGATGAAATACTGAGAAATAAACGTGAGCATGAGTCAAAATTATTTGCACTTTGGCTGTAGAATTTACTTTAGTTAACTTTTAGAGAAGGCAAGTACATCATTTTTTGACAAAATCTCCTTGCTTTTCAATACATTTGTCCATCTGTCAATGAGCTTTTGTATTCCCCTATTAAAAACTGTTTTAGAATGAGCTTCACGCCACTAATGCACTGCTGTCTTCACTTCTTCATCAGAGGTGAATCTTCTTCCTTGAAGGGCTGCTTTCAGGGGACCAAACAGGTGAAAGAACAATGAAGCAAGATCAGGACTATAGGGAGGATGCTTTAACACCTAAAAAGGAAGTTTTTGCAGAGTGTCAACAGTGTGGGTAGAGGTGTGAGGCCCAGCATTGTCATACAAGATCACAATGCCCTTGGATAACAGTCATCTGCATTTAATCCAAAGTTTATGCTTCAGCTTTTTCACTGTAAGGAGCACTGTTGAGTGCTGAATGTTTTTTTCTGATAGTGTTCCAATAATAGCTCTTGAGAATCTCAGAAAACTAAGCATTGAATTTCCAGCCGCTGGTTGACTTTTGAACTTTTTCTTGGTTGGCAATTGAGGACGTTTCCATTCCATACTCTGTCGTTTACTCTGAGGCTCATAGTGATGAATCTATATCTTGTCACCAGTGACGATTTTTTAAAATAACTTTTTACCTTCCTTCGAGTATTGGTCCAAATTTTGTTTGCAGATGTCCAGATGCTTCTGTTTATGATCTTTTGTGAGTTGTTTTGGTACTCATCTCACACAAACGTTTTGAAACTCAAGTCTATCATGGATTATTTCATTGTCAGAGCCATGGCTGATTTGTAAATGATTTGCCATATAATCCACTGTCACTCATCTATTTGACAGAATCATTTCACATCATGTTCAATGTTGTCATCAGTTGTGGACATAGACAGGTGTTTTGTTTTTGTTTCCTTTTATGTAGGGTTTAACTTTAATTTTAGTGGACATTTTGCCACAAAACACAGAACAGTGAACATTGCAGTGGTTCATGTTAAAAAATGTCAAACAAAACCCTTCAGTCCCACATCAGTTATTTCACATTAAGAGCACACTCTGAACCACAACCACCACAACACTGGAAACAGCATCTTTCCAAGCCCACTGTGGCAGAGAATGACAGGTGTTTTAATATAACTGGGGTGTGGATAATTTTTTATTCACCCTCGTATAACCATAGAAACAAAAGAACTTTACAAAGAAAACTACAAAATACTACTATAAGAAATGAAAAGAGATTTTTTAAAATGGAAGAATATACCATGTTCAAGGATAGGAAGACTTAACAGTGTGAAAATGTCAACACTACCCAAAGCAATTTATAGATATAACTCAAACCCAATCCAGATTCCTATATCACTCTTTAAAGAGATGGAAATAATGATCACTAACTTTATATGGAAAGGAAAAAGATCTCTCATAAGCAAAGCACTGCTTAAGAACAAATTTGGAAGTCTCTTACTCCCTGATATCAAAATTTATTACACAGATAAAGTGATCAAAACAGCCCAGCACCTGTACAACAAAAGATACATAGATTATTGGAACAGAACTGAGAACCCAGAAGTAATTCCATCCACAGTCAGCTGATCTTTGACAAAGGAACAAAACACATTAAACGGGGAAGAGATAGTCCCTTCAATAAATGGTGCTGGCAAAACTAGAAACTGATTTGCAGAAGTATGAAACAAGACCCATATGTCACACCATATAAAAAACAAATTCAATGTGAATTAAAAACCTAAATGTAAAGCCTAGAACTATAAAGATCATCAATGAAAAAACAGTGACAAACTTGATGGTGGTGGTGTGCCAGACAATTAGTTCTGACTCATAGTGGCCTTGCATAGGATTTCTGAGGCTGTAAATCTTTATGGGAACAGAAAGCCACCTCACCTTTCTCTTGAAGAATGGCTGGTAGTTTTAAATTGCTGACCTTGAGGTTAGTAGTCCAACTTGTAACCACTATGCTACCAGAGCTCCTTAGAGACAAACTTAGGGACTCTAATACATGGCAGAAATACACTATTAAACATTACTAAAAACACACAAACAGCAGAAGACAAAATACATGACTGGGACTTCCTAAAAATTAGACACCTGTGTGAAGTAAAAGATTTCACCAAAAGAGTAAAAAGGGAGCCAACAGACTGGAAAAAAATTATAAAAAAACTACAACTCTACAAGAAAAAGGCAAACAACCCAATTTGAAACTGGGCAGAGGACATGAACCGATATTTCACCAAAGAAAACATTCAAGCAGCCAACAAACATATGAAGAAATGTTCACAATCATTCACCATTTTTGTTGTTGTTAAGTTTCATTGAGTCAGTTCCTGTGTAGCCATTAGACAGATGAAAATGAAAACAATAATAAGATACCATCTCACACCAGTAACAATAGCAAAGTTAAAAAAAATAGAAAAAAAACAAATGCTGGCGAGGTTGTAGAGAGACTGGGACCGACCAACATTTCTGGTGGGACTGTAAAATGGTTCAACCACTGTGGATAACTACACTATCAACCAACTTAACCTCATAGAGAGATATATAGAACACTAAACCCAACTACAGCACAATATACATTCTTTTCTACTACACATGGAACACTCTCCAGAATAGATCAAACATTAGGTTGCAAAGCAAGCCTCAATAAATGTAAAATCATCAAATACTACAAGACATCTTCCCACATCACAATATAAAATTAGAAATAAAAAATAGGAAGATCAAGAAACAAGTCAAATACATGGAAATTGCTTTAAAGCTACTGGGTAATATAACAACAACAACAAAAATAAAATAAAATAAAAAATTCCTTGAATCAAACAAGAAGGAAAAGACAAAATATCTTTGGGAAACAGAAAAAGCCATTTCAGAGGGTAATTTATACCAATAAACACATACATCCAAAAAGAAGAACTAAAACAAATAAAACACTTTAATCCAACATCTTGAACAATTACAAAAATAAAACAAAAAACAGCAAAGTAAGTCTACTGTCACCTGAAGAAAAGAAACTGTTAAGAACAGCATAAATAAAAGAAACAGAAAAATAATAGAAAGAATCAACAATATAAGAAGTTGTTTCTTTGAAAGGATTAATAACATCAACAAACCACTGGCAACTCTAAGAAAAGAAAAGGAGAAGATATAAAACACACAACTATGAGTGTGTGTTGTGATGTGAGTGACATCACAACAGAATCAAAAGATACAGAAAGAAGCTAACAGAATCTTATGTACTATGAAGACTTGTAAGCCAATGTATTTTAAAATATACAAGAAATGGACAACTGTCTAGAAGAACAGAACCTAACTAAAGTAACACCAATTGAAGTAGAAAACGTGAACAGACCTATAGAAAAAGAAGAAAATGATCAGGTTGTTAAAACCTCACAACAAAAAAAGTCCAGGATTTTGAACTTTAGCCCGCCACTGCATGTAGTGACTGCCCTGACCCCTGTAGCCACGGTAGAGCTTTGAGGGCGGGGCGGGAGCCAACCCATATGAGAAGGTAGTAAAGTGGAATCTCATGAGGACAAAGTCCCAGGAGACAGAGAAAAAAAAAAGAAAGGGAAGAGGAGGAGGGTTCTCTGCCCTAGCGTGAAATTTCAACGTGGGTGGTAGGAAGGAAAAGCAGTTTAACCAGGGCACAGAGAGAAGCAGAAATACGGCCACATCATCAAACGCAGACTCCACCCGCCCAAGCGGCCTCCGCCCCGCCAGGTCAAGAGGCCACTCCCCCACCGCACTGCCTCCTTGAAGTGCTCCCCCACCACGCTCCCCCCTCGAACCTCTCGCCCCACTGGCCCCGCCACCAATGCACCACTGGCACAAACCTAGTCCCCACAACACTCCATGTGCGGGCTCTGCCCCCCGACGCACACGACCACCAACGCGCTGGTCCCCGAGGCACCACACATGCCTGTGCACCAGCTCCCAGCACACTGTGCGTGCTGGCCCTGCCTCGGGATGCACTATGCACTGGCCCCACCCCCGACTCTCTGTGCGCGCTCTCCCGCCGCGGCCTCCACATAGACAAGACCTAACCACACATGATACATAATACAGACAACAAGAGATGCCTATCTCTTAATCATATCAATAATAATTATAACAAAATAAGAATAATCATGCCCAATAAGAAACAATTAACATTATCAAAACACGTCCAAAAGCAGAAGAGGGCAGCAGAAACAAATGAGCTGGAGACAGACAAAGATATTATAGAGGAGGAAGAGCGGGTTCTGGATTTGCCTGAGAAGGAATTCAGAAGAATGATATGGAAACAAATTCAAATACTTTGAAAAGGGGTCAAGGAAAACAAGGAAGAAGTAAGGAAAATACTGCAGGAACAATCTAATAGGATTGACACAGCATTGGAAACAATGCAAAACCTGCAAAAAGATGTCCAGGCGATCAATAATAAGATATCAGAAATAGACAATAGCCTGAAAGGGGAAAGGAGCAGACTGGAAGAGATAGAAGCCAGAACTAGTGAACTGGAAGACAAATCTTGCAGTACGGCCAAGATAGAACAGCAAACAGCTAAAAGGATAAAACAATTTGAAGACAATCTAAGATATATGCTGGATAACATGAACAGGAATAATGTAAGAATTATTGGCATTCTAGAACAAGAAAAATCAAGGAAATCCACAGAGGAGATAGTGGAGGAGCTTCAGGAAGAAAACTTCCCTAACATCTTGAAAGATAAAAAAATAGTCATTCAAAAAGCCCAACTTACCCCAGGAAGGATAAACCCCAAAAGAAAATATCCAAGACATATAATAATCAAGCTCTTCAAAACCAAAGACAAGGAAAAAATATTAAGAGCAGCCAGGGAGAAAAGAAATATAACTTAAAAAGGCAAACAAATTAGATTAAGTGCTGACTATTCAGAACAAACCATGCAGGCAAAAAGGCAATGAGGAGACATATACAAAACCCTGCAAGAAAAAAACTGTTAACCAAGCATCATCTATCCAGCAAAACTATCAATCAAATACGATGACACGATCAAAACATTCCAGGATAAACAGAATCTGAGGGAATTCATCAAAACCAACCCAGCACTTCAAAATATCCTAAAGGGAGTTTTGGGGATGGAAAAACAACAAGAACAGACAACAAACAGAGAATGACTGGTATGGAAACACCACCTGGAACACAGTCAACAGAAAGCAGAGTCCAGAATGGAATGAGACTACAACAAACTCAAGAGAACCCAGAGATCAACTGAAGGACACAAACATATCAATATCAAAGAAGGGACAAACACAGCAATAGAAGCCCAGGTGGTGGAGATGCCAGGTAAATTACAGGTTGCAATGGAATATCCGAAATGCAGAGAAAAACTAGTAGACTACAAGGTAACCCCAAAGAAAGTTAACACCTCACAACAGATCATGAACACAAATTCCCAAACAGAACAACCAAACAAAGAAGCTAGGAAGAAACTGACCAGAATCAACTCAAAAAACACAAACCCAATACAAGAAGGTAAGCAGAACCAAAGAATGAACAACACCACCAAAAAAGTAACACAATGACAGTAATCAACTCATACTTATTAATAATTACATTGAATGTCAATGGATTGAATGCACCAGTGAAGAGACAAAGAGTGGCAAAATGGATAAAAAAAAAACAAGATCCATCAATATGCTGCCTACAAGAGACACACCTTACACAGAAAGACAAAAACAGACTAAGAGTCAAAGGATGGAAAAAGATTTACCAAGCCAACAACAGTTCTAAACAAGCAGGAGTCGCAATACTAATCTCCGACAAAGTATACTTTAAGATAAAAACCACCATAAGAGAAAAAGAAGGACACTATCTCATGATCAAAGCATCAGTTGAACAAGAAAACATAACCATAATAAATATATACGCTCTCAATGAAAGAGCACCAAGATACGTGAAGCAAACCTTAATGGAATTGAAGAAAGAAATGGATAAATCCACAATTATAGTAGGAGATTTCAACATACCACTCTCAAAAAGGGATAGAACAACCAGAAAGAAACTCAACAATGCCACAGAGGAACTTAACAACACAATCAACTAATTTGGGCTCATAGATATATACAGAGCATGCTACCCAACAACATCACAATACACATTCTTCTCCAATGCGCATAGAACATTCTCCAGAATTGACCATGTGTTAGGCCAAAAAGCAAGCCTCCATAAATTCACAACCATCAAAATTCTACAGAGCATCTTCTCAGACCACAACGCTATAAAACTAGAAATCAACAATAAGAAGACCAAAACAATAAGGTCAAATACATGGAAACTGAACAACACTCTGCTGAAAAGTGACTGGGTAAAAGAAGAAATTAAACGTGAAATCACAAAGTTTCTAGAAACGAATGAGAATGAAAACACAACATACCAAAATCTTTGGGACACGGCGAAAGCAGTCCTGAGAGGTCAATTTATTGCGATAAATGCACACATCCAAAAAGAGGAAAGACCCCAAATCAACACATTAACACAGCACCTTCAACTACTAGAAGCAGACCAACAGAGGGAACCTACAGTCACCAAAAGAAAGGAAATAATAAAGATAAGGGCAGAAATAAATGAGATAGAAAACCAAAAACCATAGAAAGTATCAACAAGACAAGAAGCTGGTTCTTTGAAAGGATTAATAAAATTGACAAACCATCGGCAAAACTAACTAAAGAAAAGAAGGAGAAGACACAAATCAATCGCATTAGAAATCACATAGGTGAAGTCACAACAGAACCAAACAAAATAAAAAAGATAATAACAGAATACTACAAAGAGCTGTATTCCAACAAATTCAACAATATGGATGACATGGATACATTTCTAGAAAAACACGACCTACCTAAACTTAACCAGACTGAAGTAGAAAATCTGAACAAACCCATAACAAAAGAAGAAACTGACCAGATCATCAAGAAACTCCCAACCAACAAAAGCCCAGGCCCAGATGGCTTTACGGCAGAGTTCTACCAAACATTCAGAGAAGAACTGTCACCAATTCTACTCAAATTATTCCAGAACATAGAAGAGGATGGAAAACTCCCTAATACTCTCTATGAAGCAAGCATAACTCTCATACCAAAACCAGAGAAGGATGTCACTAAGAAGGAAAACTATAGACCAATATCCCTTATGAACATAGATGCAAAAATTCTCAACAAAATCCTAGCCAACAAAATCCAACAGCACATCAAAAAAAGAATAATAATAATACATCATGAACAAGTCAGTTTCATAAAAGGGATGCAAGGATGGTCCAACATCAGGAAAACTATCAGCATGATCCATCATATAAATAAGAGAAAGGAAAAGAACCACATGATCATATCGATTGAAGCAGAAAAGGCATTTGACAAAATCCAACATCCATTCCTGATAAAAACACTCAACAAAGTAGGAATTGAAGGGAAATTCCTCAAC
>NW_006408833.1:2982991-3002650 GCF_000296735.1 Chrysochloris asiatica
GAAGCCTAACCACATCCAGACCTTCAGAGACAGGAAACTTTCCTCTCGAAAGGGCAAGCAGACCAGCCTGGAGCAGCCAGAAAACCAGAAGACACTTCTTGAAAGAAAGACCTACAGGAAAAATACAGAACAGTAAGGACAGTCTGACTGCTACCACAAGAACAAGCAAGTTGCTAGCCCAGGAGACATCAAGGCAAGTGGCTGGGTCCTCTCAGCACAGATCCCCTCCCAAGACTAAGACACAATGGGAATACACGCTCTGATTGGCGACCACGCATGTCACCCATAAAGGGAAGTGACCGAAGAACACCAATGAAGTGGCGAACTAAGCCCTGCATCGTTCTGCAGACGACTGCGAACCCGGGTGGAGACTCGGTCGGTCAGCAGCGAGGCAGAACCAAGGGATCCATGGGCTCAGAGTCAGTGACACAGCCACAGAGGACTAGAGCGGAGAGCGGAGAGACCAGCTGATAAGAAGAGGGCAGACAGATGCAAGAATACCCACACTTGCAGATGATACCCACTTGACCTGGCTTCAATGACTGGATGAACAGAGTTCAACCCAAGGAAGAAAGAAGAGGGGCAGGGGAAGTGTCATCTGATACAACTTGATGAACTGGACCTACACCTATAACTGCAGTAGCTCAAAAGAGGAAACAATTCCCAACTACAAGAATTATCCCCACCCCCTTCACACAAAAAGAGGAAAGGGATGAGCAACTTGAACATTGGCTACCCAAAATGGGGGGAGGGATGCAAAGGTAATAAGTGACTAGCTTACAAGCTTTCAAGAGGGAACCTAGATCCACAGGGCAGGGAGGATAGTGGAGTCTCCAGTGAATAGTACCCAACCTGTCTAGAAGGGCTGACGAAAAGAAATGCAGATGGGTCTCATGTGATGCAATGGTGAAAATTGTTACCAGGACTGATTGTGAGGACTGGAAATGTGAAGGTGGATATTTTATACCAAGGAGGGGAGTGACTAACCTTTCAGTCTAGGAGCGGAGGTCCCTGGGACCATCAACGGAGAAGAGCGGAGAGCAGGACCCCACCCAGAGAAGCAGTGAGGCCTGAGATGAAGACAGAGAGGATGATGTGAAGAGGTGGAGTGTCTGGGGAGTTGAGACCCAGAGAGGGAAAGGGGCTGAGTGCTGAGGACGGTAGGGGGGATGGGGGGATGACATGCAAGGTATGCCCTTTCGTAGGAGGACGATGCATGGACGGGATGCTAACTAAGGCAATGAAACGATGTAGGATAGAATGAATGTAAAACTAATGTCCCCCCATGTAAACTATCGCTCAATATACAATAAAACATTAATAATAAAAAAAAAATGTCCAGGTCCAGATGGCTTTACTGATGAATTCTACCAAACATCTGGAGAAAAGCTGACACCAATTCTACTAAAAGTATGCAAGAATATAGAAAAGGATGGAAAACTCCTGAAGGAAGCATAACCCTGATACCAAAACCTGGCAAAGGCATCACACAAAAAAGATTATACACCAACATCCCTAATTAACACACACATAAAATTCTCAACAAAAGCATAGTCAATAGAATTCAATAACATGCCAAAAAAGAAACAAATACATCATGTCCATGCAGCAGGTATGCAAGGAGGGTTCAATATTAGAAAAACAATCAATACACTCCACAACATAAATAAAAGAACCACATGATCATACTGATTGTTGTAGAAAAGCATTTGACAAAACACAACACCCATTCCTGATAGAAACACTCAACAAAATAGAATAGAAGGAAAATTCCTCAACGTAAGTAAGGGCATATATACAAACGTTGGGGACTCTTGGTGTGGTGCTGTGGTTAATATTCTGGACTGCAAGGCAGGTTTGAACTGCAAGCTCACCAGCTGCTCCTTGGAAACCCTATACAGGGTTGTTATAAGTCAGAACAGACTCAATGGCACACAACAGCAACAACATACAAACCCTGGTAGTGTAGTGAATTGCGAACTTGTCTGCTAACTGCAAGGTCAGGAGTTTGAATCTATGAGTCACTACTTGGGAAAAAGATAAGGCTTTCTGTTCCCATAAAGATTTACAGCCTTGGAAAACCTACACAGGGTCCTTATGAGTGGAAAGCGACTTCACAGCACAAAACAATCATACAAACCCAGCAAAAAGCCCTGGTAGCACAGTGGGTTGTAATCATAAGGTCAGCAGTTCAATTCCACTAGGCACTCAAAAGGATAAAGGTGAGGCTTTCAGATTCCATAATGATTTATAGCCTAGGAAAACCTATATAGGGTCACTATGACTCAGGATTGATTTAACTGCACACCACCACCACCACCACCATACAATTCCAACAGCCAATATTACTTTCAACAGAGAAAAACTGAAAGCACTCCTCTTGTGATCAGGAACAAGACAAGGATGCCCTTTATCAACACTTGTGTTCGGTATTGTGCTTGAAGTCTTAGCCAGAGCTCTAAGGGAAGAAAGGGAAAGTAAAACTCTCTCTAGTTACACATGATATGATCTTCTATATAGAAAATCCCAAACACTCAGAAAGAAAATTATTGGAACTTATTGAGAGATTCAACGAAGTGGCAGTGTACAAGAGCAACATAAAAAATCAGGCAGATTCCTTTACACTAATAATGAAAACTCTAAAAAGGAAATCATGAAAGCAATATCATTTACAATGTTATTCTTGTTGTTGATTAGGTACTGTTGAGTCAGTTCTGACTCCTAGTGACCTGTATAGGTTTCTGAGAGCAGCTGGTGAGTTTGACCCACCGAATTTGTGGTTATAAGTCTAACTAACGTTTATCCTACAACAAGCACTGGGCTGTGAGGTTTATAGCTCTATACAGGGTCACTATGAATTGGAACCAACTGGAAAGCACTTAACGACAAAAACAGTGGCTACTGGGTAGGAGCTAGCATCCTAACCAAAAGGTGGGCAATTTGGACTCACCAGCTGTTCGGTTGCAGAAAGATGGGGGACTCTGCTTCCATAAGGATTATTGGTGGTGGTGTTAATGTGCCGTGGAGTAGCTTCCAACTCATAGCGACCCTGCATAGAGTTTCCGAGGATGCAAATCTTTATGGGAGCAGAAAGCCTCATCTTTCTCCCATGGAATAGCTGGTAGTTTCAAACTGCTGACCTTGAGGTTAGCAGCCCAACTTATAACCACTAAACTACCAGATGGTTATGCGCCGTGGAGTCGGTTCTGACTCATAACAACCCTGTATAGGGTTTCCGAGGCTTAAATCTTTATGGGAACAGAAAGCCTCATCTTTCTCCCATGGAACAGCTGGTAGTTTCGAACTGCTGACCCTGAGGTTAGCAGCCCGATTCGTACCAGAGCTCCTTTGAAATAAGAGGCAAAGAGGATATACCAAACAAACAACAAACCCACTGCTGTTTAGTCTATTCCAACTCAAAGTGTTTCCAAGGCTATTCCTTTTCCTCTTATAATTGATACCTTTTGAGTTTTGTTCTTTTAAAATTCCTATTGTAGTGAACCATTTTGGTTCTCTTCTCCTTCCCTATAAATTTATTTGTTTTTAAGAAAATTTCTTTGTGGTTACCATGTGTATTACATTTAATATCTTACATCAACATGGAGCCCTGGTGTGGCACTGTAGGATAAGCACTGGACTGCTAACTGCAAAGCTTGTGGTTCAAACTCACCAACTATGAATCATATACTCAGCAAAGCTGTCCCTAAACTACTATGGTGAAATTAGGAAATTCCTAGATAAACAGAAATGAAGACATTTTTAAAAACTAGACCATCTTTACAAAAAAATACTAAAGGGTGTTTGAACTGAGAACCAACAACAGCAGACAGCAACCTTCCAAAGCTCCTTGGAAACCCTATATAGCAGGAGTGGGGAAACTTTTTTTCTGCCAAAACTTCTAACATCATTCATGGGCCATACAAAACTATCAACTTAAAAACTAGTCTGCTAAACAACAACAATCCTTCTACTTGGTAAATATCCACAAGAAATAAGAGTCAGGACACAAGTAGATACATGCACACTCACGTTTACTGCAACATTAGTCACAATAGCAAAAAGATGGAGACAGCCTAAATGCCCCACAACACAAGAATGGTTAAACAAACTTTGGTACCTACACACAATGGAATATTACACAACATTGAAGAATAGCAAAAATATCTGCAAAACACCTCACAGTATGGATGAACCTGGAGGACATTATGCTGAGTTATATTGGTCAATCACAAAAGGACAACTATTGTATGATATTACTGTTGTAAAAAATAAAGATAAAGATAATATGTTCTTGCTAAAAAAAAAAAAATTAGTCTGCTATATTTCGTCAAACATTTACATAATTCATCCCTAATGGTGCTGTGAGTTAATGCGCTGGACTGCAAGATTGGTGGTTCAAGCTCATCAACCACTCCTTGGAAACCCTATACAGGGTAGCTATGGTTGGAACCTACTCAATAGCACTTAACAGCATCAAAAATAATGCGATACATGGAACTGCGGCTGCCTTGGCAGGGCCAGATCAAACCATTCCGTGTGCCTTATACAGCCCATGGGCTGAATGTTCCTCACCTTTGCTATACAGGGTAACTGTGAGTCAGAGCCAATGCGATGGCACTTAACAACAACTACAATTTATATCTAATTTAATTAAATTTATTCCAGTTTAACTCAGCAACATATGAATATTCTAAATATATACTGTTCTCCTCCACCCCAAATATATTGCTATTGCTGTTACAAACTGCTGTTGAGTCAGTTCCGACTCATTGCGACCCTGTTTCTGAAGAGTAGCTGGTGGGTTCGAACCAACAACCTTGTGGTTAGCAGCCCAGTGCTTATCCTACAGAGAGAGCCACACTGGTTAAATCTTTATATGTGTCCTGTAATACACATTTATACTTATTTTTTATGCACTTGTCATTGTAAACCATGAAGGACATAACTACCAAGCAAAAATGTCTTAAAAACTTGTTCTAATATCTAACCTTGTAATAACATTTAATGGAGTTTTCTTTTTTCTTATATGTACAGCTTCAGGTAATTACTAGATTCCTTTCTTTACCATCTGAAAGATTTATTTTGGCTTTTTTATAAAGCAGGCCTAATGGCCAGATTCAGATGGCGATGTGAAACAAGTGATATCACTGCTGGCATAAAATGGATCTTGACTGAAAGCAGAGAATACCAGAAAGATGTTGACCTGTGCTTTACTGACTATGCAAAGACTTTTGACTATATGGCTAAGCTATGGACAACATTGTGGAGAATGAGTATTCCAGAACACCTAATTGTGCTCATGAGGACCCTGTACATAGAGCAAGAGGCAGTCATTCGAAGAGAAAAAGGCGACACAGAAGGGTTAAAATCAGGAAAGATGTGTGCCAGAATTCTTTTCTTTCACCATCCTTATTCAATCTGTTGAAGAGCAAAGATGTCAGTTTGAGGACTAAGGTGTGCCTGACCCAAACTAGGGTATTTTAAATAGCCTCATATGCATGTGAAAGTTTAACAATGAATAAGAAAGATCATAAAATAATTGATGCATTTAATTATGGTGTTGGAGGAAAATATTAAAAGTACTATGGATTGCCTGAAGAACTGTGTTGGTAGAAGTACAGTCAGAATGTTTCTTAGAAGCCAGGATGTCCAGACTTTGTCTCTCATACTTTGGACATATTATCAGGAGGGACAAGTCCCTGGAAAAGGACATCATGCTTGGTAAAGTGGAGGGTCAGAGAAAAAGAGGAAGCTCCCCCAATGAGATGGATCGGTACAGTGGCAGCAGCAATGGGCTCAATTGTAGCGATGATTGTGAGATTGGAGCAGGACCTGGCAGTGTTTCGTTGTGTTGTACATAGCATTGCTATGAGTTGGTACCAACTCAATGACACCTAACAACAATAACAATAGTAATCAACTCTGTGCTTTTATTTATTTATTTGGGAATGTTTAATTTTATCCTCATTCTTTTTTGTTTTTTCAATGGGTGCTACTTTTTATTCTACTTTACTCCTGCTTTTTTTTTTTTCCCTTTAAATTGTTATTTAGGTGAAAGTTTACAGAGCAAACTGGTTTTCCATTCAGCAATTAATTCACTTTTTTGCATGTGCGATATTGATTGCAACCTCACAATGTAACAGCATTCTTCCCACTTCCTCCCTGTGTTTGCCATTTTCCTTTGTCCTTCTTTCCTATCTTTTCCTGAATTCTGAGATCTATGCTAAATGTACCCTTTTGATGTCATACTTCCCTTGTTTCCCTTATAGGCCTGTCTAACCTTTGGCTGAAAGTTGAACCAAGAGGGTGAGTTTAGCTCCAGGCTTGAAGGTTATCTATGGGCTACAGTTTCACAAATTTATCATTATTCTTTAACATTGTGTAGTATTCCACTGTGTGTATGTACCATAGTTTGTTTATCCATTCATCCTTTGATGAGCACTTAGGTTGTTTCTATCATTTTGATATTGTGAATAATGGTGTATTGAACATCAGGATATATCTGTTTGTGTCATGGCTCTTATTTCTCTAGGATATATACCTAGTAGTGGGATTGATGGATCAAATGACATTTTCATTTCCAATTATTTAAGAAAGTGCCATATCATTTTCCACTGTAGATGCATCATTTTAAAGTCCCACCAGTAGTGTATGAGGGTTCCAATCACTCCACATTCTTGTCAGCATTTGTTCTTTACTTTTTTGAAGTTTGAAATTAATATTGAGGTGAGATGGTACATATTTCATTTTTGTTTTGATTTGCATCTCTATAACTACTAATAATTATAAATATTTCTTCATGTGTTTGTTGGCTGATGGGTTTGGTAGCAGATGTCACACTCATTTTTGAAGGATTGTTTTATCAGATATAGTACTCTTACCTGATAATTCTTTTCTTTCAGCATTTTAAATATGTCATTCAGTACATTTATAGTCAACAAAGTTTCTGAAAATAAATGAGTACTTCATCTTATTATACAACTTTTATATAGTTAGTCTCCAGGTTATATATATCTAACAAGGAGAGCTCCAACTTGCCCTTTAATGTTATATAAATTTGACCTCACTTGGAAATGTGAACTAATCCTACTTGCGACAAATTCTTCTTAACAATCACTTTGACTTGTTGCACATGGAGCTTTTAAATTATTGAAAAGTCTTTGAGCCTTTCTTGCACTCATGCAAGGCTAAATAAAAAACACATGCACCTGCATATTTGACATAAAGACATACTTAGGAATGGATCTTGTTCCTAACCCAGGGATTGCCTGTATGTGACTATTCACTTTTTGCTTGTTGCTTTTAGAAATCTCTCTTTGTCTTCTAGTTTTAAAGAGTTTAATTCAAATGTGCCTTGTTATGGATCTTTTGGGATCTATTTTACTTGGAGTTCATTAAGTTTCTTGAATTTGGATGATAATGTCCTATAATAGATTTAATTTTTTTCTGTAAATATTGCTTTAAATACTCTTTTATTCATTTTTCTCTCTCATCTTCTTGGATTACCATGATGCATATGTTGGTTTGCTTGATGTTGTTCCAAACATTTATTTTTATGCTACTTTTATTAACATTTTAAAAATGAAAGCATCATCACAATCAATATAATGAGCATACACATCACCTCCAGAAGCATACACATCTTGCCCCTTTATATATTCCTCTATGGCCCCTCCACCATTGTCCTGACAACCACTAATCTGCTTCCATCTTTCTTTTCTTTTCTTTTTGACCATCACAATGATCTACAGCATGAGTGTATGTCCCGAGCATTTCTGCTTGGTTTGTAAAGGTTGAAACAAGGATCAGTTGTTGGAAAATATGGCCCTGGTGACAGAAACAATGCTGGAGATCGCATGACAGAATTTTGCAAGATCAATGACCTGTATATTGCAAATACCTTTTCTAAACAACACATGGACCTCATCAGATGGCATACACAGAAATCTAATGGACTACATCTGTGGAAGGAGACAGTGGAAAAGCTCCATATCACCAGCCAAAACAAGGCTAGGGACAGACTGTGGAACAGACCATCCATTGTTCCTATGCAAGTACAGGTTGAAGCTGAGGGAAATTTTTTAAAGTCCATGGGAGCCTTGAACATAGCCCACCTGAATTTAGAGTTCATCTCAAGAAGAGATTTGATGCATTAGACACTAGTAACAGACAACAGAAGATTTGCAGGATGACATCAAGAATGGAAGAAACAAAAAGTCATTAAGAAGACAAGAAAGAAGGAAACCAAGATGGATATCACAAGAGAATCTGAAACTTGCTCTACAGTGTAGAAATGCTAAAGCAAATGGAAGAAATGTGGAGGTACAGGAGCAGAACAGAAAATCTCAAAGGGCAGTTCAAGAGGACAAAGTTAAGTATTCTAATGAAACGTGCAAAGACCTGAAGTTAGAAAACCAAAGGGAAGAACACACTCAGCATTTCTCAAGCTGAAAACAGTGGAGAAAAAACTCAAGCCTCGACTTGTAATATTGACAGATGCTATGGACAAAATGGAGTCCTGGTGTGGTGATGCAGGTTAATGCACTGGACTGCAAGGTTGGTTTGAACTACAAGGCCGGCAATTCAAGATCACCAGCTACTCCTCAGAAATCCTATACAGGGTCACTATGAGTCAGAACTGACTCAACAGCGCTTAACAACAACAACAGCAATGGGCAAAATAATGAATGATGCAGAAAGCATCAAAAGAAAATGGACCAAAAAGAAAAGGATGATGTTCAACTATTTCAAGAGATAGCATTTTTTTTTCACTTCATATGTTTAATTACTAGATTCTCTTAGTAATATCCGGATTTTCTTTTATTAAACTTAATGTATGACATAATAAAACAAAAAAGGAAAATGTAACAGAACATATCTTTAGATTAAAATGACAGCTTTCAAATTAAGAATTCATTTTCATCATTATAATTTTAGAAAATACATTAAGGAAGGCTCTGAAATGACAGATAAATGTATTCAGAAACACAACTCCTCTCTCAGATAGACATCAAGTATAACTAAACTTATATATACGTAAGCCAGTAGTTTATACTGAATTTTAATATTTTTAAAGAAAGGTCAAATGACCAATTCCCTCAAGATACTGCATTTTCCCTTTTATTTGCCCAGGAATCTGTTTTGGAAGCCAATGCAATGATCACTACTAGGGTATGGAATTTTGATACCCATTTGGTACTGATTTTACATCACCATCTTTAAGGCTGTCAACAAGGTGCCTGAAAGTGTTGGCAAAGAACAAAGCTCTGGGAATTGATAGAATATAAGTGAAAATATGTCAATAAACTGAGGTAGCACTGGAGGCACTCACTCATCTATGCCAGCTACTGGCCAACTGATTGGAAGAGATCCGTATTTGTGCCTATTCCAAAGAGAGGTGACCCAATGGAATGTGGAAATCATTGGACAATATCATTAATATCACATGCTAGTAAAATGTTGCTAAAGATAATTTTAAAATGACTGCAATTGTACATTGACAAGGAACTACCAGATGTTCAAGCTGGATTCAGACAAGGATGTGGAATTGCTGATTATCAGATGGATCTTGGCTGAATGCAAAATATACCAGAAAGATGTTTACCTGTGCTTTATTGACATGCTAAGGATTCTGACTAGGCAAAAGCTTTCAACTGTGTCCATACCATGCTATGGACAATATTGTGGAGAATGAATTTTCTGGAATATTTAATTGTGCTCATGAGGAACCTGTACATAGACCAAGAGGCAGTCATTTTAACAGAACAAGGGGCTACTAAATGGTTTAAAGTCAGGAAAGGTGTGCACCAGGGCTCTATTCTTTCACTATGCTTATTCAATCTGCATGGTAAGCAAATAATCTGAGAAGTTGTATTATATGAAGACCATGGCATCAGGATTGGAGGAAGACTCATTAATAACCTGCGATATGCAGATGATACAACCTTGCTCGCTCAAAATCAAGAGGAATTAAAATATTTACTGATGAAAATCAAAGATCACAGCCTTCAGTATGGGTTGTGCCCCAACGTAAAGAAAACAAAAATCCTCACCACTGGACAAATGAATAGCATCACGATAAATGGATAAAAGACTGAAGTTCTCAAATATTTTCTTATGCTCATATCCACTATCAACACTCATGGAAGGAGCTGTCAAGGTATCAAACAATGTATTTCATTAGACAAATCTGCTGCATAAGCCCTCTTTAAAGTGTTCCAGGGGGAAAATGTCAGTTTGAGGACTAAGGTGCACCTGACTCAAGTCATGGTATGTTCAATAGCTTCATATACATGTGAAAGTTGGACAGTGAGTAAGGAAGACTGTAGAATAATTGTTGCATTTCAGTTGTTAGAGAAGAATGTTGAGAGTACAATGGGCTGCCAGAAGAACAAACAAATCTGTGTTGGAAGAAGTACAGCCACAATGTTCCTTAGAAGTCAGGATGGCCAGATTTCATCTGTCATACTTCAGACATATTATCAGGAGGGACCAGTCCTTCAATAAGGATATCATGCTTCAATAAGGAGGGTCAACAAAAAAGAGGAAGACCCCCAACTAGATGGAATGGCAGAGTAGCAGCAGCAATGAGCTGAAGCTTATGAGCTTGTGAGGATGGCACAGGACTGGGCAATATTATGTTCTGTTGTTCATAAGGTCACTATGAGTTGGAACTGACTTGACAGCACATAACAACAACAATCTCTCTACTGGGAGTGTGGTGGCTGCATACGATAAGCTCTAGACTGCGATTCATAAGGTCCATGGTTCAAGCTCACCAGTCATTTCACAGAAGAAAGATGAGACTTTCTGCTCACAGGAAGATTTAAATCCTCGGAAACCCTACATAGGGTCTCTATGATTTGGAACTGACTTGAGGGCACTTAAAAATAATTACCACCTCCTTAATTAAAGTTTAATTTTGTTCATATATTGTTTTTCAAATTTTCTAAAGTTATTTGTACTTTCCTTTAAATCTCTGAGCTTGTTGAATATTTTGTCTTATATTCTTCCAATTTGTTTATTATTTGGGCTTTCATAAATACAGTTTCTCTCCCTTCATTTTATTCATTAGACACATGGTTGTGTCTTCATAATCACAAGGTTGGTGTTTCAAATCCATCAGCCACTCCTCAGAAACCCTATACATGATCACTGTAAGTTGAACTGACTCGGTGGCACTTAACAACAACATTTTCTGCAAGAAATGCTTAGGTGGGCAGAACCTGAAGACTTTGCTTATGATTCCCTTGTCCTTTCTGTGACAACCATTTCAGTCCAAACCAAGGTTTTCATTTGTCAGAGGTGTCCAAATAGAACAGAGAATGCACCCTAGTCAGTCCTTCCTCCAGGAGGCACAGATTTCCGTCTTTAGTTATCACTCACTCCTCTTCTGTGAGGGCTGTGTTTACCACTAGACCAAGTTTTCAGTCTTTTGTTGTTGTTGTTATGTGCCGTGGAGTCGGTTTTGGCTCATAGCGACCCTGTACAAGGTTTCTGAGGCTGTAAATCTATATGGGAGCATAAAGCCTCATCTTTCTCCTGTGGAACAGCTGGTAGTTTCAAACTGCTAACCATGAGATTAGCAGTCCGATTCGCAACCACTACGCTATTAGAGCTCTTTTTAGGGGCTTCCAAACTGGTTGAAAAGGAGCCCTGGTAGCATAGTGGGTTATGTGTCAGGTCGCTAATCACAAGGCCAGCAGTTGAATTCACCAGCAGCTCCTCTGAAGAAAAATGAGGCTCTTTGTTCCTCTGGAGATTTACAGCCTTGGAAACCCAAACAGGGTCACTATGAGTCAGCATCAACTTCACAGCACTTAACAATAACAACAACAAAACTGGTTAGAAAGCCCATACTAACTGAACCATCTTCCATTGGGTGAAGCCCTCAGCCCTGGTCGCTGTTCCCTTCCTTATCCTGGGAGCTCCTACTTAGATTCAGAGATTGGGACCCATCTCCATGCTCAGGTGAGCCATGGGTCAAGAAGGATTGTGGCAACCTTCTGTCTGACATGCTGAGAGGGAGGGATATGAGCATACTCTGAATGAAGCACCAGGGGAATCTGCCCTATTTAGATCAGAGATAGAGCTCAGAATGCTTCCTTTGCACAGGTGAGCCATGTGTTGTCTGGAGGAGTGGGCTCTACTACAGTCTATGAGTTGCTGTAGTCATCCATGGCAGCTTTCCATTTGTTAGGCTGGAGGCAGGAGGAATGGAGACATTGGAAAAAGTTCTTTTTCTACTATAACAGATTTGATGTTGACTTGGTCTGTCTGCAGCTCCTTGATTGCTCCTTCATTTTACAGTCCCTCTGAGCTGAGTTGATTTTTTTCTCATTGCATTTCTTAGTGCATGTGTGCAGAAAGTCGGGAACTTAGACCTGCTTATGCTGTTTCTCTCCCAGAACCCTCACATTTACATATTTAGACATTACGTGCCCTGTAGCATTACAGTTATTTTCATTCATTTGTCTTTTTATTTTAAAGTATGAAACACATAATAATTAGAATTATCAAGCAAAACAAACAAGCAAACTTCAGAATTTTCCCTTATGTTACTGTCTAGTGTCCTTTCTCATATAAAGGATTCTGGATAGCATTTTTTACTAGGTAATGTTGCTAGGTGCTGTTGAGTTGTCTAGTGGTTACAAACTCTCCCTGCTTTTGTTTATCTGGAAATGTCTTAATTTCCCTCATATTCTTGAAGGACAATTTTACAGATACTGAATTCTTAGCTGTCCAACATATTTAATGCTTTATTCCATTGGAATCAGCTAGTGGCATAACAATACTGGGCCTCCTGACTCCTAGCACAATGTTCTTTCATTTCTGTGTATCATGAGGGAGAGTCTAAATTTACTGCCCTCTCTATGTCATTTTCTATTTGTAATGGTGAAAAACTATAGATTAGAGAAGAAATGGAGGATAAAGAATATAAGCAGTTGAAGAGGTAGTGTAATGTTTCATTCAGTTATTCAAAAAACATTTTCTGATGTCTTCTACATAAAGCAGGTTATAAGTTCTGGAGTTTTAGAGATGAAACATATCCTCATGATGGGGTCCTTAAAGAGTTCACAGTCCAACAGGTTGGACAGAGAGAAAACCAATAGAGAGAGATCTCTCAACCAGTTTATGTATTTTGACAGAAGGAGCAGGGAACCATGCAAAAGAGAGAGGGAAAAGAAGTACTAATTCCATTTGGAGTTGTCCTAGTATCAAACACTAGGCTGAGAAGTTTGCACTCTCTCTTGTTGATGTTCTTGAATGACAGGCTACTGAACTTGGATTTAAACCAATGGCAAGTTAAGGGGACTCTTGTAAGATGTAGGCATGGTGAGCTTTGTACTTTGAAATATTATCCTGGAGGCCTCTATGATAATGGACTGGGATGGAGTAAATGGAAAGCAGAGGCATCAGGGTAGAGACTCACCTACCACTGTCGTATGTGTTCACTTACACACAAGAGAAGTTCCTCAGAGCCTGCAGCCCTCCACATAAGTTATTCCTTCTCTCCATCTCTTCTGCCCATCTCCTACTCCTTCCACAGACCCCAGCTCAGATACACCATATCCGGGAAGCATCCCCTGCATTCCAGTTGGTGATTCTCTTTTGTGAGCCCCTCCATATTCCTGTTGTATAATTTCCAAGTGACAAGAGATTGTCATATTCATTCCCAGCCAGATCAAGAACTCTCCAAGGACAGGAGGAGAGTCTCATCCATTTCTGCATTCTCAGTACCTAGCATGGGTTTTGGCACAGGGAAATCTTTTGGGGAAACTCTTCCCAAGTGAATTAGAGGGAGAAAAGTAGGTGAAGGGAAAGAAGAAATCAGAACGAGACTTGAAGAGAGGGGTCAGGAAGAGAGGCAAATAGATACCGTATCAGCATGAAAGCAAGAAAGGAGAGTGAGAGAACAGAGAAAATATGAGATTCTTTCCTTTTCTCATCAGTAAAGCTAAGCATTGATCCTGGCATAATGAAGTTCAGGCTATAGAATAAAAAAAAAGACTTGGGTTAATATTCTGGTTCTATCACTTACAGACCTTCTTGAGTAAGGCACTTTTTGGACATGGTAACCACGTCTTTGGAGTCCTGGTGTGGCGCTGTAGGCTAATGTGTCAGATTGCAAAGTCGTTTGAACTGCAAGGTCAGTGGTTCAAGCTCCCCAGCTGCTCCTTGGAAACCCTATACAGGGTCGCTATGGGTCAGAATCGACTCGACGGCACTTGACAACAACAACAACAACAACAACAACAAAAACCACCTCTTTAGCCTTGTTGTTATGTGCCGTGGAATCGGTTCCAACTCATAGCGACCCTGTACAGGGTTTCCGAGGCTGTACATCTTTACGGGAGCAGAAAGCCTTATCTGTCTACCGTGGAATAGCTGATAGTTTTGAACTGCTGACCTTAAGGTTCGCAGCCCAATTCGTAACCACTACGCTACTAGAGCACCTTTCTGTGGCCTTAATTTCCTCAATTATGAAATGGTAATAAAATGGCAATTCTAATAGAAATAGTAATATTGCTTTATTAATGATATTTAACAGTAACCAAAGTAGTTGTTCCTCATCAGCTTGTTTTAAAGTCTTGACCTTCTCATGGAGCTCCTTAAGAGGAGGCATCTGACCTTATTCACTTTTCTATATCTAGCACCTATCATGGAGTTGGTCATAGAGCATGTGCTCGATTGTGAAATTTTTTAATGTAGTGGAGTAAGAAACCCTGGTGACATCATGGGTTATGTATTGGGCTGCTAACCACAACATCAGCAATTTGAACCCACCAGCTGCTCCATGAAAGAAAGATGAGGCTGCCTGCTTCCATAAAAATGTACAGTCTCGTGAACTATGGAGCAGCACTACTTACCCTTATAGGGAATCAACTCAATGGTACTGGGTTTCTGAGTGGTAGTAACAATAGCTAGCACTAGTCCTACTACTTGCAATGAAGGTGATGAAGAATTTTTGGTGCTGAGAGAGTTGGCTCCTCTGAAGCCTTAAACTTTACTGTTTTTTCAGTCAGTGACCTATAGGTGTTTGGAGGGTTCCAGAGACATACCTTTAGTTGGTGTTCCTATCCAGTTGAGATATCTTGTGAGCTTTGTAGAGATGTAAGTCTTTCCTCGAGCTGGTAAGCCCACCATGATCACCATCGTAGGGGAATTGGTAAACTGTGGGATGGATGCTAGAAGACAAAACAAAGTCTCAAAGACACATCCTCAGGTTCATATGAATTTCTGGTATCAGTTCAGAAATGTAGGGTTGGAAAGAGTATCTCTCCCACCATTACAACAAAATTTAAAAGCTGGATAAACTAAAAAAAAAAAAAAAAATTGTACTCATCAGAAAACTGAGATTGCAAGACAAATAGCTAACTCAAAATCTGTAGACAGACATCTGTGGGAAAAGGACCTAAGCATTTGCTTACTTTACAGAAATACTATCAAAATTCAGCTAAAATATTTTAATGAATTGCTAAAGGACTAGTATGAGGGTGAAGCCCTTAGGGTTCATAGACAAAGGAGGTGTTGTACTTTCTTGCAGACTTTTCCAGGAATCCCACCAGGTACTGATAGGCAAGACTAGGGAAAATCCTATGAAAGGTATCATAGTTTTGGCTTGGGAAGGGTAACAGCAGTCATTTTTTTAAAATTCTGCCCAGACCACTTCTTCCATATCCCTTATGAAACAATGCCTTAATAGTAAGGGGGGAAAGACAACCTCAGTGTAATCTGAGATCCCTGGCAGAAACTCACTGCAGATTGTACAAAGGAATGGTCCACATTTCTGAAACTCTGTCCAGACCATTCTACCTTATCTTTCCCAAGGAACAAAGACAAAATCCCATGTCCATTCCTGATAAAACACTCAACAAAGTAGGAATTGAAGGGAAATTCCTCAACATAATGTAGAGCATATATACAAAACCAACAGTTAACATCACTCTCAATGGAGAGAAGCTTAAAGCCTTCCCCTTGCAAACAGGTACCAGACATTCCTATTCAATATTGTTTTGGAAGTCTTAGCCACAGTTACAAGGCAAAATAGAGAAATTAAGGGCATCCAAATTGGCAAAGAGGAATTAAAACTCTCTGTATTTGCAGATAATATGATTCTATACATAGAAAACCCTAAAGACTCGGCAAAAAAAAAAAACCACTACTGGAACTCACTGGAAGATTCAGCAAAGTGGCAGGGTACAAGATCAACATACAAAAATCAGTTGGATTCCTCTATACTAATAATGACAATGCTGAAAAGGAAATTGGGAAAGCAAAACCATTTGCAATAACCATCCAAAGGATGACATATTTGGGAATAAATGTAACCAGAGAAACAAAGGACCTATGCAAAGAAAACTACAAAACATAAGAAACTGCAAGAAACCAAAAGAGACTTACAAAAATGGAAGAATATACTATGCGCCTGGATAGGAAGTCTTAACATTGTGAAAAAGTCAATACTACCCAAAGGAATCTACACATTTATAAAGCAACCCCAATCCAGATTCCAATGACATTCTTTAGAGAGATGGAAAAAACAATTACAAACTTTATATGGAAAGGAAAGAGACTCAGGATAAGCAAAGCACTGCTTAAGAAGAAGAACAAAGTTGGAAGCCTCTCACTCCCTGATTTCAAAATATACTACTTGGCTACAGTGATCAAAACAGCCTGATACTGATACAATAAAAGATACATAGGTCAATGGAACAGAATCAAGAATTCAAAAATGAATCCATTCACATATGGCCAACTGATCTTTGACAAAGGGCCAAAGTACATTGAGTGGGGAAGACATAGTCTCTTCAACAGGTGGTGCTGGCAGAACCGGAAATCGATTGAAACAGACCTTTACCTTACACCATATACAAAAGCCAACTCAGCATGGATTAAAAAATTTAATGTTAATCTCAGAATTATAAATGTCATCAATGAAAAAATTGGGACAAATTTAAGGGCTCTAATTCAGGGCACACAAAGACTACCAAACATTGGGAAAATTACACAAACAAAAGAAGACAAAATAGATGATTGGTACATTCTAAAAATTAGAAAGGTAAGTGTGTCTTATGTGAAAACTTATGTGGAGCCCACAGAATGGAAAAAAATCTTTTGCAATGACTTATCAGACAAGGGACTAATTTCTAAAATCTATAGGAAAGTACCAGACCTCTACAAGAAAAAGATGAATAAACCAATTAAAAATGGGCACAGGATATGAACAGACACTTCACTAAGGAAGACATTCAAGCAGCTAACAAACATGAAGAAATGTTCATGATCATTAGCCATTAGAGAGATGCAAATCAAAACAACAATGAGATATCATCTCACACCAGCAATCACAGCAAAGTTCAAAAATGCAGAGGACAACAAATGCTGGCAAGCATGTGAAGAAACTGGAATCTTCCTACATTGCTGGTGGGAATGCAAAATGGTCCACACTCTGGAAAACAGTATGGCGTTCCCTCAGAAAGTTGGAAATAGAAATACTTTATGATCCAGCAATTCCTGTACTTGGTATATATCTACAAGAAATACGACCCACAACATGAGTAGATATATGCACACCAATGTTCATAGCAGCACTATTCACAATAGCAAAAAGGTGGAGACAGCATAAGTATCCATCAATGGAAGAATGGTTAAACAAACTTTGGCACATACATACAATGGAATATTATGCTACCTTGAAGAATAACAAGGAACTGGCAAGCCACTACATAACACGGATGAACCTTGAGGACATTATGCTGAGTCAAATTAGTCAGGCACAAAAGGACAAACATTGCATAAGACCATTAATGTAAAAGCTTAAGAAAAGATACCCATACTAAAAGGGGGAAAAATTCTTTGTTGGTTACCGGTGGGGATGAGGTGGGGGGGGCGGGGTTTCGGGAGGTGGATGGAAGTGACGGTAGAGCACAGGGTAGGGGGCAGACACATCATAGTTCAGGCGTTGGGGAGAGCAATACACAAGAAGGGAGAGGGAGTGGAAGAACAAGGTAGATAGAGGAACACTAAGACAGGTTTGCATGGGCTAAATGGGACAGAGGTAAATAGTGATGCATGCTCATCCTTGGAACAACAGGGCTCTGTGATATAGGGATTGAGGCATAGTCTGAAGAAGAGAAATAGTACCAAGATGCTTGTCTGTCTTATGAATATTGGTTTCCCATGTCTACTATTGTCTACATGGTTTCCCATGTCTACTTGAGTGGGATAGAAAGGCATGTCAGGAAACATGATTACAGAAAGCTTATAAGCCCATCTTCAGCCTATAACTGACTGGAATATCTAAAACGGGTTCTACAACTTGCCCAGTGACATAGGCCTCTTATGGAGCCTTTGCAATGTATAGGTCCTTAGGTGGAATCCTGAGCCCTATCCAGAACTTTCTGATGTGGGACATTCCCACTAGAAAGGACAAGCAGACCATCCTGGAACAGCTGGAGCAACAGAAGATACATCTTCAAATAAAGATCAGAAGGAAAAACTCAAAACAAAAAATGGCAGTATGATTGGCTACTACAAGAATAAGAAAGTTGTTCTCTGAGCAGTCATCAAGGCAAACAAGTCCCTTCAGGACAAACCCACCTCTAAGACGGAAACTCAAAGGGAACACATGAGCAGGCATGTAAGCTTGCTGGTGAACACATTGGCCTACTGCTGAGTAAAAGAGGGGGAAAGGCAGCAATGAAGAAATGGGCTGAGTCCAACCATGTTCCATAGACTTCTATTGACCTGGTGATGAGAGAGAAGAGGAAGGGCTGATTGGTCCAAAGTGTGGTGAGACCTGGGGACACCTGAGCCCATGGACAATGACATAGCCACGGAGGGCTAGAGCTGAGAGTGAAGCATCCAGATGCTATGAAGTAAGGGGAGCCACACAAGAACACCCAAACTTGCAGATAGTACCCATTTGACCTAGCCTCAATGGCTTTATAATCAGAACTCTAATAGAGGACGATAAAAAAAAAATTTATAAAGGAAACATGAGTAAACTGCTATAATTTGATGAACTTGACCTATACTCATGGATGTAGTAGCTCAAAATACCAACAGAGAGGGAAATAGTCTTCATATCAAGTATCAATGGTGTCTCCTCTGTATATAGGATAGATAGGGATGGGCACCTTAGACACTGGCTACTTAAATGAGGGGGCAATAAAGGCACGAGGTGACTGGCTTACAAGTTTTCAAGAGGGAGTTTAGTTTAAGAGTGTGCAGGGGAAGATAAGAGTCCCCACTGCAAAGAAAGAAAAAAAAAAAAAAAGAGAAGGTTCAAGGTGGTCTGAAGCTGGAGGCAGGGAGCCCCTGGATCTGTTCTGTTCAAACATTGTTGAAGCAAGAGACAGATCCACTAGATTCCTGGGGAAGCTTCCCCAGTAAGATTTTTGGTAATTATAGACCAGTTGACTTGAAATTTCATATTGAAGGGCAAAGGAACTAGAATAGTTAAAACAATTTGTAAAAGAAGAATATTGGACCACTTCCGGCGCTTCCCTGACCAGGAAACACAGGTAGGGCAGGCTCCGGTGGGGGGGAAGGAAACCTCCGTCTAGCAGACAGCCTTTGAGCAAACATAAGACCTTATGTTTCAACATTCTGAACTTGCTTTTTTAAAAGATCAAATTGCATAGGAATTACAGG
>NW_006408833.1:3002761-3005293 GCF_000296735.1 Chrysochloris asiatica
AAAGAGCAAAGCCGCAGGAGCTGACATAGCCCTTCCCAAAGGGGTCTCTTTGCCATAGTAAGCGATATCAGTGCGGATATCAGGCAATTCAGGGTACCCACTGTACAGAGAGACAGAGAGAGGTATTTTTGACATCATCAGACATAGACGCCACCTGCCTGCAGCCACTAACCCCTGCCCTCCACTGCCTTGCCTAGGCCAGCCCTCTGCCCAGCCTCTGAGGCTCAGGCCCGCCCAAGGCCCAGGCCCGCTCACTGAGGCCCAGGCCAGCCCTCTCCCCCTCGCCCCCCCCCCAACCCATTGAGGCCAAGGCCCTCCCAAGGCCCAGACACGCCCACTGAGGCCAAGGCCTGCCCCAAGTCCCAACCTGCCCACAGCCCAGCTGCAGAGGCCCCAGGCCCAACTGAGGCCCAAATCGCCCACCCGCCACGGTGGCCAAGGCCTGCCCACCCGCCGCCAGGCCCAATAGAGGCCGAAATTGCCTACCCACAGCCAGGCCACAGAGGCCCAGGCCCAACCAAGGCCCAAATCGCCCACCCGCCACTGCAGCCAAGGCCTGCCCACCGCCAGGCCCAACCGAAGCCCAAATCGCCTGCCTGCAGCCTGGTCACTGAGGCCCAACCTGCACAACCCGCCCGCCCGAGGCCCAATCTGCCTGAAGCCGGGCCGATGACACCCAGGCCCCTGAGGCCCAAACCGCCCACTGGAGGCCCAGCCAACCCGTCCGCCGAGGCCCAAACCACCCACAGCCCAGTCGCTGAGGCCCAGGCACACCGGAGGCCCAACCCGCCCGCGGCCTATCTCCTGATCATATTACTAATAATTGTAATAAAATAAGAATAATCATGCCCAATAAGAAACAATTAACATTATCAAAACACATCCAAAAGCAGAAGAGAACAACAGATGCAAATGAACTGGAGACAGACAAAAGCTTCATAGAGGAGGAGCGGGTTCTAGACATGCCTGAGAGAGAATTCAGAAGACTGTTATGGAAACAAATTCAAATACTCTGAAAAGGGGTAGAGGAAAATAAGGAAGAAGTGAGGAAAGTGCTGCAGGAACAATCTAATAGGATTGACACAGCACTGGAAACAATCCAAAACCTGCAAAAAGATGTCCAGGTGATCAATAACAAGATATCAGAAATAGACAATAGGCTGAAATGGGAAAGGAGCAGACTAGAAGAGATGGAAGCCAGAACTAGCAAACTGGAAGACAAATCTCTCAGTACTGCCAAGAAAGAAGAGCAAGCAGCTAAAAGGATAAGAAAGTCTAAGATTCATGTTAGACCATTTCTACCAAAATGATGACAATTTTTAAATATACTCAGTCCTCTCAATTTTCAGACCAAACAGGTGCCCACAGTGGAGGCTTATCAAGGGTTGCAATAGGAAGGAAGTCCCCTCCCTCACTGTCAGCATCAGCTGGTAAAAGGTGACTGTACAGATGTGCATTTTCCTTTGGGTAGAAATGGTCTAAGAAGAGAGTCTAAGATTCATGTTGGATAACATGAAGAGGAATAATGTAAGAATTATTGGCATTCCGGAAAAAGAAGAATCAAAGAAATCCACAGAGGAGATAGTTGAAGAGCTTCTGAAGGAAAACTTCCCTAACATCTTGAAAGACGAGAAGATAAAAATTCAAGAAGCCCTACGTACCCCAGGAAGAATAGACACCAAAAGAAAGTCTCCAAGACATATAATAATCAGACTCTCCAAAATCAAAGACAAGGAAAGAACACTAAAAGCAGCCAGGGAGAAGAGAAGTATGACTTATAAAGGCAAGCAAATTAGATTAAGTGCTGACTATTCAGAACAAACATGCAGAAGAGGGCAATGGGGAGACATATACAAAGCCCTGCAAGAAAAAAACTGTCAACCAAGAATCGTCTATCCAGCAAAACTATTAATCAAATATGATGGTGTGATCAAAACATTCCAGGATAAACAGAATCTGAGGGATTTTATAAAAACCAACCCAGTACTTCAAAACGTCCTAAAGGGGGTTCTGGGGACGGAAAACCAACAAGAACAGACGACAAACAGAGATTGACAGGAATGGCAACACCACCTGGAACACAACCAAGAGAAAGCACAGAACTAGACTACATCAACAAACACAAGGGAGCCCAGAGATCAAGCGAAGGACATAAACATATCAATGTCAAAGAAGGGACAAAAGCAGCAACAGAAACCCAGGTGGTGGGAATGCCAGGTAAATTACAGGTTGCAATGGAGTATCTTAAATGCAGAGAAAGGTTAGTAGACCACAAGGTAACTCCAAAGAAAGTTAACACTCCACAACATATCATAAAAACAAACCCCCAAACAGAACAAGTGAACAGAGAAATTAGGAAGAAAATGACCAGAATCAACTCAAAAAACACAAACCCAATTCAAGAAGGAAAGCAGAACCAAAGAATGAACAACACCGCCAAAAAAGTAACATAATGACAACAATCAATTCACACTTATCAATAATTACATTGAATGTCAATGGATTGAATGCACCAGTGAAGAGACAAAGAGT
>NW_006408833.1:3007128-3008429 GCF_000296735.1 Chrysochloris asiatica
TCACCGCTCCTATTCAATATTGTGCTGGAAGTTTTAGCCAGAGCTATACGGCATGATAAAGAAATTAAAGGCATCCAAATTGGCAAAGAGGAAGTAAAACTCTCCTTATTTAGCAGATGATATGATCCTATACATAGAAAACTCCAAGTAGTAAAAACTCCAAATAGTAAAACTCCAAATAGTAAAACTCCAAATAGAAAACTCCAAATAGTAAAAAAAAACTATTAGACCTCATTGAAAGATTCAGCAAAGTGGCAGGGTATAAGATCAACATACAAAAATCAATTGGATTACTCTATAGCAACAGCAATAACAATGAAAAGGACATTAGGAAAGCAATACCATTTACAATAGCCACACAAAGGATGAAATACTTAGGAATAGACATAACCAGAGAAACAAAGGACTTATACAAAGAAAATTACAAAGCACTACTACAAGAAACCAAAAGAGACCTACAGAAGTGGAAGAACATACCATGTTCCTGCATAGGAAAACTCAACATTGTGAAAATGTCAATACTACCCAGAGCAATTTACACTTACAATGCAATCCCAATCCAGGTTCCAAAAACATTCTTCAAAGAGATGGAAAGGACAATTACTAATTTTATATGGAAAGGAAAAAGACCTAGGATAAGCAAAGCACTGCTTAAAAGGAAGAACAAGCTTGGAGATCTCTCACACCTTGATTTCAAACTATACTACATGGCTATGGTGGTCAAAACATCCTGGTACTGGTACAATGAAAGAGACATTGATCAACGGAACAGAATCGAGAATCCAGATATCAACCCAACCACATACAGCCAAATGATCTTCGACAAAGTGCCTAGGCACACTGCATGGGGAATTGACAGTCTCTTCAACAAATGGTGCTGGCAGAACTGGAAAGCAATATGTAAAAGACTGAAACAAGACATTTGTCTCACGCCCTATACAAAAATGAACTCAACATGGATTAAAGAGCTAAATGTGAATCCCAAAATTATGAAGATCATCAATGAAAAAATAGGGACACACATGAGGGCACTAATCCAGAGCATATACAGACTGCCACACATTTTGAGAAGTACACAAACAAAAATAGACAAAATAGACGAGTGGGACTTACTAAAAATTTAAAACTTGTGCGCATCAAAAGACTTCACCAAGAGAGTAAAAAGGGAACCCAAAGACAGAAAAAATCTTTTGCAGCAACATATCGGATAAGGGACTAATTTCTAAAATATATAGGAAAATGCTACACATTTACAAAAATAAGACAAACAACCCAATTAAGAAATGGGCACGGGATATGAA
>NW_006408833.1:3009778-3010288 GCF_000296735.1 Chrysochloris asiatica
ATTTCGATGTCAATCTTGATACAATCCTGATATAATCAAGATACAATCAAGATGTTCTCTCCTGATACTATCAATCCTGATACAATCAAGATATTTTCTTCCAAAAAGAATGAAGCCCTTGACAACTTGAATATTTTCTCCGTTGATAAGAATGTTGTTTATTGGTTCAGTGGTGAGGATTTTCTTTACATTGAGATGTTGGATGTAAGAGGTCCATATTAAGAATTTAGGAGGAAAAAATAAAACTGCCATTTACATACATATTATCAAAATTAATAAAGTTTAACAAGTTTACCAGGTACAAAATCAATATACATCACAGGGAGGAAGCAGTATAATTGTTGTTGCAGGGAGAGAATTGTAATCATTGAGATGAAATAAAATGTATGATTGGTTGAAAGTAAAGCTTCACTCAATTTACAATTTTTTAAAAATCAATATACAAAATATATTTGATATATTAGCCACAAGCTGCTGAAAATGTGAGTTTTCTAAAAAAAAAAAAAAAAA
>NW_006408833.1:3010388-3017778 GCF_000296735.1 Chrysochloris asiatica
AAAAATAACAAGGAAGCTGCATGCCACTTCCTAACATGGATGAACCTTAAGGAAATTATGTTGAGTGAAATTAGTCAATCACAAAAGGAAAAATACTGCATAGGACCACTACTGTAAAAGACTAAGAAAAAGAACCCATACTATTCCACTAAAGTGGATTCTTAACAGGTTGCTAGGGCGTAGGAGTAGGGTTAAGAACGGGAGGGGAGGATGGAGCACAGGGCAGGGTATAGACACAGGATAGGTTGGGTGTTGGGGAGGGGGGCAATATACAAGTAGGGAGAGGTGAATGGAAAAACCATGCAGACGGGAGAACAATTAGACAGGTAGGAATGAGCTAAATGGGACATAGGTAATAAATGATGTAGGCACAGCCTTGGAACAACAGGGCTCTGGGATACAGAGACTGGGACATGGTTGGAATGGGGAAAAGGGGGGAATCATTTTAAGATGCTTGGCTGACTTTTGAGCCTCGGTTTTCCATGTATTATACTATAAAACAGTAATGGGAGAGTAGAGAAAGGAATAGCCAGAAATATCACCACAGAAAGCTTGTAAGTCCGTCTTCTGCCTAAAACTGATTGGAATACCTAAAAAGGGGCTACAATGTGTCCAGTATAGGGATGGGCAACTTGAACATTGGCTACCCAAAATGGGGGGAGGGATACAAAGGTAAGAAGTGACTGGCTTACAAGCTTTCAAGAGGGAGCCTAGATCAACAGGGCGGGGAGGATGGTAGAGTCTCAAGTGAGTAATATCCAACCTGTCTAGGAAGGGCTGATGAAAAGAAATGCAGATGGTCTCTTGTGATGCAAGGGTGAATAGTTGTTATCAGGACTGATTGTGAGGACTGGAAATGTAAAGGCAGATATTTTATAACAAGGAGGGGAGTGATTAACCTTTCAGTCTCAGAGTGAAGGCCCCTGGGACCATCACTGGAGAAGAGTGGAGATCGGGACCCCACCCAGATAAGCAGTGAGGCCTGAGATGGAGACAGAGAGGATGACATGGAGAGATGGAGTGGCTGAGGACTTGAGATCCAGGGAGGGAAGGGGGCTGTGTGATGAGGACTGTGGGGGAGGAGGGCCCTGCGGGGTATACCCTTTGGTTGGGTGATGATGCATGGACGGGATGGTAACTATGGCAATGAAACGATGTATGATAGAATGAAAGTAAAACTAATGTTCCCCCATGTAAATTATCACACAATAAAAAATTTAAAATTAAAAAAGAAAAAAAAAAGAATATTGGAGCAACATCACTATCTGCTTTTAAGACTCAATATAAAGGTACAGTACTCAAGACAGTGTGGTATTGTAAAAGGATACATATATATGGCAGTGGAAAGAATAGAGATCCCAGAAATAAAAATACGTGAGTGTTCAAATACAGTCAACTGATTTTGGACAAAACTGCAAAAAAAAAATCAATTGAGAAATTCTTTTCTACAGACCTTGCTACAACAATTGAAAGTCAACAAGGAAAAAATGAACCTTGAAACATACCTCACACATTATGCAAAAATTAACTCAAAATGAATCATACATCTAAATGTAAAATGCAAACATATAAAACTTCAAAAGGAAACAGGAGACAAATCTGTATGATATTGGGTTGAGTGATGAGTTTTTTTAGTTACATCACAAAAAGCACAATGTATAAAAGAACACTTTTGAGATATTGCTGTGATTAAGTGCTGTCAATTCGATTCCAACTCATAGCAACCCTGTATAGGGTTTCTGAAGAGTGACTGGTGGGTTTGAACCACCTACCTTTCAGTTAGCAGTCCAGTGTTTATCCTACAGCACAACAACAGGACTCCATCTAAGAGGATTAAGGGTGGAATTGTTGCTGTTTGTTGTTGTTGTCAGGTGCCATCGAGTCGGAACCGGTGGTGGAGTGCCCACAAGTCAATTCCTACTCATAGTGAAACTGTATAGGGTTTCCACGTCTGTAAATCTTCATAGGAGCAGAATGTCTAATCCTTTTTCCAAGGAGCAGCTGATGGACTTTAACTGCTGACCTTGTGGTTAGCAGCCTAACACATAACCCACATGCTAGCAGGGTAATGCAAACTAAAGTTGCAATGAGATACTTCCCACAAAGGTTAGAATGCTTAAAATTTAATTATCTATGAAGTTAAGTGAGAAAATTTTGCTACAAAATCATAGGACCCATTATTAGACAAAACTATCAAAATGTGAAGCCATTGTTTCTCGACATATCCTTTATCTAGGTCTATTCACTTCTGAATGCTGTGTTCCCATGACATTGTATGATCAGCACTGGACTGAGAACCACAAGGTCAGCAGTTCAAACCCATCAGCTGCTCCTCAGAACCCTACACAGTCGCTGAGTCAGAACTGACTAAACATTTGATGACACTTAACAACAACAACACTTCCCAGAAGAATTCTTTGCTTCGATTTTTTTTAAGTACCATTGAGTCTGTTCCAACCCCAAGCAATTCTGTATAAGGTTGCTGAAGAGTGGCTAGTGAGCTTGAACTGCCGACCTTAGAGTTCAAACTGACTTTGCAGTCCACAACGCCACACCCAGACTCCTCACTTCAACTTGTATCATGTCAAAACAATAGTTTTTGTAGCCTCAAGGGATTCAAATAGTGTTCCTTTAAAATGTTCTTTGAATTTGGGAATAAAAGTCTGAGGAGGCAAGATCGGGGTTATAGGGTGGATGGGGTATGGTTTTTCACTGAAGTTCTTACCATACAGCTCCTTCTACTCTTGAAGAATGAGGTGAATTGTCATGATGGAAAAAAAAATTCCTCAGTGTTTAACTTTTCTGGCATTTTTTTGGTTGTTGTTTTCACCAACATAGTTTTCAATTTTCTTAAAACGTATTCTTTATAAGCCCCCATTGTTATCCTGTGTCCTTTGAGAAAATCTATTAAGATTACCCTTTTGGGACCCCAAAAAAATAATCACTGTAGAGGTTTCCTGAGGAGCCTCTGCATTCCATAAGACGATAGGTGGAAGCCGGAACCACAACCAGACCTCCAGAGAAGGGAAATTTTCCACTTGAAAGGACACGCAGACCATCCAGGAGCAGCTAGAAAACCAGAAGATACTTCTTGAGAGAAAGACCTACAGGAAAAATACAAAACAATGAGGGCAGTCTGACTGTTACCACAAGAACATGCAAGTTGCTTGCCCAGGAGACATCAAGGCAAGTGGTTGGGTCCTCTCAGTGCAAATTCTCTTCCAAGACTAAGACGCAATGGAAATACATGCTCTGATTGGCGACTACGCATGTCACCCATAAGGGGAAGTGACCGAAGAACATCAATGAAGCGGCGAGCTAAGCCCTACATCGTTCAGTAGACTACTGTGAACCTGGGTGGAGACCTGGTCAGCCAGCAGCGAGGCAAGACCTGGGCTCAGAGTCAATGACACAGCCACAGAGGACTAGAGTGGAGAGTGAAGCGGCCAGCTGATAAGAAGAGGGTGGACAGACACAAGAACACCCACACTTGCAGATGATACCCACTTGACCTGGCTTCAATGACTGGATGAACAGAGCTCAACCCGAAGGAGAAAGAAGAGGGAAAAAAGAGTCATCTGATACAATTCGATAAACATGACCTACACCTATAAATGCAGTAGCTCAAAAGAGGAAACAAATCCTTGCTGCAAGAATTATTCCCACCCCCTCCACACAGAGTAGACAGGGATGGGCAACTTGGATATTGGCTACCCAAAATTGGGGGGGAGGGATACAAAGGTAAGTCACTTCTTAAGTGACTGGCTTACAAGCTTTCAAGAGGGAAGATCCAAAGGGCATGGAGGAAGGTAGAGTCTCCAGTGAATAATATCCAGCCTGTCCAGGAAGGGATGATGAAATGAAATGCAGATGGATCTCATGTGATGCAATAGTGAAGAATTGTTATCAGGACTGATTGTGAAGGTTGGAAATCTAAAGGTGGACATTTTATAGCAAGGAGGGGAGTGATTAACTTTTCAGTCTAGGAGCTGAAGGCCCTGGGACCATCAATGGAGAAGAGCGGAGAGCGGGACCCTACCCAGAGAAGCAGTGAGGCCTGAGATGGAGGCAGAGAAGATGACGTGAAGAGATGGAGTGGCTGGGGACTTGAGATCCAGAGAGGGAAAGGGGCTGAGGACTGTGGGCGGGGGGCAGGCTTGCAGGGTATAGCCTTTGGTTGGGTGATGATGCATGGATGGGATGGTAACTATGGCAATGAAACGATGTATGATAGAATGAATGTAAAACTAATGTTCTCTCATGTAAACTATCACACAATTCACAATAAAACATTTATTAAAAAAACCAAAAAACCAATCACTGCAACCTGAGCTGGCCCAGCAGATCCTCTAGAAAGCCAGTTTTGATTGGACCTTATTTTTGAAGACACCTTAACAAGATTAAACCTAGTTTATTACTGAGATAACTTGTCTGCAGTCATTCACTAATCACTGAGACATGTTTAAAAACATTTTGTTTGTAAGAAACCCATGCATGCATGAACTTGAATGCTAGTAGCAGCATCTTTTAACTTATCCTTATATCTAGGTAACTGTAATAATACCAAATGCTAGCAAGGATTCAGAATGAGAACTCTAATTTGTGGAATACAAAATGGGTCTGGCCTTTTTGAAAATAGGCTATTACTTATACACTTAAACATTAATTTACCATTGTTTTTGCTGATCCTCTAACAAGTAATATGTCCTTCTAAGGGAGCTCTGGTACTGTAGTGTTTACGAATCAGGCTGCAAACCACAAGGTCAGCAGTTCGAATACTACCAGCTGTTCCACGGGAGAAAGATGAGGCTTTCTACGCCCGTAAAAATTTACAGCCTCGGAAACCCTTTACAGGGTCGCTATGAGTTGGAACTGACTCCATGGCACATAACCACCACCACAACCACCACCTTTTGATGCCATGTCCAAAATATGTGAGATGAAGTTTCACCATCCTTTTTTCTAAGGAGCATTCTGGGTGCATTTCTTCCAAGACAGTTTGTTCATTCTTCTGGAGTCCATGGTATATTTAATATCCTTCATCAATACCATACTTCAAAGGTATGAATTATTCTTCAGTTTCCCGTATTTGATGTCCAGCTTTCCATGCATATGAGACAATTGAAAATATCATGTCTTCAGTCAGAATCACCTTAGTCTTTGATTTTAAACACATTAAGGAGATCTTTTGCAGCAATTTTTCCGAATGCAACATTTCATTTGATTTCCTGACTGCTGCTTCCATGGGCATTGATTGTGGATCCAAGTAAAATGAAATCCTGTAACTACAATCTTTTCTTAGTTTATTGTAGTGTTTACTGGTCTGGTTATGAGGATTCTCAATATGATTGTTATTGTTGTGCTCCATCGAGGTGGTTTCAACTCACAGAGACCCTGTACAGATTTTCTGAGGAACAGCTGAGTTTGACTCACCAACCTCACAGTTCAAACCTACCTTGAGGTCGAGTGCTTATCCTACCTACGGTGCCAAACTAGGACTCCAAACAAATACAATCAATACATAAAGATTAAGAACCAATTTCTCCTAAGAAACAATGGAGACCAGAAGGAGTGGGCTAACATATTTAATGTGCTGAAAGAGGGCCACTTTGAGTCATGAGTCACTGTGAGTCAGAACTGACTCCACAGTACTTAACAACAACAATAATACTTAGTAGCCATTACCAGGGGGCGGTATCTGTGGGACTGGGCAAAGCACTCCTTAGATTGTGGTGGTGGTTGTTAAGTGCCACTGTAACCCTGTGTAGGGTTACTGAGGAGCAACTGGTGTGTTTGAACAGCCAACCTTGCAGTTAGCAATCCAGTGCTTATCTTACAGCACCACACTAGGACTCCACTCCTTAGGCAGCAGTCACTTTTTGTTTACAGAAATGGGAAAGATGGCATAAAATCTGGGTGAAGTTTGCATGACAGATGTAAATGATGTTAATAAGCTATATCTAGGGAAAAGGGATGAATGGGTAAATGCTAGGTTGTGTGTGGTTTTGCAACAATAGCAACAACCATAAAAAAGGGGGTTACAGATGCTGATACTATTGTTGTTGTTAAGTGCCATCGAGTCAGTTCCAATCCATAGTGACCCTGTAGAGGGTTTTCAAGAAGCAGCTGGTGAGCTTGAACTGCTGATCTTGCAGTTCAAACCAACTTTGCAGGTCAGTGCATTAACCCATAGTGCCACACCAGGACTCCTGATACTAATTAGATATAACCAATCACTTCAAGGGATTACACCTCTTGATTTGAGGCCTAGGGTTGTGGTCTCATGAAACAATCCAGTTAATTAGCATAATGTAATTCTAAAGTTCATGTTCTACTTTCCAGTATGATGAGTAGTATCTGGGATCTTAAAAGCTTATGGGTAGCCATCTCAGATAAAACTATTGGTATTTATTTGTCGGGAACAAGAGAAAGAAGGAGACCTAAGAATCAGAGAAGGACTATAAGATATATGTCTGCACCTTGAGACCAGCAACCAACCACTACTGAATGTTTTGATTTGGAACACAATTCAGAAATCCTTACAAGAAGGGGAAAAAAGTGAAACAGAACTTCAAATTCTTACAGAATCCAGATTTAATAAGACATATTGAGGTTGGAGGAGTACTCGAGACTATACTCCTGAGTGACTCTTCAAGACCTGAAGTCATCTTAATCTAATAAAGCTTCACTCAAATAATAAATATTGTCACCCTTGAGCATTGCAGTATTTAAAAAAAAAATTATTTAAGACCCAGTTGTTGCTGTTGTTAAGTGCCGTCAAGTTGCTTCCGACCCATAACAACCCTGTATAGGGTTTCTGAAGAGCAGCTGGTGAGTTTGAACCACCAGTGGCCAACAGTTATTTTAAATTATAAATAAGAAGGTTGGGAGGCAAAGAGAATAGCTAAATGGACATGAAACAACTAGAACAGAAATAACAAGAATATTGACACAATGGAAAGAATTTAACCAATATCACAAATCACTATGTCTACAAACAGTGTAATGGGAACAGGTTTTGATGTGTATATTTTCACACACACACACAAAAATACACAGTTTGTTGTTGTTGTTGTTGTCAGGTGCCATCGAGTTGGAACCGACTCATAACGACCCCATGCACAGCAAAACGAAACAATGTCCGATCCTGGGCCAACCTCACTACCGCTGCCACACTTGATGCCATCAATGATGCCACCTGAACTATCCATCTCATTGGGGGTCTTCCTCTTTTTCTCTGACCTTCCACCTTACCCAGCATGACATCCTTCTCTAGTGACTGTTCCCTCCTGAAAATATGTCCAAAGTATGAGAGACGAAGTTTAGCCATCTTGGCCTCCAAGGAGCACTCAGTGCACCTCCTCCAAAACAGATCTATTGGTTCTTTTGG
>NW_006408833.1:3021493-3035562 GCF_000296735.1 Chrysochloris asiatica
AAAAAAAAAAAAAAAAGTTTAGAATGTTGTTGTTAGGTGCCCTAAAGTAGGTTCTGATTCATAGCAACCCTATGCACAATAGAATCAAACACTGTCTGGTTCTGTCCAGCCTCAAAATTGCTGTTATGTTACAGTCCACTGTGTCAATCCATCTCATTGGTGATCTTCCTCTTTTTCACTGACCCTCCACTTTACCAAGTGTCTCCAGGGACTGGTCCCTCCTGACCATATATTCAAAGTACGAGAAACAAAGTTTTGTCATTCTTGCTTCTAAGGAGCATTCTGACTGTACGACTTCCAAGACAGTTTGTTCATTCTTCTGGCAGTCCATGGTAATTTCAGTATTCTTCACCAATACCATAATTCAAATGCATGGATTCTTCTCTGGTCCTTCTAATTCATTATCCAGCTTTCATATGAATATGAAGCTATTTAAAGTACTTTGACTTGGGTCAGGTGTACATTTGTCCTCAAACTGACTTCTTTACTCTTTAACACTTGGAAAAAGGTCTTTTGCAGCAGATTTGCCTAATGCAATACATCTTTTGATTCTTTACTGCTGCTTCCCTGAGTGTTGATTGTAGATCCAAGCAAAATGAAGTCTTGGCAATCTCCATCTTCTGTTTATCATGATGCTCTTTATTGGTCTACTTGTGAGGATTTTCATTTTTTTTATATTGAGGGGCAATTCATACTAAAAGCTGTAGTCTTTGATCTTCATCAGTAAGTATTTCAAGTTCTCTTGCTTCCAGCAAGCAAGGTTGTGTCATCTGCATATCTAAGTTTGCTAATGAGTCTTTCTCCAATTCTGATGTCACATAATCCAGTTTCTCAGATTATTTGCTCAGCACACAGATTGAATAAATATGATGAAAGGATACATCCTTGGCACATACCTTTCCTGATTTTAAACCATTCAGTATCCCCTTAGGAGTTCTGGTGGCATGGTGGATTACACGTTGGATTTACCAGCTGCTCCACAGAAGAAAGAAGAGGTTTACTACACCAGTAAAGATTTACAGCTGCGGAAACAAGGTTGCTATGAGTTGAAACAGATTCAACAGCACACGGTGACTGCTACCACAAGTATTACCATCACAACTAGTAACAAAACTTCTCTTTGTTAGAACAACTGCCTCTCCTGGTCTATGTACCAGGGGGACTTATTTGGGCTGATATTGAGCTTCTTCATCATCTCTTCCCACAGATATAGTCAATTTGATTCCTGTAGATTTCATCTGATGAGATCCACATTTTAAATTACCTTTTATGTTGTTGAGAAAGGTATTTGCAATGATGTAAAATTGTATCATGGGATCTCTAGCATCATTATTATCACCAAGCTCGTATTTCCTAATTATCAGTCCCTCCTTTTTATTTCCAACTTTTGCATTCTAATCATCAATAATTAGCAATGCATCTTGATTGGATGTTTGATCAATTTCAGACTGAAGAAGTTGATAGAATTCTTCAATATCACCATCATTGACTTTAGTGGCTGGTGCATTAATTTGAATAATAGTGGTATTAATTGGTCTTCCTTGTAGTCTTATGGATATTTTCCTATCACAGACATCATTGCACTTCAAGATAGATGCTGAAATGCTCTTTTTGACAATGAATGTTACGTCATTATTCAATTTGTTGCTCCTGGCATAGTCAACCTATGATTGTGTGATTCAAAATGGCCAATATTGGTCCATTTCATGCCTAAGATAGTGATCCATATACATTGATGAATTCCAATTTTCCTAGATTCATACTTCCTACATTCCACATTGATTATTAATGGATGTTTGCAGCTGTTCCTTCTCATTTTGTGTTGCGTCCCATCAACAAATGAAGGTCCCTTTAAAGGCTTTGCTCCATCCATGTCAGTAAAGCCAACTCTATTTTGAGGAGGCAGCTCTTCTTCCCCAGTCATATTTTGAGTGCCTTACAATCTGAGGGCTCATCTTCTGGCACTGTATCAGATTCAGAAGTGGTCTGCCTCTCCATCATGGGTATCCCTACTGGTATTTAAAATACCAGCAGCATAGTTTCTATTATAACAGCAACACATAAGCAACTACAGTCAGACAAATAGACAAGTGGCAGTGTTTACAATAGCAGTAGCAACAACAACAAAAAAATAAAGAACCTAAAACCTTGCATATCTGTAAATGATGAGCCCTTTATAGATTAAATTATAAAACTTTATGTAACATGAAAAAAGTCAAAACAACAGACATATCTTGTCTAGTTGCTAGGTTGTTAGATGTTGTTGAGGTAGTTCTGACCCATAGCCACCCTATGCACAACAGAACAAAACACCACCGGGTCATACACCATCCTCACAATGGCTGCTACGTTTGAGCCTATTGTTGCTGCCACTGTGCCAATCCATCTTGCTGGGGGTCACGCTCTTTTTCACTGACCCTCCACTTTACGTTGAATGATGTCCCTCTCCAAGAACTGGTCCCTTCTGATAATATGCCCAAAGTATGAGCAATGAAATCTGGCCATCTTGGCTTCTAAGGAGCATTCAGACTGTACTTCTTCCAACACAGATTTATTTGTTCTTCTGGCAGTCCATGTTCTTCTCTAGCACCATAACTCAAATGCATCAATTCTTCTATGGTCCTCTTTATTCACTGTCCAACTTTCACATGCATATGAAGCTACAGAAAATACCATGACTTGGATCAGGCACATTTCAGCCTTCACACTGACATCTTTGCTCTTAAACACTCCAAGGAGGTCTTGTGCAGGAGATTTGCCCATTACAATGTGTCATTTGATTTCTTGACTGCTGCTTCCATGCGTGTTGATGGTGGATCCAAGTAAAATTAAGTCCTTGGAAATTTCAAAAATTTCTCCATTTATCATGATGTTATTGGTCCAGCGGTGAGTTTTGTTTTGTTTTACATTAAGGTACATCAGGAAGCATTTCAATCCTCTTCACTTTCAGCAAGCAAGGTTGTATTTTCTGCATATTACAAATTGTTAATGAGCCTTCCTCCAATCCTGATGCCACATTCTTCATATTCTGGAACTATTTTCTCAGCATACATATTGAATAAGTTTGATAAAAGAATACAACTCTGGCACACACCTTTCCTGATTTTAAACCATTCAATATCCCGTTGTTCTGTTCTACTTGGTCTGTGTACAGGTTCCTCATGAGCACAATAAAGTGTTCCAGAATACTTATTCTCCATAATGTTGTCCATAACTTGTCAAGATACACACAGTCAAAAGCCTTTGCATAGTCAATAAAGCACGGTAAACATCTTTCTGGTATACTTTGCTTTCAGCCAAGATCCATCAGCAATTATATACCTTATTCCACGTCCATGTCTGAATCCAGCTTGAACCTCTGCAGTTCCTTCTCAACATACTGTTGCAGCCATTTTTGAATTATCTTTACCAAACTTTTACTTGCATTTGATATTAATGATATTGTCTAGTGGTTTTCACATTCTGTTGGACTGGGCACAAATTTAGACCTATTTTAATCAGTTAGCCAGGTAGCTGTCTTCCAAATTTCTTGGAATAGATGAGTGAGTGCCTCCATTGCTGCATCAATTTGTTGTAATATTTCAATTTGTATTCTATCAATTCCCAGAGCCTTGTTCTTTGCCAATGCCTTCAGTGCACCTTGGACTTCTTCCTTTAGTACCACTGGTTCTTGATCTTGAAATGATTGCACATTGGCCATTTCTTTTTGGTGCAGTAAGTATGTATTTCTCCCATCTCCCTTTGATATTTTTTAGCATCATTCAATATTTTGTCCAAAGAATCCTTTATCAGATTCAAAATTGCTAATATCATTGTTTCAGCTCACTAATGTCTAGGATGTCAGTCTTTATGCATTCACTATCATTTTTGACAACTTCCAGTTTTCCTAGATTCAGACTTGGTGCATTCTATGTTCCAATTATTAACAGATGTTTACAAATGAAGGTCCTGAAAGCTTAACTCCATTCTTTTCATCATGGTCAACTCTGCTTTGAGGAGGCATTCCCCAGTCGTATTTTGACTGCCTTCCAACCTGAGGGGCTCATCTTTTTGCACTTTTATCTGACAATATTCTGGTGCTATTCATCATTTTTCAATACTCAGTATTCTGGTGCTGACACTGCTATTCATAAGGTTTTCAGTGGCTAAACATTCGAAAGAAGTCCATCTCTCCTTCTTCTGAATCCGCTTTACTCTGGAAGCTCAGCTGAAACTTGTTCACCATTGGTGACCCTGCTGGCATGCAAAATACTGGTAGAATAGCTTCCATCATCGCAGCAACATACAAGCCATCACAGTTCGACAAGGTTACAGATGATTGGTAGATGTTGTTTAGGGGAAACTCAATATTTAATATTCTTCCAATCAAAATTCCAAAAGTTGTGTGTTTGTATGTGTAACTTGAAAATCGGATTCTAACATTTATGGAGAAGTACAATGAGCTGGAACCGACTCAAAGGCACTTCACAACAACAACAAACAATGAACTAAGAATAACCATGACATTCCATAATAAGAAAGGTAAGATGGGAGAGTTTTCTCTACTAGGATGATAAATGTACAAGAATATTCATCATAACTAAACTAGAAACTACCTAAATGCTCATCAACACTAAAATTGATAAATAAACTGTGATTTATTCACAAAATGTAATATTGAATAGCAAGAAGAATGAGCAATCATTAACTGCATGCAATAATAACATGGATGGCATCCATAATTTTGAATGAGCAAAGTCACAGAAGTAGTACTCAGCTGTTCAAGCACTTTACACATATCAATGCATCTAATCCTCTGAACAACTTTATTATTTGTTTCTTTCCTTCACATAGACCCGTGTCTTTGTTGGGGATCAGATAGGTCTTCTACAGAGGGTGTTACAAAGGTGTTTCAGATGTGTCCTGGCCTCCCCTGTACAGGAGGTGAGGCAGACATTACTCAGTGCAGGATTTGGCAGCCACTACCAAGGTGTGGCACTGTAGGATCCAGTCCTCAAGCATTGGACTTCAAACCACAAGGTCAGCAGTTCAAGCCCTCCTGCTTCTCCTCATAGGGTCGCTATGAGTCAGAACTAACTTGATGGCACTTAAAAACAACATAATCATCAAGGTTTTGATCATGGTTCAATGGAGTCCTGGTGTGGCATTGTAGGATAAGACCTGAACTGCTATCTACAAGGTCAGCAGTTCAAATCCACCAGCAGCTCCTCGGAAATCTTATACAGGATCACTATGAGTCTGAATGGACTTGACGGTACTTATAAGAACAACTCAAGGTTTTTGGAGTTCTAGTGTGGTGCTTTAGGATAAGCACTGGACTTCTAACCACAAGTTCAGCGGTTCAAACCCACCAGCCACTCCCTGGAAACCCTGATGAGGGTTGCTATGAGTTGTAACCAACTCAATGGCACTTAACAACATCAAGGTTTTAGGTGCAGTCAAGAAAGCAAATGACTTATTGCATTAGATAAATCTGCTGCAAAAGATAAAGTGTTAAAGAGCAAAGATGTTGCTCTGAGGACTAAGGTGCACCTGACACAAGCCATGGTATTTTCAATATCATATAGGCATGTTCTGGTATGGAGCTGTAGGATCAGAACTGGGCTGTGAATCACAAGGTCGGCAGTTGAAACCCACCAGCTGCTCCTGGGAAAGCCATACAGGGTCTCTATGAGTTGAAATTGACTCCACAGCACTTAACAACAGCATATGCATGTGAAAGTTGAACAGCGAATAAGGAAGACTGTAGAAGAATCTATGCATTTGAATTATAGTGCTGGCAAAGAATATTGAAAGTGCCATGGACTTCCAGAAGAGCAAACAACTCTTTCTTGGAAGAAGTACAGTCAGAATGCTCCTTAAAGTGAGGGTGGAGAGACTTCATCTCTTGTACTTTGGATATGTTGTCAGGAAGAACCAGTCCCTGGAGAAAGACATCATGCTTGGCAAAGTGGAGAGTCAGGGGAAAAAAAAAAAAAAAAAAAAAAAGGAAGTCCCCTGTTGCTATAATAGAAATACCACAAGTGAATTGTTAACAACCAGAAATTTAGTCTGTCACAGTTTAGGAGGCTAGAAGTCCAAATTTAGGTTGTCTGTTCTTGGCAAAGGCCTTCTCTTTGCCACCTCTGGGGAAAGGCCCTTGTGTCCTTTCAATATCTGTAGGCCAAGTGTTCCTTGGAGCTCTCTATATATCTCCTATATATTTTCTCCTAGATCTAGGAGCTTCGGTTACAGTGTAGGGACCCCAGGTCCAAAGGATACACTTTTCTATCTTGGTGGAAGTAGCTCAGCTCTGAGCTCAGCTCACTTCTCTCTTCTTTTACATCTCAAAAGAGATTGAATCTAGATATAACCTAATCCTGTAGCTTGCATCTGACCCATTAACATTATAAAAGTGAAGATTTACAACACAGGATGATTACATCAGATCAAGGTTTATCATATCAAATCACATCATGGAGTTGACTGTATTTTATCAAATCTCATCATGGTAGTGATAACTACATCTTGATTGCTAAACCACTGAGAATTCTGGTCCAACAAAGTTGATACAGAACCTTAACTATCCCCAACTAGATGGATTGAACAATAGGTTCAAACACAACAACAATTGTGAGGATGTCGAGGAACTAGACAGTGTTTCATTCTGTTGTGCATGCATAGTGTTACTATGAGTCAGAATAGACTTGATGGCATTTAACAACAAAAACAGTCTTCACAACAGCACTTTTATTAGCTTCATTTTGCAAATGAGGAAACAGAAGCACAGAGAGGTTAAAAAACTTGTCCAAGATCACAGAAACAGGAGGTGGCAGAGCTGGGACTCAAACCTAGCATCTCTGCATCTGATGGTGGTGGTGGTTATGTGACACCAAGTCTGTTCTGACTCATGGCAACCCTGTATAGGGTTTCCGAGATGTAAATCTTTACGGGAGCAAAAAGTCTCATCTAAGAACTGATTACTCCAACAACTCTGGGAAGCAGGTATTAATCCTGTTTTATAGCTGAGGAAAGTGAGGCTCAGAACTAAAATAAGCACATATTTATTTAGCACCTTTAACGTGACAGAGACTATATTAGATGATTTAGGTATGAGGGAGGACCCATGTATGTTCAAAGCTTGTCTGCTAGCTAAATCCAATAGCTCCTTGGAAAGAATCAAGAGTGGGTGGGCTATAAGTATAAATTTCATCTAAGCTCCTAGATGAATGAGAGAAATTTCTGATAAAGAGGAGGAGAAGGGAGAACAGGAGACTGACTTTTATTTTCTTTCTCTTTTCCTCCTCCAACTACCCCTATATCTTATATATTCCAAAACCTACATTTTCCTGTATCCCTTGAGCAATGACTCCTCTTCTCACTAACCCAGAGTCCAGACCTTCTCTAGCATTGCTGTTGCATGCCATCGAGTCAGTTCTGACTCATAACGACCCTGTATAAGGTTTCTGAGGCAGTAAATCTTTATGGGAGCAGAAAGCCTCATATTTCTCCCATAGAACAACTGGCAGATTCGATCTGCTGACCTTGCAATCAACAACTAAACACATAACCCACTAAGCTACCAGGGCTCCTCCTCTAGCATTAACATGGTGGAATCTGAGTCAGCTGATCCTAGAGCTGTCTGGGTTCCACATCTACAGCTGCCTTATCTCCACATCCTTGGGCTGGAAGCACCTTGCTCCACAACTGTCCCCTGTTATCTATGGGTGATAGTTTACTCTAGTTTTCAAAAAATATTTACAGGTTTTGTTCACTTCTCCTTTGCCCCAACCCCCTTTTTTTTTTTTTTAATTTCAAAGTGAACACGACACTAATAGGCTGTTTCTCAAATCTCCAGAAGAGCAAAAGGGTCCATATGTGCCAAGGCGGCAATTCAGAAAACATGACACCTAGCCTTTCCCAAGTCAGTTAGGTATAGACTTCTTGACTAATACTGAGCAGTGTGTACACAGCACCTATCTGCTGAGAGATGATGCCAGGAATCATCACCTTATTTTACCCAGGCACTATCAGTCACAACCAATTTACAGACACTTCACTGAGATCACCAAAAGGACATATTCTAGGCTACCACTGAACAGCTCCAAACTAGAAACCTCAAAAGGAGCCCTGGTGGTGCAGTGGTTAAGTGTTAGGCTGCTAACCAAAACGTCAGCAGTAAGAATCTACCAGGCACTCTGTAGGAGAACTATGAGGCAATCTGTTTCCATAAAGATCAAAAGCCTTGCAAACCCTATGAAGGAGTTCTACTCTGTCCTTCAGGGTCACTATGAGTCCAAATCAGCTCAATGGTAGTGGTAGTGGTTTTTAAAACCTCAAATTCCAAACAAGAAATGTTCCAAATAAGCTCTAGACAAGAAAGGAAAAGTTTCGAGTCAAAGATCCTGCTAATTATTTGTTATGTGCCGTAGAGTTGGTTCCAACTCAGTGACCCTGTATAGGGTTTCCAAGGAGCAACTGGTGAGTTTGAACCACTGATCTTGTGGTTCAAACTGACCTTGAGGTCCAGTGCTTTATCCCACGGTGCCATATCAGGACTCCTAACCTTCATTCATTCCCTCCCCCCCCCCCTTTTATGTATTTCTTTGTCTGTCTCTCTCTTCTTTCACCACCAGTTTAGACATTAGCCTTTTGTCCTACAGCTATTTCATCTAGTTGCATAAGTATTTCAACTTCCAAGTCAAAGTACCCACTTCTATACCCACTCTACCACCACCACCTTGAAGCCCACACAAGCAAACCCCACTTACAGCCCCTTCTCTGTTGCAGCCTGCTGTTGCTGCTGCTGCCGCTGCTGTGTGGAATCCAGATCTTCCGAAGCCTGGTTTGGGTGAGCTCACCCATCTCTTGGGACATCTTAGGTGTTGTAGTTAATGATACCACTAGACTCAAAATGCCTGTCCTCACTTCCTAACTTCTGTTGCTGTGACCACAGAAGCAGGTAGACAGGGCTAGCATGGGGAGTGCACCGAGTTTCTGTGCCCCTCTCCTTTTTCCTCTAGTCCTACCCTGCCTCTGCTCCTGTATGTAATAGTGGGGGCTTGGATGTAGGAGCCAGAGGTTGGGAAGAGGTCAGTGAAAGCCTTTGAACTCTAAGGGCTATGTACATAGGAGATAAATTAGAGCCCAACACAGAAGGCAGCCAGCAAGACAATCCTGGTCAGGCCAGTTGCTTCCCTCCAATGAAAAGAGGACTAGTAGAGTATGCAAATAAAAGACCAAAGATCATGTGCTTACATCCTATGTGGGGTAGGGAGGCAAAGGTGAAGGAGGCAGGTCTCAGTGACTTTTGCAGCTTTGAAATAAAAAGTAGGCCCAAGAAGAATGTCAAGTTTCAATCCAGAACCAGAGGTCAAAATCAGAAACGCAAAGTTCCCCAGTAGAAACACACAAACAGAAAGTCCCACCAAAATGCAAAGTTTAAAGCTAGCAATAAAATGCCTGAACTCAAAGTGGAAGTCTTACTGCTTCGCTCATCACCTATCCCACTCCCCCAAATGAAAACAGCATTGCAGCTCTTGTTTTCTCCTGGACTCTGCTCCTTCTCTGTGGCAGGGTCTCTCTCTCCTAAAATGTGCTGCCTGGACACTCGGAGAGATGGGCACTATCTGATATCTTTCTACTCTCTCCAGCCAGGGCCAGAATAAACCTGACACCTGAGAAGTAGAGTAAGTGTACCCATTCCTGCTTATAAAGACTCTAGGCATCTGCCCTAGGATGCCCTAGGGAGAAAGGCATCATGATCTGATCCAGCACTTGACTAAACTTCTTTGTGCCAAGTCTTGAAGATGGAGGTTTAGAGTGGAAGGTGCAGCAGGGAATGTGTAAGGAGCAAGGAGCAATGGCCTCAGTGTCAGACAAGTTCATTGGCCAGAGTCAACCCACCCAGATTCTCCCCTTCAACCATTTTGAGGCTTTTGTGTGTAGAATACATGCAATACAGCTTGCCTGGAAGACATACAAGTATGGTTTTATTTCATTCTTTTCCAATTTTCCCACCCCCTGATGAACCTCCTCCAATTGGCTGCCAAGGAGGTCAACTTTGCACTGAATTGGGCTACAACGGGGGTTGAAATCACTGATCCTTGCCTTCTAATGTTCTCAGATCCATTCTGCTTTTTCAGAAGTTCCTTAAAATACATTCTCAGCACCCCAGTCTACACAAGGGTTAGATTCCTTCTAACTATTATGTATAAATCATGCCAGACTTTCAATACACTCTGGATCCCATGTATCTAAATTAACCTGCCAAGCCAGTGGATCACAGTAGTTAAGACCAATGAGCTCCAGAGCCATACTGTCGTTGTTTTGTGCCATTGAGTTGATTCTGATTCTACTCCACTATATGACAGAGTAGAGCTTCCCATAGTGTTTCCTATGCTGTGATATTTACAGAACAGACTACCAGGTCTTTTCTTCTACAAAGCTGCTAGTGGGTTGGCACCCAGCTGCTTAACATTCATACCACCAGGACTCCTTATCTGAGTGGAATCCTACCTCTGTCCCTTGCTGGCTGAGACCAGGACAAAAGACCAGTTTTCAGAGCCTCCATTTTTTTCATCTGGAACATGGGAATGATAAAAAATACCTCCCTTCTTCGGGTTATTGAAGATTCACAGTGTTAATATGGACATGTAAAGCAACCTGGTAAATGCTCAATATGTTGTTGTTGTTAGGTGCCATTGAGTCGGTACCGACATTGCCCGATCCTGGGCCAACCTCACAATCGTTGCTACACCTGAGCCCATTGCTGTTACCACTGGGCCAATCCATCTAATTGGGGGTCTTCTCCTTTTTCTTTGACCCTCCACTTTTCCAAACATGATATCCTTCTCCAGTGACTGGTTCCCCCTGATAATATGTCCAAAGTATGAGAGACAAAGTCTGGCCATCCTGACTTCGAAGGAGCACTCTGGCTGTACTTCTAATGCAGATTTATTTGTTCTTTTGGTACACTCTTCCAACACCATAACTGAAATGCATCAATTCTTCTATGGTCTTCCTTATTCACTGTCCAACGTTTGCATGCATATCAGGTTATTTAAAATACTATGGCTTGGATCAGGCACACGTAAGTTCACAGACTGACATCTTTGCTCTTGAACATTTTAAAGAGGTCTGTGTAGCAGATTTGCAAATGCAACACGTCATTTGATTTCAGCTGAAATGGACTGGTATTGGCCATTTTGAATCTGAAAACCACATGGTTTACTATGCCAGGAATGACAAATTAAAGAGGAATGGTGTTGCATTCATTGTCAAAAAGAGCATATCCAGATCAGTCATGAAATACAATGCTGTCTGTGATAGGATAATATCCATGCGACTACAGGGAAGACCAGTTAATACCACTATTATTCAAATTTACACACCAATCACTAAAGACAGTAAGGATGAAATAGAAGAATTCTACCAACATCTTCAATCAGAAATTGATCAAACATGCAATCAAGATGTATTGATCATTATCAGTGATTGGAATGCAAATGTTGGGAGAAAAGAGGAAGCATCAGTAGTTGGAAAATATGGCCTTGGCGATAGAAATGATTCTGAAGAACGCATGATAGAATTCTGCATTTCAAATTCCTTCTTTAGACAGCATAAGAGATGACTACACACATGGACCTCGTCAGGTGGAATACATAGAAATCAAATTTACTACATCTGTGGAAAGAGATGATGGAAAAGCTCCATATCATCAGTCAAAACAAGGTCAGGGGCAGAATGTGGAAAAGACCATCAATTGCTCATATGCAAATTCAAACTGAAGCTGAAGAAAATGAAAACAAGTTCACGAGAGCCAAATTACGACCTTGAGTATATCCCACCTGAATTTAGAGATCATCTGAAGAACAGATTTGATACATTAAACACTAAAGACCAAAGACCAGAAGAGTTGTGGGATGGCATCAAGAACATCATACAGGTAAAAAGCAAAAAGTCATTAAGAAGACAAGAAAGAAGGAAAAGGTCAAAATGGATGTCAGAAGAGACACTGAAACTTGTTCTCCAGCATAGAGATGCTAAATCAAATGGAAGAAATGAGGAGGTCCAAGAGCTGAACAGAAAATTTCAAAGATCAGCTCGAGAAGATAAAGCCAAATATCATAACAAAATGTGCAAAGATCTGGAATCAGAAAACCAAAAAGGAAGAACATGCTCAGCATTTCTCAAGCTGGGGGAACTGAAGAAAAAATTCAAGCCTCGACTTTTGTTATTGAAGGATTCTCTGGGCAAATTATCGAATGATGCAGAAAGCATCAAAAGATGGAAGGACCCACTTGACCTGGCTTCAATGACTGGATAATCAGAGCTCAACTAGGAGAAGAAAGAAGAGGAAAAAAAGAGTAATCTAATACAATTTGATGAACTTGACCTACACCTGTGGATGCAGTAGCTCAAAAGAGGGAACAAATCTTTACAGCAAGGATCATTCCCACCCCCTCCATACACAGAGTAGACAGGTATGGGCAACTTGGACATTGGCTACCCAAAATGGAGGGGGTGGGGGTGGCTACAAAGGCAAGAAGTGACTTTCAATAGGGAACCTAGATCCAGAGGGTGTGGAGGAAGGTAGAATCTCCACTGAGTAGTATCCAATCTGTCTGGGTGAGGCTGATGAAAGGAAATGTGGATAGGTCTCTTGTGATACAATAGTGAATAATTGTTATCAGGACTGATTGTGAGGGTTGGAAATGTAAAGGCAGACGTTTTGTAGTAGGGAGGGGAGTAATTCACTTTGCAGTCTAGGAGTGGAGGTCCCTGGGACCATCAAGGGAGAAGAGTGGAAAGCGGGACCCTTCCCAGAGAAGCAGTGATGCCAGAGATGGAGGCAGAGATGATGACATGGAAAGATGGAGCAGCTGGGGACTTTAGACCCAGAGATGGGGAGGGGTGTGCTGATGACCTGGTGGCAGGCTTGCATGATACATGGAGGGAATTGTAACAATGGCAGTGAAATGATATACGATAGGATGAAGGCAAAACTAATGTTCTCCCATGTAAACTATCACATAATTCACAATAAAACATTTTTTAAAAAGAAGATGGAAAGAATACACAGAGTAACTGTACCAAAAGGAAATGGTTGATGTTCAACCATTTCAAGAGGTAGCATATGATCAAGAGTCAATGACACTGAAGGAAGAAGTCCAAAGTGTATTGAAGAAACTGGCAAAGAACAAGGCACCAGTAATTGATTGAATAAAAATTGAAATCTTTCAGGAAAGTGAGGCGGCACAGGAGGCACTCACTCATCTATGCCAAGAAATTTGGAAGATAACTATCTGGGCCAACTGATTGAAAGAGATCCATATTCGTGCCTATTCCAAAGAGAGGTGACCCAACGGAATGCGATATCATCAGACATTATCTTTGATCTTCCATGAGAGTAAAGTTTTGCTAAAGGTAATACAAAAATGGCTGCAAGCATACATTGACAGAGAACTTCCAGAGGTTCAAGCCAGATTCAGCAGAGCACGTAGAATGAGAGATATCATTGCTGATGTCCGATGGATCTTGGCTGAAAGCAGGAAATATCAGAAAGATGTTTACCTGTGCTTTATTGACTATGCAAAGTCTCTCAACTGTGTGGATCATGACACGCTATGGACAATATTGCGAAGTATGAGTATTCCTGAACACTTAATTGTGCTCATGAGGAATCTGTACATGGTCTAAGAAGCAGTTGTTCGAAAAGAAGATGGGAACACTGAATGGTTTAAAATTAGGAAAGGTGTGTGACAGGGTTGTATTCTTTCACCATACTTATTCAACCTGTATGTTGAGCAAATAATCTGAGAAGCTGGGTTATATGAAGAAAAACGTGGTATCAGGATTAGAGGAAGACTCATTAACAACCTGCGATATGCAGATGACACAACCTTGCTTGCTGAAAGTGAAGAGGGCTTAAAATATTTACTGATGAAGACCAAAGATCACACCCTTCGGTATGGATTACATCTCAATGTAAAGAAATAAAAAATCCACACCACTGGACCAATAAACAACATTCTTATCAACAAAGAAAAGATTGAAGTTGTCAAGGACTTCCTTCTTCTTGGATCAAC
>NW_006408833.1:3036126-3040793 GCF_000296735.1 Chrysochloris asiatica
GTTTCGTTCTGCTGTGCATAAGGTCACTATGAGTTGGTACTGACTCTATGGCATCTAACAGCAACAACAATGTATTTGTATGTTTTCCTTGGCCTACATTATCTCTTATCCTTATAAGCATCCTCACAACCTTATATGGAAACAAGTCTGTCTCTGTCTAAGGTAATTCAATCACATGAACTCCCTCTTTTATATGGACAATTTTGGCCTGGTGACCTTGACAAGAGGAAAGACAATTTTAGCAACAAGAAATCTGAGAAAGGCTAACAAACTTTTGCAAGATCTGAAGAGGTAAATCTGAGATCTAGGCTGGAAAACTCAACTTAAAACTATCTGAAACTAACTGTGACTCCTTATCATTGCTATTAATTCTGATTTCAGGTGCCTGAGAACAAAATAAGCTTTCTAGAAAGGTCTCAGCCTGGTATACAAGTTTTTTTCAATCAAGTCCCAATCTACTGCTCTAGCTGCATGTCTTCTTAGACCCCAATACTCAAACTGAATTGGCTGTTTCACGGGGTCCGAAAACACATGGTGTACTTTCTCCTCTGAGCCTTTACTCAGTCTGGAATGCCTTCTCTTCCCTTCCATTTTCAGTGAAATCTGACTCACCCTTTAAGGTTGTTTCCAGTGGTCACTTCCTCAGGGAAGCCTTCATGTATTCTCAAGACAGGCTACATCTTTGGTTCTTTTATTGGCCATATACTCCCAATTACCTGAACAAGTACCTGTCAATGTTTTACAGATCTGCTTTCCCACTAGACTGAGATTCAATTGTCTTGTTTCAGCTCAGGCCCTGGCACACAGGAGACACTTGCTCAATGTGTGTTTGTGTAATCTGTCTCTCTTCCCTAGAGGAGATGAACACATGGGCAAATAACCACAGTTCAACAAGGTAAATGTTATAACAGAGAACCATTCAGGGAACTTGATCTGAGGGTAGCATCTACAAAAGTTTCTCAACCTTAAATGGGGAAGAACAGAGTAAATGAGCGAATGAAGTTCCCTTCAGGCTAATGAAGCAACCACAGAAAAATAGTTCACTCATTATCAGAGGCTCACTTAAGATCAAGAGCTGAGCTACAAATGTGAAAATGGGGTTATCTCTAGGAAGGAAAAGTGACTTTGTGGGACCCCACAGATCCTGACCTTTCTCAAGCACATACTATAAATGAGGTCTACTTGTTGGTAATTTTCAGACTGTATGAGGTATGAATGCATTTATTGAGGTTGTGTAGTGCAAAGGCCAGGAGTCCTGGTGTGGCACTGTGGATTAATACGCTGAATTACAAAGTCGGTTTGAACCGCAAGGTCGGCGGCTCAAGCTCACCAGCCGCTCCTTGGACACCCTATACAGGGTCATTATGGGTTGGAAACGACTTGATGGCACAGAACAACAATAACAGTGCAGAGGCCAGGTGTATGCATCTAAGTATCAGAACTTCTGTGGCAGCAGCTCAGATCCACTTCTTTTTCAGTCACTAACTTGGCCCACCATTCCCTATTTATCAGTTTCATGCCTGGAGCCTGATATTTACTAAATCTGAGTCATAGGAATAGCTCTCTATAGATCATATTCACTCAGGACGGAGAATGGCTGGAATTAGGGGTGGGCTAAATTGGTACTGCCTGTGGAGGATACAGAAAAAGCAAGATCACTAATGTCAGATGGAGCATTGAACTTCTGAAATGTCTCCAAAGAGTTTTGGTTCTTGTCCTCCTTCCTCTCTTGACCTTCAGACAGCCCTCTGAGTAGTAGGCTTTGGTTTACATTTTACTGAGGAGGCTACTGAAGGCCATAGAAGCGAGAGAGCTTGTTCAAAGTGCCACAGCCAACCAAGCTTATTTTATACATGAGTCAGGTCATTCAAAACTGGAATAGATCAACCTGGAGTGACTTTCAAAGGTGCTAGACAACTGCCCTTTGGACTAGTGTCCTAGAGACAGATCAGAATGGATTTAAAAATATGTATAGATTGATATACTTAGATAGGCAGACTAAAGACATAATCTTACCCCCTAGTCTCTCATTCTTTTAATCCACATCTCAACGAACCACCTAGCCAAATAAATTTTTCCAAAGAGCCTAAATAATGGATGTGGATTTGTGTAACTCCCAAGCACTTTTTCTTCTTTATCACCTACCTGTTCTCTTAGAGGTTTTTTCTTCCATTATTAATTATCCGGCTTTCTTGCATTTACAGACCCCCAAAGCAGGTCCAGTGGGTGGTGTCAAAGAGGGAGCCTAGAGGAGCTCGATGCTTCCTGGGAAGGCCTGGGAAGAACCCTTGCTAAGGGGAGAGGGTGTGCTCTGCTGAAATATCAGCTGTTGTGGTTGTCAAAGAAGTCCCTGAGCTATCTGGAGCCTTTCTCTTCAGGCCAACCATGTGTTCACCTTGTCCCAGAGGTCAGAACTAATATTAACAAGCCACTGCAGGACAGGAAAATTAAAACCAGCAATGGAGACAGGCAAGATCTGCATTTTCCTGGGATTGAGTTTCAGACTGGTGTGCAGTATAAATGGACACAATCCCTTACTGGAGAGTAACTTGTCAGTACACAGTAAGAGCAATAAAAACATTCATTCTCTTTGTCCAAGATGTCCCACTCCTGGAACTCAATCCTGAGTCAATAACTCCCAACACATGAAAAAGCTCAAGGCACACAAAGTATCTTATTTAAATTGAAGAGCTATTTTCTGATGGCAACTGAGAGATGGCCTTCATGAGGAAAAGCAGGTCATTGCCTCTTTTCTGCTGCCATTGAAGATGGTGTCTCTAAAACTGTGGAATAATGGGCAAAAATAATGATGCTGGAAATCTGGGCAAGGAACATAAAGATTCAGTTATGATTTCTATTTTTATACCCTCAAAAACAAGCCATGACCCAAAGACTCAGTAAAAAAGCTACTAGAAATCATTGGAAGATTCAGGAAAGTGGCAGGGTATAGAATCAACATACAAAAATCAGTTGGATTCCTCTATAGTAACAAAGACAGTGCTGAAAAAGACATTAGGAAAGCAATACCATTTATAATAGCTGCCCAAAGGATGAAATATTTAGGAATAAATGTAACCAGAGAAACAAAGGACCTATACAAAGAAAATCACAAAACACTACTATAAGAAACCAAAAGAGATTTACAAAAGTAGAAGAACATACCATGTTCCTGAATAGGAAGACTCAACATCGTGAAAATGTCAATACTACCAAAAGCAATTTACACATATAATGCAATCCCAGTCCAGATTCCAATGATATTCTTCAAAGAGAAGGAAAAGACTACTGCAAACTTTATATGGAAAGGAAGGAGACCCAGGATAAGCAAAGCACTGTTCAAGAAGAAGAACAAGGTGGGAAGCCTCTCACTCCCCAATTTCAAAATCTACTACATGGCTACAGTGGTTAAAACAGCCTGGTACTGGTACAATGAAAAATACATTGATCAATGGAACAGAATCAAGAATGCAGAAATTAACCCATCCACATACAGCCAACTGATTTTCAACAAAGTGCCTAGGTATGTTACATGGGGAGGAGATAGTCTCTTTAACAGACGGTGCTGGCAGAACTGGAAAGTGATATGCAAAAGATTGAAACAAGACCTTTACCTCACACCTTATACAAAAACCAACTCAGCATGGATTAAAGACCTAAATGTGAATCCCAAAATTATGAAAGTCATCAACAAAAAAATAGGGACAAATGTGAGGGCTCTAATACAGGGAATACACAGACTACCAACCATTTTGAAAAGTACACAAAAAGTAGACAAAATAGATGAGTGGGACATACTAAAAATTAAAAACTTATGTGCATCAAAAGACTTCACCAAAACCCACAGAATGGGAAAACATTTTTTGCAACGACACATCAGACAAGGGACTCATTTCTAAAATATATAGGAAACTACAACACCTTTACAAGAAAAAGACAAATAACCCAATTAAAAAATGGGCATAGGACACGATAAGCCACTTCACCAAGGAAGATATCTGGGAGCCAACAAACATATAAAGAAATGTTCACGATCACTAGCCATTGTTGTTGTTGTTAATTGCCATCGAGTCGGTTCTGACCCATAGCGACCCTGGATAGGGTTTCTGAGGAGCAGCTGGTGAGCTTGAACCGCCAACCTTGCAGTACACACTGCTTTGCAGTCTGGCGCATTAACCTACAGCGCCACACCAGGACTCCATTAGAGAGATGCAAATCAAAACAACAATGAGATATCATCTCACACCAACAATAACAGCAAAGATCAAAAAAGTAGAGGACAATAAGTGCTGGAGAGGATGTGGAGAGATTGGGACGCTCCTGCATTACTGGTGGGATTGCAAAATGGTCCAGCCTCTCTGGAAAGCAATATGGTGCTTCCTCAGAATGTTGGAAATAGAAATAACTTATGATTGATTCAGCAATTCCTCTAGCCAAAAGATGGAGACAGCCTAAGTGCCCTTCAGTTGAAGAATGTATGTGGCACATACACACAATGGAATACTATGCTACCTTGAAGAACAACAAAGAAGCTATAAGCCACCACATAACATGGATGAACCTCGAGGACATTATGCTGAATGAAATTAGTCACAAAAGGAGATATACTGCATAGGACCATTATTGCAAAAGAGTAGGAAAAAGAACCCACACTAACAGGGAAAAAAAAT
>NW_006408833.1:3040893-3050100 GCF_000296735.1 Chrysochloris asiatica
GTGTGCAATACACAAGAAGGGGGAGGGGAATGGAAGAACAAGGCTGATGGGAGAACAGTTAGGCAGGTTCACATGGGCTAAGTGGGACAGGAGTAAATGATGATGTATGCACAACCTTGGAACAACAGGGCTCCAGGATACAGGGATTGAGGCATGATTTGAAGGGGTAAACAAGTGGAATAGTGTTAAGATGCTTGGCTGTCTTTTGAATCTTGGTTTCCCTTGCCTACCATTGTAAAATAGACACTTGAGGGGGTGAGAAAGGAATAGCCAGAATCATCACTACAGAAATATTGTAAGTACATCTTCTGCCTATAACTGATTGGAATACCTCAAAGGGGGCTAGAAGTTGCCCAGTGAAAGAGGCTTCCTGTAGAGCCTTTACATTGCTTAAGACCATAGGTTGAATCCAGAACTCCATCCAGAACCGACTGAGGTAGGAAATTTCCACTGGAAAGGATGACTATACCAGCTTGGAGCTGCTGGAAGAACAGAAGATACTTCATGAAAGAAAAACCGGCAGGGAAAATCCCAAACAATAACAGCAGTCTGATTGATTACTACAAGAATAAGTAAGCTGTTCGGCCGGGAACCATCAAAGCAAGTGGTCGGCCCCTTCCAAGACTGAGACTCAAGGGGAATGTATGAGCAAGCATGTGGTCTGGCTGGTGACCACATTGGTCACCGATAAGGGGAAGAGGGGGATAAAACAGCAATGAAGTTGCGAGCTAAGCCCGACCACATTCAATAGACCCCCGTGAAACCAGGTGGAGACCTGGATGGCCAGCAGTATGGCAAGACCTGGGGACTCCTGGTCCCAGAGGCAGTGACATGGTCACAGAGGACTAGAGTGGCGAGTGAAGCGTCCAGCTGATATGAAATGAGGGGCGCGGCACAAGAACACACATACTTGCAGATAGTACTCACTTGATCTGGCTTTGATGGCTGGATGATCAGAACTCAACTAGAAGAAGAACGAAGGGCGGTGGGGAGAGTAACCTGCTACAATTTGATGAACTTGTGTATGTAGTAGCTCAAAAAAGGGAACAAATCTTTACAGTGAGGATCACTCCCACCCCCTCGGTACACAGGGTTGACAGGGACAGGAAACATAGACATTGGCTTCTGGTAGCATAGTGGTTACGAATCGGGCTGCGAACCTTAAGGTCAGCGGTTCGAAACTACCAGCTGCTCCGCGGGAGAAAGATGAGGCTTTCTACTCCCGTAAGGATTTACACCCTCGGAAACCCTGTACAGGGTCGCTATGGGTGGGAACCGACTCGACGGCACTTAACAACAACGACAACAACCCAAAATGGGGAGGGAGGCCTTAGTCCTGGTGTGGCACTGTGGGCTATTGTGTCAGACTGCAAAGTTGTTTGAACTGCGAGGTCGGTGGTTCAAGCTCACCAGCTGCTCCTTGGAAACCCTATACAGGGTTGCTATGGGTCGGAATCAACTCAATGGTACTTAACAATAACAACATAAAGGCAAGAAGTGACTGGCTTACAAGCTTTCAAGAGGGAGTCTTGTTCCAGACCGGGCAAGGGAAGGTAGAATCTCCACTGAATGATTTCCAATATGTTGGGACTGGCCTGGCGAAAGGAAACGGGGATGAGACTTTTGTGGTACAATAGTGAATAATTGCCATCAGGACTGACTGTGAGACTAGGAAATATAGTGGTAGATGTTTTTTGACAAAAGGAGGAGAGTGATTGATTTTGCAGCCCAAGAGCAGATGTCCCTGGAGCAGATGTCAAGTGAGAAGAACAGAGGGCAGGACCCTACTCAGAGACAGTGACGCCAGGGATGGAGACAGATGAGTGGCTGGGGACACTGGACTCAGGGAGGGAGAATGTCTGTGTGGTATACCCTTTGGGGTTATTTGATGATGCATGGAGGGGATTGTAATCATTTCAATGAAACGAAATATGATAGGATGAGTGTAAAGCTGATGTTCTCCCATGTAAACCTCATAATAAAAACTTAAAAAAAAAAAAAAAAGCCATGACCCAGTTGATGCTCTTGCTCTTGTCCTCTGTTCATTTAACAAATATGTATTGCCACCTAATATGTGCTGTATCCTGTGTTAGGGGCTGGAGCTAACAAGATAAATTTAAAAAAGGTCATTGCTCTCTATCTGCTGGCAGTCCAGTGGTTATAGAAATGGAAATCACTGGTAACTATGCATTGTGATAAGTACTGTTACAATATGGACCATAGGATATTATGGGGGGGCACAGAGGAAAAGACCTAACGGAGGAGATGGTCAGAAGAAACTACTCAGGAAAGAAAAACTTAAGCTGATTAAGATAGGGTTTGAATTCTGACTCTACTGCTTTTACTGTGAGGCTGAGATAAAATCGTGCTTCTGAGAATGAAATAATATATGAGTACGTGAAAGAGGCATAGGTTGCATTGGGAGACACTGCTGCTCTGGAGCTAGGGTAACCCACTTAAATTTTCCGAGCCTTGATTTTACTCCTTTGAGAAATGGAGTCAAGAGCTAATATATGTTAGGCCACATTTTATTTTTTCAATTCTATAAAGCTCAAGATGGAGTCCCTGGGTGATGCAACCAGTTAATGCACTAGGCTTTTGAAAGGTTGGTGGTTTGAGTCCAATCAGAGGCACCTAAAAACAAAGGCCTGGCAATCTACTTCTAAATCATCCACGGAACTTCCAAAAAAAATAACTCCATGGAACACAGTTCTACTCTTACACACACGGTATCAACATAAGTAGGAGTAAACTGATAGCAAATAGCTTTTGTGAGTCCCATGACAGAACAGGTACAGGGCAGGTTTGACACCCATCCTCTTCCACAAATAAAGCCCTACTTCTAAATCTTATTTCAATGGGACCCTTCTTACCTCCCTCTTCCAGCTGGGAAGCTCATTGCTCTTCCTACCAACACATCCTTGCCCATTCTATGGCTAGCACAGTGGCATCAGCCATGTGGGCACATGAGTTGGGAGATGGCTTCACTGAGGACTGAGCTTTGGTCGCTGCAACTATGCCTCTGGTTCCGCTGCTTGGATAGGCAAAATCCTATTTGTAAGTGATCGGAAGCACCTGGGTGCTTTAAGCCAGCGGATGCACGAAGTAAGACCCTGTGCCCAAGAGAGTGTGCCAGCCTAGGGGCAGCAGCAGAACTGAAGTCGTCGCTTTGTTCTTTACTAGGCAGCTTCCTGACCCCTTTCAGCTCACCCAGTCCCTCCTGGTGTGGCGCTGTAGTTTAAGAACTGGACTGCTAACCAGAAAGTTAGCCGTTCAAACCCACCAGCCGCTTCTTGCAAACCCTATACAGGGTTTCTATGACTCAACCGTGGTTAACAACTATCCCTTCGCCTGCCATTCGAAAATAGAACGGATAAGAGCCCGATCCTTTCCTGTCCTGCCCTACCCCGCCCCGCCGCTCCGCGCCCAGCTTGCGACAGATCCCTGCGCAGTAAGCACGAGGACGCCTGCGCAAATGTGCCCGGGAGGCGGGGCGTAGCCTTCTGAGAGCCTGCGTTTTGTTGACGCTTGGGTTTGGCGGCCCAGGAAGCGTTGTAGTTAATTTTCCAAATGTTGCGCTTGGCAAGTTGGAACATCAATGGATTACGGAGTCCCCTACAAGGGGTAGTAGGCCAGGAGCCCGGCAACGGCACCACCATGGCCTTGGGTCGCCTTTTGGACGAGCTGGATGCTGACGTCGTCTGTCTCCAGGAGACCAAAGTGACCAGTGAGCGCTTTAAGAATCCAGTACCCTACCATGCTTTCCCTTTTCCGCCAACTTTTGTCCCCTCCCCCATCTCTTTTTACTTTCCCACTTTCTTATCCTTAGTGCCCTCCCCCTAGACTCCAGCTCAGAATCCGGATTCTCTTCCCCTAAAACCCCATGTCCCACCCCAGCCTCTAATTCCCACTTCATTTTTTGCTCAGCCCAGAACCCGCCTCCCAAATTCTTTATCCTGCCCCCAACCCCATTCAAACTCTAATTTCCGGCTCTCCACCCCTCGATTTCAGATCCCCAATTCTCCTTAACTAAGGAGCTCTGGTAGCGTATTGGTTACGAGTCAGGCTGCGAACTTCAAGTTCAGCAGTTCGAAACTACCAGCGGTTCCGCGAGAGAAAGAGGCTTTCTACTGCTGTAAAGATTCACAGCCTCGGAAACCCTATACAGGGTCGCTGTGAGTCTGAACGGACTCCACGGCACATAACCATCACAAGTTTTCCTTATCTGCCCCATTCTTCACCCTAGCTCAAATCCCTTAATTCCCACCCTAAACTTCTTGTTAGTTGCTTAGAGTTAGCTCCACTTTTGGCAACCCATTGTGTGCAGAGTGAAACTACCCCATGGGGTGGAACTACTCCTTGGGGTTTTCAAGATTGTGACCTTTCAAAAGCAGACCTCATGCCTATCTTCTGAGGCACGTCTGGGTGGGTTCCAGCAATCAACTTTCCAGCTTTAATCATTTGTGCAACCCAGAGACCCCAAGCTTTGTTGTTGGTGGTTAAGTGCTATCAAGCTGGTTCCTACTTATAGGGTTTCCAAGGAATGCCTGGTGAGTTTGAACCACTGACCTTGTGGTTCAAACTGGCCTTGCGGTCCAATGCTTTATCTCACAGTGCCACACCTGGACTCCCTCTTTTTCCTACCCATTTCTCACCCCAGCTCAATTTTCCTCTTCCACACACCCCCTCGCATAACCCCTACCTTCTTCTAGCTCTATCACCAGTACAGCTTCCCTAATACTCTCTCCTCAAATTCCCAGTTGCCTCCCCCTCGCAGCGTCTTCCCTCACCTAGTTCTCCCCACTTTTAGCTCTGTCTCTTTGTTCCTTACATCAAATATTTCCCCTCTGACTCTATTGTCTTCCCCCTTCTAATTCTGACTTCAATTCCTTTTCTATTGCTGTAAAGCATGGAATCTGAAGGCTTTTTGCCTGTAAATGACTCCAGCCATGCAAGTGTTCAGATGCCAAGTTTTTTTGAGTACCTCATGCACCTCTGACAGATGAACTACCATAGTTAGAGTGTATTTAAAAGTGGGTCTTGGGGGGTGGGGGAAGTGGGCCTTGGGCTTTTTCCCCAGATCTCACAGGAACATTCCTGGATGCACCCCTTAAGGGTTACCTGGTTGTGATGTAATACCCTGAGAACCTCAAAGTAGTCTATAAGCTTTTCTATCTGCAATAGTCTCCTGCCTGCTTTCCCTAGGTCCAGCATACATATGTGAAGCATAGCTGCTGCTGTCAATCATGATTTTGGGGTGTGGGAGCAGATTCCTTTGCTTTCTGTGCCCCATAATAGGCCACCATGTGGAGGTATAGCTTTGGAAACTCATCATGGTGTCTATGATTTCCTTCATTCAGGTGATCTCTGTAAGTCTTTGTCTTGTATTTACTCCTGTGTGATGCTGCAGATTAATGCACTGTCTGTTTTAACCACAAAGTCTGTTTTAACCACAAGATCAGCAGTTCAAGTTTACCAGCTGCTGCTCGGAAACCCTATACAGGGTCTCTGAGTCGGAATTGACTCGACAGCATTTAACAACAACAACATAACATTTATATATTTGAAGATGGGGTCTCTTTTCTCCTTATAATACTATGCCCTACCTTTCTAGCACTTATGCAAATCATGAACCCTTCATTTTCACTCCCAACTCTGATGTGTTCAAAGAATTAGCTTATAGCTATAATTCTCAGCCTTTGTGTGTTCCTGGGTCCTAGTTCTATCTCTGATTTAATTTTTCTTCTTTCTTTTTCCAGGGGATGTGCTGACAGAGCCCCTGGCTATCGTTGAGGGCTATAACTCCTACTTTAGCTTCAGCCGAAACCGCAGTGGCTATTCTGGTAAATGGGACTTTCTTTAAAACAGAGATGGAAGAAGGCAAGAAGAAAGGTTTCCAATATTTGATGAGAAGATAATAAAAGGTTTAAGTTTTTAGTAAATAACAGAGTTGAAGCCATATAAAATTAAGTTATATGAAGAATAATTTTTCTGTATAAAATTATCCTGTTGGACCTGGAAAACTCTGGAGCCAGACTGCCTGGGTTTGAGTCTTGGCTCTCTTCCTAGTGCTGTGCCCTCTAGCAAGTTACTTAGCCTCTTTGTGCCTCAGCTGGAGAATGTAGATAATGCCTATTTCCTCGAGTTCTTACAAGATTAAGTGAATTAATCCATGTGATAATAATAGCTAACACTGCCATGTAACCGGAGTCCTGGTGTGGTGCTGCGGGTTAATGTGCTTGACTGGAAGGTTGGTTTGAACTGCAAAGTTGGTGGTTCAAGCTCACCAGTCACTCCTTGGAAGCCCTATACAGGATTGCTATGAGTCGGAACTGGCTTGCCAGCACTAAACCACCACCCCCACCTTGTATCCAGGGATCCTGGTGTGGCATTATAGGATAACCACTGAACTGTTAACTACAAAGTTGGTGGCTTGAACCCACCAGCCTCTCCTTGGAAACCCTATACAGGGTCGCCACGAGTGAGAACTGACTTGATGGCACTTAACAACTGTGTATCCTTGTACAATACTTAGAACATTAGCTGTTATTATTCTGTTTCTTTTATAGAGGGAACTGAGGCTCCAGGGTTTCAATAGGGTTGCCCCAGACTCAATGGAGTGAGTTATCCATGAATTTGTAGAGTGGTGAACATAGCCACACTTTTTAAAAATGATTCAGGTGTGTGTGGGCAGTTGGAGGGGAACAGCCTGTACAATAGGCTACTGGCTGCCAGTCCTGCTTAAAGTACCCTATTTATCTCCAGGTGTAGCCACCTTCTGTAAGGACAGCGCTACCCCAGTGGCTGCTGAAGAAGGCCTGAGTGGTCTGCTTGCCACTCAGAATGGGGACGTAGGTTGCTATGGAAACATGGATGCGTTCACCCAAGAGGAGCTTCGGGCTCTGGATAATGAAGGCCGGGCCCTCCTCACACAGCACAAGATCCGGTAATAACCCACATCTCCACAGTTTGTTGTACTCTGCAAGTATGGTGACTGAGCACAATTTGTTGTATTCTGCAAGTATGATGACTCCAATGCTTACCTTATAAATGTATTAACTAATAAGAAAGTTTCCAGACTTGCCTTTCCTTTCTAGCCTGAGCTGAGCTCACTATGTGACCTCAGGCAAATCTGACTGGCCTGGAGGTCTGGCTCTCTTATATGTACCTCAAAGGCAACTTTACCAATGCTGAACTCATTTGCCCCAAGTTACTCTTTCTCAGTTATGATGTCATGTAATCTGGTTTACCAAGTGTCATCATAAATACCCCTCTCCTTACCTCATCTGTAGTCATCTCCAAGAACTGTGCATGCCATCTCATTTATGTCTCTGTAACCCCTTTTTTCTTTTCTATCCTATAGACAGCCATTAGGTAGAAGCCACATGGTGAGGGGAGGTAAAGGGACGTGTGAAAATGACCCCCTTTTTTATGAGGGTGGAATTTCTCTTCTCCATAGAACATGGGAAGGACAGGAGAAGACCTTGACCATAATCAACGTGTACTGCCCCCATGCTAACCCCGGGAAGCCTGAGCGACTGGCCTTTAAGATGCGCTTCTATCACTTGCTGCAGATCCGAGCAGAAGCCCTTCTGGCAGCTGGCAGGTACTGCAATCCTGAGCTGCAAGACTTGCATGACTTCTAAGTACCCAGCCCTGTGCCAAGCTGCATTGAAAAGGGATGTGGATCACTGACTTTGAATTCATTCACAACCTAGTTGCAGATACGAGTATGCTCACTTGAACAGGCCTTGCTTCCTTAAATAGCTATGAGGACAAGATAATGTGGCACAGACATGGATTTTGTAGTTAGATACGTTCTGACCACTTATCCTGGCTTCCCTTTTCACTCATTGTGAGCCCTGAGGCTAGTCCTGCCTCTCTCTTTTGTTATATGAGTTTATGAATCCCTGTCTCTTAGAATAATTTGAAGGATGAAGTGAGACGAGGAAGGTAAAGTTGTTAGGTGCCATCGAGTCGGTACCGACCCATAGTGACCTTATGAACAGCAAAACGAAACACTGCCTGATCCTGGGCCAATCTCACTACTGTTTCCATGCTTGAGTTCATTGATGCTGTCATTTGGCCAATCCATCTCGTTGGGGGTCTTCCTCTTTTCCTCTGACCATCCACCTTATCAAACATGATATCCTTCTCCAGCGACTGGTCCCTCCTGACAATATGTCCAAAGTATGAGAGACGAAGTTTGGCCATCTTGGCCTCTAAGGAGCATTCTGGCTGAACTTCTTCCAAAACGGATCTATTGGTTCTTTTGGAAGCCCATGGCACTTTCAATATTCTCTTCCAGCACATAACTCAAAGGCATCAATTCTTCTGTGGTCTTCCTTATTCACTGTCCAGCTTTCACATGCATATGAGGTTATTGAAAATACCATGGCTTGGGTCAGGCATACCTTAGTCCTCAAGCTGACATATTTGCTTTTCAACACTTTAAAAAGGTCTTGTGCACCCCGATTTGCCTAATGCAATATGTCATTTGATTTCCTGACTGCTGCTTCCATGAGTGTTGCTAGTTGAAGAAGAAAGAAGTCCTTGACAACTTCAATCTTTCTCTGTTGATAAGAATGTTGTTTATTGGTCCAGTGGTGAGGATTTTTGTTTTCTTGACATTGAGATGTAATCCATACTGAAGTGACAGCTCTTTGATCTTCATCAGTAAATGTTTTAAGTCCTCTTCACTTTCAGCAAGCAAGGTTATATCATCTGCATATTGCAGGTTGTTACTGAGTCTTCCTCCAATCCTGATGCCACGTTTTTCTTCATATAACCCAGCTTCTTAAATTATTAGCTCAGCATACAGGTTGAATAAGTATGGTGAAAGAATACAACCTTGTCGCACACCTTTCTTAATTTTAAAACATTTAGGGTTCCCATGTTCTGTTCGAACAACTGCCTCTTGGTCCAGGTACAGATCCCTCATGAGCACAATGAAGTGTTCCGGAATACTCATATTTTGCAAATGTTATCCATAGCTTGTCATGATCCACACAATTGAAAGCCTTTGCTTTCTGATATTTCTTTCTGATATTCTCTGCTTTCAGCCAAGATCTATCGGATATCGGCAATGATGTCCTTCGTTCCACACACTCTTCTGAATCCGGCTTGAACCTCTGGAAGTTCTCTGTCAATGTATGCTTGCAGCCATTTCTGAAAAACTTTACTCGCTTGAGATATCAAAGAGATTGT
>NW_006408833.1:3050817-3054712 GCF_000296735.1 Chrysochloris asiatica
GGGATATATTCAAGGTCATATTTTGGCTCTCATGGACTTGTTTTCATTTGCTTCAGTTTGAATTTGCATATGAGTAATTCATGTTCTGTTCTACAGTCTACCCCTGGCCTTGTTTTCACTGATGATATGGAGCTTTTCCATCGTCTCTTTCCGCAGATGTAGTCAATTTGATTTCTGTATATTTCATCTGGTGAGGTCCATGTGTATAGTATAGTCGTCTCTTATGCTGTCTAAAGAAGGTATTTGAAATGAACAAATCATTGGTTTTGCAGAATTCTGTCATACATTCTCCAGCATCATTTCTATCACCAAGGCCATATTTTCCAACCGCTGATCCTTCGTCTTTGCTCCTAGCGTTTGCATTCCAGTCACCAGTAATGAGCAATACATCTTGATTCCATATTTGATCAATTGCAGATTGAAGAAGTTGGTAGAATTCTTCTATTTCATCCTCACTGGCTTTAGTGGTTGGTACGTAAATTTGAATAATAGTAATATTAACTTTTCTTCCTTGTAGGCACATGGATATTATCCTATCACAGACAGCATTGTACCTCATGACTGATCTGGATATGTTCATTTTGACGATGAATGCAACACCATTCCTCTTCAATTTGTCATTCCCAGCATAGTAAACCCTGTGGTTGTCAGATTCAAAATGGCCAATACCAGTCCATGTCAGCTCACTAATGCCTAAGATATCGATGTGTATGCGTTCCATTTCATTTTTGACAACTCCCAATTTTCCCAGATTCATACTTCATACATTCCATGTTCTGATTTTTAATGGACCGGTTTCTCTTCATTTTGAGTTGTGCCCCATCAGCAAATGAAGGTCCCACGGGCTTTTCTCCCACGAGCTTTACTCCATTTGTGTCATCACGGTCAACTCTACTTTGAGGAGGCAACTCTTCCCCAGTCGCATTTTGAGTGCCTTCCAACCTGAGGGACTCATTTTCCAGCACTATATCTGACAGTGTTTCTCTGCTACTCATAAGATTTTCAGTGACTAAATATTCAGAAGTAGTTCGTCAGTCTTTCTTCCTAGTCTGTCTTTGTCTAGAAGCTCATCTGAAACCTGTTCACCATGGGTGACCCTGCTGGTATATAAAATACCAGTGGCATAGTTTTCAGAATCACAGCAACTCACAAACCACCACAGTAGGACAAACTGACAGATGATTGGTGGCCATTTGGTTTTAAGTGGAAACTATCACTTTGTAGTTCGAGGAGATCTGTGCACATGTCTAGTAGAACCCTCGAGGGGTGGTGGTGGGGTGTCCATTCACTCAGGCATCCCCTCCAGTCACCACAATGGAGGTGCGCAGACAGTTAGAGACTAATGAACAGATACCAAAAAGGAAGGTAAAGTACTTGCGGGAAACTTTAAAGTCTTCATCAGGGAAGACTGCAAGAGTACCAAGGAGGGACAGGACATATGTGAGGGTTGACTAGAGTACTCAAGGGATTATTCCTAGAGGAAGTGGTGCTTGTTGTTGTTAAGTGCCATTGAGTCAGTTTCAACCCAAAGAGCAACTGGTGAGTTTGAGCCACTGACCTTGTGGTTCAAACCGACCTTTTGGTCCTGCTCTTATCCTATAGCACCACACCAGGATACCAGAGGAAGTGGTACCCAAGCTCAAATATGAAGGATCAGAAAATAAATTCAGGCAGTAAGGTCAAACTGGAAACAATGTGACCTTTGGAAATAAGAATTGGTAAAGTGAAATGCAAGGTGTAAGATGTAGGTTGGCTAGAAAGCCCCTATGTAGGAGGTGGCCTACTTGAACTCTTAGGTCTAGGATAAAAGTATGTAAAATCAGAACTACTGCTTTTCTTTCTTGAATGTTCAGTTAACAATATCACTTGGTCTTTTTCAGCCATGTGATCATCCTGGGTGACCTGAATACAGCCCACCGTCCCATTGACCACTGGGATGCAGTCAGTCTGGTAAGGCGCTCTGCAGATCCCTGGCCTTACTCCTGACTGTGATTCTGCTCAACCATCCAACCATTGTTGGCTGGTGGCAGTTTCTTTCATGAATAAGGAAAGCCAACTTTGAAATCATGTTCTCAAAGCACTGAGGATTTGTGATGCATTCAGTAGGCATTACAAACCCCACCTTTCAGCTATGTGCTGGGGCCTTAGCTACAGTTCATATCTATCTTTTAGCCCCTTGAAGCTCTCAGTGTGGTGGTCGGTTATAGAAATATGACCATCTAACTAAGAATGGTGTCCTCAGGGCTGCGGAAGAGATGGAGATCCCAGGAAGCTATTGGATCCCAGAGCTATGATTCCAAGGCTAGCCTGGACATCAGGGGATGCATATAAAAATAGCTAAGTCTTAAAATATGAGTAGAACTGAACTTGGGGTAGGCAGGAGAGCAAAGCATTCTAGTATACACAAAGGCTCCAAGATAAGAATTTGCCTGGTGTGAATGGGGAAATGCAAGTCTGATTTTTGTTAGAGGGTGACATTGGAGTTGGGAGTTGGGACTGGAGAATCCTTTGAAAGCTGGATTTAAAGGCCTTGGTCATTTCCCTAAAACTGTGTGCTTCCAACTCATGAACCTTTAATACCTCTCTGTGATTCATACTAAGCCATCTAGGCTTAGTATTCAAGGCTCTTGCTCAGTCTCCATTTCCAGGTTCAATGCTTATCCACTCTGTACAAATTGTCTCCTTTCTGCCATTTTTAAAGGCTATCTTATTCCAACTTTGCTCACTGTGCCCTGAATTGGTGGGATACCCCCTCTTCTTTTTCTTATAGTAACCGTTCATCCCTAAGTTCCTCTAAGAACTCAGATAATAGTTTTCAAACCCAATTGCACATTAGAATAAGTTGCTTTCACAAAAATGTCAATACCTTGGCTCTACTTGGTAAAATGATGTGGAGGCCATGTCTGACTTCCTGTGGCTTTATGATGGGGAAGGAGAATGCAAAATCTGCCCAAGGCCGATTCCTCTGAAACAAGTCAGGCATGCCCTCCACCCTTTAACCTTTGCCCTCTTCTGACACCACCCATCCCTCCCACAGCTCTCTGCTTCACATCTGGGTTAAATAATCCATTGCAGTGGTCACACAGAACTCAGACAATATTCCTGATTATGGGGTTTATTAGGGAAGTGAACAGGGTCCAACAGAGACAACTCAGGATGCACATGTTCTGTAGTCAGGAACACTTGTCTATTGTAATGCAGGCCCACCTCACTCTTGTCTTTGGCCTCTCAGCCATGTGCCCCCTCATCCTCTGCCCTGCTTGGGCAAGTGTTACAAAGCTCCTTTACCAAGTCTGTAAATACCCAAAGGGTACATTCTTCAAGCCAGCCTCCTGCTTGTAGTCCATGGGCTAGGAAACCCACAGCTGCTCTGCTTCTCCATGACATGGACTCTGCCACCACTTTTCCAGGCAGGGATCTCACTTTCCTCTCATGGCTCTTCATTCTTGATGGTCCTGGGGTCTTTTGTTTCTGCTTCTGAAATGGCTGCTTTTAAACTTAGCGGGATGGCAAAATTAACCAATCCCGGCATACACCCAATTTGTATGGCCCCACTCAATCAGTTGATGGAACTTAAGAAGATTTTGGAGTCCTGGTATGGTGCTATAGGAAAGCATAGGGCCACAAGGATGGTTTGAACCGCAAGGTCAGTGGTTCAAACTCACCAGCTGTTCCTTGGAAACCCTGTACTGGGTTGCTATGAGTCGGAACCGACTCAATGGCACTTAACAAGAAGACTTTATATAAAAGCCATATCAAGTAAATTTATGGTACCATAATTAATTCAGACTTAAGGGCCCTAGCACAAGGAGATTCCTATTTAACAGCAACCACGCAACCGCCACTCGTCTGTCTGTCTGTCGTGCTGTGGTGGTTTGAATTGCTGTGATTCTGA
>NW_006408833.1:3057692-3062983 GCF_000296735.1 Chrysochloris asiatica
GATGGATCAGCCAGGTGACATCATTGATGGCATCAAGTGTGGCGGCGGTAGTGAGGTTGGCCCAGGATCGGACATTGTTTCTTTCTGCTGTGCATGGGGTCGCTATGAGTTGGTTCCGACTCGATGGCACCTGACAACAACAACCACCCCAGACCAATTAAATCAGAATCATTTGGGTGTGAGGCCAGGGCTGCTATTGTTAAGTCAGTTTTGACTCATAGCAACCCTGTATAGGGTCTGAGGCTTTAAATTTTCAGTGGGAGCAGAAAGCCTCATCTTTCTACCACAAGACCAGGGTTTGTTGTTGTTGTTGTTGTTGTTGTTAAGTGCCGTGCAGTCGGTTCTGACTCATAGCGACCCTGTACAGGGTTTCCGGGGCTGTAAATCTTTACGGGAGCAGAAAGCCTCCTCTTTCTCCCGCGGAACAGTTGGTAGTTTCGAATTGCTGACCTTGCGGTTCACAGCCTGATTCGTAACCACTACGCTACCAGAGCTCCTTACAAGACCATGGTAGTAACTGTAAAAGCTCCCAAGGTAATTTTATTGTGCAGCCAGGCTTGAAAACCACTGTCCTATAATCTTCAAGCCAGTTCTCATTGTTGCTTGCCTCATAAAGGGAGAGATCAGCAACTCACTCTGGCACAGCTAAACTCAGCACAAACATCCTTGATTAGATACAGAGAAACCATATAAGCACAGATTTGGCTCCCAGCTGGAAAAAGGAGCAAAAATGAAATAATGAGAGAATGGTGGTGGTGGTGGCGGTGTGGGGCAGGTAGAGGAAGTTGGAGTATATACACTACAAAGTATAAGCCTTCAGTCTTTCTCTGCCTTTTTCTTCATCAAACATTCACCTGAGTTTGGTCTTTCTGCTTCTCATGGTAACATCATATACCTTTATGCCTTATTTTCTTAGTTCAAAACTTCCCTAGGTTTCTCAAGTGTACCTCCTACGTTCTTCTTCCAAGGGAAAAAGAACTAGTAGTATCTGGTCACATTACACAATTTTTCCAAAATAGAATATGTCCACTTCCTACCAGACCTACTCTTCGCGTCTTCTCATCTCCATAAAAAGCACTATCATCCCCTCAGTTGCTCCAGATTAAACCTGGGAGTTGTGCTAGTATTGTTCTTCTTCTTTGCCCCCTTTCACATTCAGTTGGTAAGCAAACACTGTCAATTCCAGCTCCAAATCATCTAATTTTAATGATTTTTCTCTGTCTCCTCTGGTGTCACCTTAGACTAAGTGACCATAATCTGGTGTGCACTACTGCAATATTCTAGCCCCCATTGTCACCTCAAGTTTTTTGGTTCCACTGCACCCTCCCTCTGTAGGCCTGTCATAGAGGCTGTTCTTTCTGTTGGAGCATGCACTTCCTAGATTTTACTCCTTCTTAGCCTTCAGGTCTCAGCTTCAGATCACTTCCTGAAAGGAAACATCCTAGGTCTCCAGGACTAGATTAGGTCTCCATTTTGTCCCTAGGGTATCTAGCACATAATAGGTGTTCTATGAACATTTGCTACAATGAATAAGTGATGAATGGATGGCTTAGAAATCACAGCCAAAGGAAGTATTCAAATGTGGATCCTTGGAGCCATTCAGCTTGCGGTGAGATAAGGCATTGTGTTTAGGGGTGCCAAGGGTATACATGTTGTTGTTGTTGTTGTTAAGTGCCGTCGAGTCGGTTCCGACCCATAGCGACCCTGTACAGGATTTCCAAGGGTGTAAATCTTTACAGGAGTAGAAAGCCTCATCTTTCTCCCGCAGTGCTGCTGGTAGTTTCGAACTGCTGACCTTAAGGTTCGCAGCCCAATTCGTAACCACTACGCTACCAGAGAAACTAAATAGTGTCAGACGATTTAAATTGAACTAACAGTCTTCCGAACTCCTAACCCTAGCCCTACTCCTTAGAGGCAACCACTTTTAGCTTCTGTTTGCCATTCTTTTGGTGATTAGTTCTAGGAATTGCTTTGAATAAGCAAACAAACTAACTCAGATTTGGCATTTATGGACCAATTTGAGGTAAATGCAGCCTGGTGCAGAGGAAGGAAACAAGCATGGGTTTTTAAATCAATAAGGATGGAAATTAATCTTAGAAATTACATTTCTCCCCTGTGATCTTGAGTAATAGTTCTCTCTGGGACAACAAAATTTAGCGTAGTAGTTACGAATCAGGCTGCGAACCACAAGGTCAGCAGTACGAAACTACCAGCCGCTCTGCAGGAGAAAGATTTACAGCATCGGAAACCCTGTACAGGGTCGCTATGAGTTGGAACCGACTCCATGGCATGCAGCCACCACCACCATGTAAAATAAAGTAGTTGGTCTAAGTCCCTTCTAGTTTTAGCATCTGAATTTTGCTTGTCTTTCATTCTCTTCTCCCCTTTTCTCTCCCCAGGAATGCTTTGAAGAGGACCCAGGGCGCAAGTGGATGGATGGTCTACTCAGTGTCCTGGGGTGCCAGGAGGGGGCCCATGTAAGACCCTTCATTGATACCTACCGTTGCTTCCACCCTAAGAAGAAGGGCGCCTTTACGTGCTGGTCTGCTGTTAGTGGTGCCCGCCATCTTAACTATGGCACTAGACTTGACTATGTGCTGGGGGACAGGGCTCTGGTCATAGATACATTCCAGGACTCTTTCCTGCTACCTGAGGTGATGGGTTCTGACCACTGCCCTGTGGGTGCAGTCTTGAGTGTGTCCTCTGTACCCACAAAACATTGCCCTTCCCTCTGTACCCGCTTCCTCCCAGAATTTGCAGGCACCCAACTCAAGATCCTTCACTTCCTAGTTAACCTGGAACAAGATCCTGTGTTTGGTCAGTCAGAACTGCAGCTCAACAATCAAACCCAGGTACAAACACGCCAAAACAAAATCCATGAGCGCTCAACCCAGCCTCAACCATGTCAGGCTGGCTCTAGCAAAGGCCAGAAGAACCTGAAGAGCTACTTCCGGCCATCCTTTAGCTGTGCCCAAGCCTCTCCAGACTTGGAGTGTCCTAGCGTGATGGTGAATCCAGAAGTGGAGGTGTCAGCCAAAGTGGTTGAAGTGCAGGCCAAGGCTTCAGAGGCCAAGTATGGGAAGAAGGTGAAGAGCTTATGCTGGAAGTCTGTGCTGGGAGGACCCTTGCCCATACCCCTCTGTGGGGGTCACAGGGAACCATGTGTGAAGCGGACTGTGAAAAAACCAGGGCCCAACCGAGGCCGCTGCTTCTACATGTGTGCCAGGCCCCAAGGTCCTCCCACTGACCCCTCCTCCCGGTGTAATTTCTTCCTCTGGAGCAGGCCCAAGTGAACCAATCCAGGCCTAAGGATATCTGGCATGGTCAACCCTGTACAGCATCTAGGGCCAGTTCCCCTTCTCCCAGACTCCCAATGCTGCCTCCTCTTCCTCCAAAGCACTCCTTTCCGTTCTCCTCCCTTCCCTCAAAGACCTCCCTTTTCCCTTTCTCCTCCTCTTCCTCCAAGGTCACTCCTCTTTTTCTTTTGCTCCTCCTCATTGGTGAGGTTTTTTTCTGCCTTGATGCTGTGATTCCGTCTTTAATCCCACTTACCATCTTCCTGTCATAGGAAGCCAGTTGCTTCAGGAAGCTGTGCTTTTAAAGTCCATCTTACCTTGTTGGGAAATGCATTTGTGCATAAATAAAAAGTTTATATATTTCAATACCCCACATCATGTGAACACTTTAAAAGTGCTCCAGGAAGTTCCGATTTTGGCGGCCAAGACAGGCAGGTAGGAAAGGCTCTGTGGGGAAGGGATTGAGAGCCCAGAGAAGCTGCACTCATGGACCACCACCAGAGCTCTGGATCTAGCATAAGGTTCAGGGCGTCAATTTCCCCCACATGCAAGTTGAAAACTCAACAGTGTAAAGGAAAATACTATGAGTTAGGAATCACTTGAGACAGGACTCTCTCTGCCGCCACCCCGCCTGGGCGGAGTTCAGAGGGCGGAGCTACAGCCAGACCAGTACAGGGAACCTGCACTCAAAGCAGTGCAGTGACATTTGCAAAAGGAGATGTGGGGATTCTATGTATTTTTTCCTCCTCTTCCCTGTCCAGCCTTCTTTGCCCAGCCAGGATACCTTCAGGCGGGCACACCCACCAAAATTAAGTCAAGCAGTGAGCCCAAAGTTTCCCCAAGGCACAGAGAGAGAGCTTGGCGGATGCTTATAATATCAGCCTTGGGGTCGCAGTCCTAAAATTAACTTGTGCAGGACCCTTTACTCCAGCCTATCTAGCAAAAAAAAGGCCCATCAGGCCTGACAAACCATATAAACAATCTAACATAAAAGGACACAAGTATCTCTAGAATTATGCTGTGCACACTCAGATACCTAACTGACCTTCAGAGACAAAAATAGTAGAGAATCTCCATGTTCTCTCTATAACTGATTGGAATACCTAAAATGGGGCTGCAATGTGCCCAGTGAAGGAGGCTGCCCGCAGAGCCTCTGCATTACATAAGACTACAGGTGGAATCCTGAACAGCATCCAGAATCTTCAGAGGTGGGAAATTTCCTCTTGAAAGGATGGGCAGACCAGCCTGGACAGCTAGAATAACAGAAGATACTTCTTGAAAAAAAGACCAACAGGAAAAATACAAAACAATATAGGCAGACCAACTGATTACTACAAGAACAAGCAAGTTGCTCGCCCAGGAGACATCAAAGCAAGTGGTTGGGTCTCCTCAGAGTAAACCCCCTTCCAAGATTAAGACTTAGTGAGAATATATGCTTTGATTGGTGACCATGTTCGTCACCGATAACGGGAAGTGAGGGAAAAACCAGCAATGAAGCTGCGAACTAAGCCCTACAATGTTCAATAGACTCCTGTGAACCTGACACTGAACCTGAACCTGGTTGACCAGCATTGTGGCAAGACTTGGGGACTCGGGCCCAGAGTCACTGACATAGCCACAGAGGACTCGAGTGGAAAGTGAAGCATCCAGCTGATAAGAAGAGAGAGCATATGCACAAGAACACTCACACTTGACCTGGCTTCAATGACTGGATGATCAAAGCTCCACTAGAAGAAAGAGGAGGAAAAAGTAATCTGATACAATTTGATGAACTTGACCTACACCTATAGATGCAGTAGTTCAAAAGAGGGAACAAATCTTTATAGCAAGGATCATTCCCACCACCTCCATACACAGAGTAGACAGGGATAGGCAACTTGGACATTTGCTACCCAAAATGGGGGGCGGGGGGCTACAAAGGCAAGAAGTGACTGGCTTACAAGCTTTCAAGAGGGAACCTAGATCCAGAGGGTGTGGAGGAAGGTAGAATCTCCA
>NW_006408833.1:3063333-3065967 GCF_000296735.1 Chrysochloris asiatica
TTTGGTTGGTTGCTGATGCATGGAGGGGATTGTAACCATGGCAATGAAACGGTATACTATAGGATGAATGTAAAACTAATGTTCCCCCATGTAAACTATCACATAATTCACAATAAAACATAAAAAGTAGACACCCTTGGGATGCAAGGATGAATAATTGTTACTAGGACTGATTGTGAGGACTGGAAATGTAAAGGTGGACATTTTATAGCAAGGAGGGGAGTGATTAACCTTTCAGTCTAGGAGTGGAGGGCCCAGGGACCATCAATGGAGAAGATCGGAGAGTGGGACACCACCCAGAGGAGCAGTGAGGCCTGAGACTGAGACAGAGAGGATGATATGAAGAGATGGAGTGGCTGGGGACTAGGGACCCAGAGAGGGAGAGGGGCTGTGTGCTAAGGACCGTGAGGAGAGGGTGGGCGGGATTGCACCCTTTGGTTGGGTGATGATGCATGGATGGTATGGTAACTATGGCAATGAGACAATGTATGATGGAATGAATGTAAAACTAATGTTCCCCCATGTAGACTATCACACAATACACAATTTAAAAAAAAAAAACCAAAAGCACCAGGTACTCCTCAGACACCCTGGGCAAGTTCTCTATGATTTGGAACTGACTTGATGGTACTTAACAACATCAGTAAGAACACTAGTGGCACTGTAAGATAAGCACTGGACTTCTTCTTGTTGAGTTGGTTCCAACTCATGGTTACCCTGTATAGGGTTTTCAAGGAGCAGCTGGGGGTTTTGAACCATTGATTTGAGGTTAGCAATCCAGTGCTTATGGTATACTACCACACCAGGGCTTCAAAGCACTGGACTGCTAACTACAAAGTGTGCAATTCAAACCTACCAGATTATCATGGGAAAAAGATGAGACTTTCAGCTCTTATAAAGATTCACAGCCTTAGAAATATACACAGGGTCACTGTGAGTCAAAGTCTACTCTGTGGTAGTGACTGAGAAAGTGAGTGATAATGCTCTGTTGTAAAAAAAAAATATCCCATCATGTAGCTTTCACATCCCAAACCCCAGTGGTTACATTATGGAGAAACAACAACTAACTTGGCAGCCAAATTGCTTTGCCAGAGTAGATTGCTCTTTATAGACTTAGACATTCACACATTTTAACATGGAAACAATTACTTCAAAAAGTAACATTCTGTAGTAAATGCATATATCTAAAATTATAGTATTTCAGTATTCTGAATTCTGAGAAAAGCAGTAACTTTTATTTGATTTTACTTGGTGAGCACAGTTAGAATGTCATCTTTGATCCCATTCTTACGTAATTTTATTACATTTCAAAATGGAAGTTAAACTTCATTTCGATTTTGTAATGTCAAAGGACACACATTAGAAATTGGACTCACAGAATAAGTAGATAAATAAAGTCAAATTTAAAAAAAGTAGACAATCTTTCTCCCATTAACTTTTCAATACTGATCTGCGCACCTCTATGATAGTGACTAGAGGAGGGGCCTGAGCGATCGGACGCCTCCACCCACAGCTGGAGGCTTCTACGGTGCAAACACACTGCCTGCCTGTGTAGCAAGGCGAATGGACAGTTGAACACAGTTTTATTTTTGTTTCAAAGTGGTGGGTTTTGTCTCTGCTTTTATATTGCTTCTGATTTCAGTCCTTTTGATCACACATTTTTCCCTGAGGTGGGAGCTTTTTCTCCTTATATTACCCAAGAAGAGACAGCAATCGTGCCCATATAGCCAAGCTACAAGCATGCCCCATAATATTCCACCATTGAGACAGCCAATGACTACTGCTAAGCATTACATGCCAAAAGGGAAGCCTATCTCCTGATCATATCCACCAGGAGACACCCAGTAAGCTTAAAAACACAACAACAAACATCCATTTCAGCATAAAAAAACCCACACAACTACTGGAAATTACCAATAAAGCACCACAAAAGATCTCAAAACATGTCCCAAAACAGAAAACAGTAACTGAGACAAATGAGCTGGAGACAGACAAAGGCAAGCCAGAAGAGGAATAGCAGGTTTTGGATTTGTGTGAGAAGGAATTCAGAAGAATGATATATAAACAATTAAAATGCTCTGAAAAGGGGTGGAGGAAAACAAGGGAGAAGTCAGGAAAGTACTACAAGAGCAATCAAACAAGATTGGTACAGCATTGGAAACAATTCAAAACCTGCAAAAGGGCCCAGATGATTAATAATAAAATACCAGAAATGGACAATTCACTGAAAGAGGAAAGGAGCAGAATAGAAGAAATGGAAGCCAGAACTAGTGAGCTGGAAGGAAAATCTCTCAATACTGCTAAGATAGAAGAGCAAGCAGAAAAAAATAATAAAAAAATCTGAAGAGAGTCTTAAGATTCAGGCTGGATAACATGAAGAGGAACAACTTAAGCATTCTGGAACAGAAAGAATCAGAACATTCAACCCAATAACAGCATGATATACTTTCTTCTCCAGTGCATATGTAACATTCTCGAGAACTGACCATGTGTTAGGTCACAAAGCAAGCCTCCATAAATGTACATCAAAATACTACAGAGCCAGGCATCCAAATTGGCAAAGAGGAAGTAAAACTCTCGCTATTTGCAGACGGTATGATCCTATACATAGAAAACCCCAAAGACTCAGTAAAA
>NW_006408833.1:3072613-3084225 GCF_000296735.1 Chrysochloris asiatica
GGAGATAGAGCACAGGGTAAGGAATAGATACAGGATAGTTTGGGTATGGGGGTGGGGCAATACACAATAATGGGGAGGGGAATGGAAGAACAAGGCTGATGGGAGAACAGTTAGTAAATGATGATGTATGCACAACCTTGGAACAACAGAGCTCTGGGATACAGGGATTGAGGCATGGTTTGTAGGGCTAAAAGAGTGGAATCGTGTTAAGATGCTTGACTGTCTTTTGAATCTTGGTTTCCCTTGCCTACCATTGTAAAATAGACACTTGAGGGGGTGAGAAAGGAACAGCCAGAATCATCACTACAGAAATATTGTAAGTACATCTTCCGCCTATAATTGATTGGAATACCTTAAAGGGGACTAGAAGTTGCCCAGTGAAAGAGGCTTCCTGTGGAGCCTTTACATTGCTCAAGACCATACGTGGAATCCAGAACCCCATCCAGAACAGACTGAGGTAGGAAATTTCCACTGGAAAGGACGAGTAGACCAGCCTGGAGTGGCAAGAAGAACAGAAGATACTTCGTGAAAGAAAGACCAGCAGGAAAAATCTGAAACAATAATGGCAATCTGATTGATTGATTACTACAAGAACAAATATGCTGTTTGCCCGTGAGCCATAAGGCATGTGGTCGGGACCCCTCAGAGCAAAGCCCCTTCCAAGACTGAAACTCAGGGAAATACATGAGTAGACATATGGTCTGGCTGGTGACCACGTTGGTCACCGATAAGTGGAAGAGGGGGAAAAAACAGCAATGAAGTTGTGAGCTAAGCCCAACCTCATTCAACAGACCCCTGTGAACCCAGGTGGAGACCTTGATGGCCAGCAGTATGGCAAGACCTGGGGACTCCTGGTCCCAGAGGCAATGACATGGCCACAGTGGACTAGAGCAGAGAGTGAAGCATTCAGCTGATATGAAGTGAAGGGAGATTCACAAGAACACCCATACTTGCAGATAGTACCCACTTGACCTGGCTTCAATGGCTAGATGATTAGAACCCGACTAGAAGAAGAAAGAAGAGAGGAAAAGAAAAGAGTAACCTGCTACAATTTGATGAACTTTACCTATACTTATGGATGTAGTAGCTCAAAAAAGGGAACAAATCTTTACAGAGAGGATCACTCCCACCCCTTCGGTACACAGGGTTGACATGGATGGGCAACTTAGACATTGGCTACCCAAAATGGAGGGCGGGGGCGGTTTATAAAGGCAAGAATTGACTGGCTTACAAGCTTTCAAGAGGGAGCCTATTTCCAGACAGGGTGGGGAAGCGAGACCCTACCCAGAGAGGCAGTGACGCCAGGGATGGAGACAGAGAAGATGATCTGGACAGATGGAGCGGCTGGGGACAGTGGACTCAGGGAAAGAGAAGGGCTGTGTGCTGGCCGCTGGGGTGTGGGATAGGATGGGTGTACAATTGATGTTCTCCCATGTAAACCTCACAATAAACACTTTAAAAAAAGTGCTCCATAAAATTTAGAGAAGCTACCTGGTGTGGCATTGCAGATTAATGCGCTGGACTGCAAAGTCGGTTTGAACCGCAAAGTCAGAGCTTCAAGCTCACCAGCTGCTCCTTGGAAACCTTATACAGGGTTGCTATTGGTCGGAAATGACTCAATGGCTCTTAACAAAAACAACTTCCATACTGGGTTTGCTCCCTGCCTATGGCCTACTGATACAACTCTCAGGAAGGGGGAGGAAATAGCGCTTACCATAAAGGACTGAGGTTGGATCAACAAAGGAAGTGGGTGTGGTGTGACCTTAAACCACAGTTTCCCAACCTGTGTCTTCTACAGATGCAACAAATAGGCTACAGGGTTACAAGCTATAGACCTCTCAGTCCTTAGAGCTATAAGGCAGAACCTCCTTAGCAAGTGCCCTGATTAGTTTATGCAAGTGCACCATGTAAAGCTGTTTTGTGTGCTTACATCTAGGAAGTTGTGAGCATTGCCTTGAACACGTAGCTCACCATTGCCAAGCTGATTTTCTCACCTTGGAAAACCAGGCTGCTAATATGCAATCTATAAGGTGCTGTGGAAAGGAAAAAGGATTGAGGATGATATATACTCCTTCTTATGGAACATACCTTCTCTGTTTGGAGGAACCATTCCTCCCCTCCAGCCATTTTGGTTAAGGCATCAGGCTCTATCTCCTGACTTCAGAGGCTGAGGCCCAGGTTTCCAGCTCTACCAGTAAAGAATCCATTCCAGGATTTTTGCTGAAACCATTGGGAAAGAGTTATCTCCTAAATCTGCCAAGTGTCCCAGCTCACTGGGTGGGTTTTGGCCATTTCCTTCTTTCTGGGTCTGTTTATTAGTACAATGGGGTAGTCATACCAACGAGTGATCTATGGCTCCCTCGTAACTGTCACTTCTCTGAAGAAGTCAGGTCTAGTGCAATTGCCTATGTCCAACAGAGAGTTATAAATGTTGCAGTTTCCTTTTTATTTGCAGGTTCAAGTCTGCTAAAGGCACACAGTAAAGCAGAGAGCAGGCCCAGCCCCAAGTGAAATTCAGGTGGCATGAGGATTCCAGACAGCAGGTTTCTCAGGCATAGGTGGTGACATACTGGGGCCCCATGTTCCCGAAATAGGAACGTTCCCACTCACTCATGAGCTCGAAGTGCACAGGGCGGCGACAGAAATTGCAGGCAGCCACAGACACATCTTGGATGGGCAGCCCCACCTCAGTCCATGCCACCAGAAGCTTTTCTAAAGGTGATAGGGGAGGGGTGAGAAACAGTTGGTTAGGATAGGCTTACTGATTCTTGTGTCAATCAGCAAAAACTTCCTCCATGTTCAAAATCTGACCATTTCTCATAATCTCCATTACTACTATCAGGTCTGAGCCACCATCATTTCTCACCTGGAATTTTACAGTAGTTCACTAATGGATCTCCCTGCTTCCAGCCTTGCTCCCCTTCAGTGTATTCTTAACATTGAAGTCAGAGAGATTCTGTTAAAACCCGAGTCACATTATGTCACTTCTCTGCTCAGATTTTTCTCTATCACTTTTGCATTTCTGATATCATTCTGTCCATGCTCCTTTCCTTAATTGTCCCTCAAATACAGAAAGAATACTTCTGTCTCAGGGGGTTTTGCTGCCTTAGACTGTTCCCACTGCCTGAAATGCCCTTCCCTTAAATATACAATTATGCACAGCTTACTCTTTTACCAACTTCAAATCTTTGCTCACGTGTCACTTCAAAGGTATCCAATTACTCCATTGAATACTACAACTATCCCCTGTCCTAGACTCCACTTCCAGCACTTCTTATTCATTCTTATCCTGCTTAATTTTTTTGATAGCACTTAAAATTGACATACTATATAATTTGTGCTTAAAAAAAAAGGCTTTTTCCTCTAAGATGTAAATTCCACAAGGGCAGGAATTTTGTATCTGTTTTGTTTACTCCTTTATCCTCAATGCCTAGAACAGCATCTAACACACAGTAAGCACTTAATAAATTTTTGTTGGCAGAATGAATGAAGGGATGCCTGAGTTAGGTCTAGAAGATGAAGAGAAGGACATTCCAGTCAGAAGGGAATGGCATTAGCGAAGACCTAAAGGTAAGAAAGCAAAGGAAATGGAGTCCTGGTGTGACACTAGGATAAATACTGGCCTGCTACTTTCAGAGTTGGGGATTCAAACCCACCATCTGTTTCTTGGAAACACTATATGGGGTCATTATGACTTGGAACAAACTTGAGAGTACTTAACAACAACAAACCATTCAGTGTAGGAAGAGAAGTAAAATGAATGCAGAGAGGAGGTGAGGACATAACGGTGTGGAAGGCATTGAATGCCATGCTAATGATTTTCAACTCTATAAGTTAGTGGTCTTCAAACTTTGGACTACACATCCTTTTCAGTACAAATGTTTTGCATGTACTTAAACTTTTTGTGTGTTTATTTATATACAATATATGTATATCATTGTCAACCTGTATGTTATAGATTATAGTGTTATAGTGTTTCATTTCCTTTAAAAAATATTCATGAAATTAAAATATTACACTTCCTTATCCTCCTGTGGATCATCTTGTATACCTCACCTTGAGTCCAAACAACAGAAAAGGTCTAATCAAGGGAACAATATGGTTAGATTTGCACTTTTGGAAAAATTCCTCTGCTGGTCAGTATGGAGAAGGAATTGCAGAGGAGCAAGTGAAAAGGGATACCAGTTAGGATGTCATGTTGACATGGATTTAAAAAATGGCAGTGGTCATGTTTCTCATTGAGAAAGATTCTAGAGAATATTAGCATGAGTTCAAGATGGGTGCACTGTGGGATTATGGAACAGGTAAAAGAGCCCTCGGAGTCCTGGTGTGGTGCTGTGGGTTAATGCGCCAGACTGCAAAGCCATTTGAACTGCAAGGTCGGTGGTTCCAGCTCACCAGCTGCTCCTCGGAAACCCTATACAGGGTCGCTATGGGTCGGAACTGACTCAAAGGCACTTTACAACAACAGCAAGAAAGGAGCCCTAGTAGCGTAGTGAGTTATGCATTGGATTGCTAACCACAAGGTCAGCAGTTCAAATCCACTAGACACTCCGAGGAAGGAAAATGAGACTGACTGCTCCTGTAAAGATGGACAGCCTTGGAAACCCTATACTCTCTATGAGTTGGAACCAACTTGATGGCACACAGTAGCAGCAAATTAACGAATCTCTCTCCTGCCAAGGCTCACCGTAAGTGGACACTCAGAGAACTAAGAATACTTAGTTCTATAATTGAAGTCCAGAGCAACAAAGAAGAGTGAATTATCAGCTCTAAGAGGCAGTAGAGTCTACTGGCTATAACCACTGAGGTTAGAGTCACATTCCCCAGTTCAAACTTAGTAGATGTGTGACTTTGGACCAGTGATTATATATTTTTGTGCCTCCATTTTCATACATATAAGATGGATATGACATTAGTAATCTCATGATGGTGTGAGGATTAACTGAGTCAATACATGTAAAGTGCATAGAACAGAGCTTGGCAAATTCTAAGTGCTTAATGTCAGCCAGCATTACTGAATGTTTTTCAGTGAATGAATGGCACCTACCTATCTTGTCTTTGAGCTCTCACACTGCCTATGCTCTTGCCAAATAGAATAACTTTACCAAAACATACCTTCTGTTTTCCTGTTTCTAGATATTTGCTCATGGGATTCCCTTATTGAAAGTTCTTACCCTATATCCTTATCAAATGTCCTTTGGAAGGACTTTCTCACCCATAATGCCTCCCTGATTTTACCCTAACAATCCTCTCTAGCCATAAATGAGCTCTCCCTCAGCTCCTAGAGCACTGAGGCTCATTACACTAGACCAGGACCATTCACATCTATACCTGTCTCCTCTGTTAGACCATCAACTGCTCAAAAGTAGGATCCAAGCTGGACTTGACTGCATGTCTTTCATCCAACAAGTCTAAAAGGATCGCCTCCTATATGCTATGCCCTGTGATAAAAAATACACCCAACAGAAATCCAGTGAAGTTTAGGTGAATTAATTAAGCTGGCACCTTTCAGGGTAAAGCCCAAGGTACTCAGTTCTATAAGACTCTCAATCTGTCTAGCATTGTTTCTGTAGACTTGTAACAGGACACACCTCTCCCCTACTCCATTTCTACCACTTTGTAGTCTAGTAACACCTGCATTTTGTTGTTGCTATATCCAAGGCTGCTTTTCACCTTCTTCTTGCCTTTATATACACTCTTCCCTCTGCTAGGACTACCTTTTCTATGCCCCCTTTTTTCCCCTGGTCCATTCTCATTCACCTTGCAAGACTCAGATGTCACCTGCACTTGGAAGCCTGCCTTGAGTCCCACAGGCTAGGTCAGGCCCCTCCTCTCTGTTCCCACAACTCCCCCATGCACCACCTTTGTTGAGCAGCGGTCATCTCTTGATGCCATTGTTTTTCCACTATGGCCTCCATAACAAAACTGGAGTCCTACCAGTATATGGGTCTCATTCATTTGTGACCCTAGTATAGGATCTGGCACACAATATTGAAAAAAAAAAGTCTTAAACTGAATAGCACCTATCCTCATATCCTTTTCAAATCCTGGAGCTGAGAGGGAGAGGGACTGCTGCAAACATACATGTTGGGAACTTACCCACAAAATCTTCCATCATCTGAGGGCTGTGGTGGGGGGAAGGTGCCAGGCGCAGCAGTTCCTCACCCCGGGGCACAGTTGGATAGTTGATAGCTTGCACGTAGATGCCATGCTTGGTGAGCAAGTAATCACAAATCTTGCTGTTTAGTGCTGCATCACCCACCTGGGCTCAGGATAAAGACCTGTTAGGATTTGGCTGCACCATCACCAGCTCCATTAAGCAGGTGAAGGGAACCAGGTCAAGGAATGGGGGATAGAAATTTCCATAAATGGGTTAGTCAGTAACAACAATGACCATGGTTTTTCATTTTACCTGTTTTACCTTAGTCCTCAGTAAGAAATACATATACTTATTATACCTTGACCCATAACACAGGTACATATGCACATATATAAAACTGAAACATTTCTCACAAAATGATAGCCTTACTATGTGTGATGTATGCCAACATTTTTTACTCTATTTCTTCTTTTTAAAATGCTATTCATAACCCACTGAGTTGATTTTATGTCCCACTAATGGTCTTGCACTACAGTTTGAAAACACTGAACTATAGGCCATGGTACTTAATATTGTGAGGGTCTTTATAGGTGTGCCACTGTGGGTTAATGCGCTGGACTGCAAAGTCAGTTTGAAGCGCAAGGTCGGCAGTTCAGGCTCACCAGCCGCTCCTCAGAAGCCTTATACAGGGTTGCTATGGATCAGAACTGACTCAATGGCACTTAACAACAATGACTAATGCTATTATTCTGTTGTGTTGCTGAAGGATAACCACAAGATCAGCAGTTCAAACCCTATATGAGTCGAAACTGGCTCAACAGCACTTAACAGCAACAACAAAAACAGCTAATGTAAAAAATAAGAGAGAGCCTAGTTAGTCCACAATAGCTGATAATTTTTCAAAGGGGGAACAAAAATGACAGTAAGAAGAATGGTTAGCAGGAAAGCAAAGAGTTGATGGCAGGAGCAGATATCTTGTTGCTGGGATTGGGGAGGATAATGGGCTGGGTGGGAGTGGTGGGATCTTACCCGAATGGGGATGATGTGGCTGGGGCAGGGAATGACGGGAAGGCCCCTGTCCATTAGTAGCTGGCGCATGTGCTTGACGTTGCGTTGATGGGCTCGTCTCAAGATTTGACCCTCCTCTCCCTTGAGTAGCCGCACAGACTCCAGAGCCCCAGACAGCACCATGGGGGGCAATGAGGTAGTGAAGATGAAGCCCGCAGCATAGGAACGCACCATGTCTACCAAGTCACGGGTGCTGGCAATATAGCCACCCACACAGCCAAAGGCCTTGCCTGGAGAGGAGGTTGATATGCATAGACCCCATAATTAGTCCCCAGAGTAATAGGATCATGCCCGAGGAGGTGAACCGGAACCTGGGTCTTCAGACTGTCATCCTAGGCCTCTGTTCATCTCACTTGTCCTTGACAAGGCATACAGAGTTGATAATTCCACTGCTTTGAGATAGAACTTTTAAGGCCTGCCATATGCAATGACTAGATAGGCAGGAGCTGGGTGGGGATCTTCAGCTAGTCAGGGCTAAGAGTGGAGCTTAAATGAAGCTTGGGTGGAACAGGGGAGGGGTTGAGAAATAGCTCTCTACTTACTCAAGTTGAACATAGCTATTTAGCCCAGCTCAGGAGTCTTTTCAAAGAATCCTACTAAACTTTCTCAGGAACTCTACAGTGGAGTTGGAGTAGAGGGAAAGATTTCAGAAAGAAACTATTGTGGAGCTCTGAATTCTACCCAACTCCTGCAGCTTTGGGGAAGAGGAAGAGAGGGGCCCTGAAGGGACTTCCTCTTTGGGGTATATGTAAGGGAAGCCCAAGGCACTTACCAAGAGTTCCAGAGACAATGTCAATCTTGTGCATGATTCCATCACGCTCCCCAATCCCAGCACCCCGTGATCCATACAGTCCTACAGCATGGACCTCATCCACAAAGGTTAGGGCCCCATACTGGTGGGCCACATCACACATTTCCTCAAGTGGGCAGATGGCACCTGAGCAAATTCAAGGGATAAAAGTAAGGGATCATAATCCTTTCCCAGTCCATCTCCAGCATAGTGTTTGCTTCTTTGGGTGTTAAATAGGGTTATAAAGAGGGAGGTGAGTATACACTCATTTGGGGCACCACAACTTTTTTTCACCCTATGCCCATCCTGGTTGTGTGTATGTGTGTGTGTGTGTGTGTGTGTGTGTGTGTGTGTGTGTGTTCATAGCACTCTAACCTCTTTTCACTTCATTCTAATGTGTTTCTGCTTTTGCCAGCCTGTCTCTGCCTACTTTGGTGTTTTTCCTGAAAGTGTGTATCTCATCTACAGTTGACACTAGCCTATATGATGCCTTTGTTTAAATAAGTTGTGGGGGGAAAGTCACCTTTTATTCCAAGTTACTACAATTTTTAGATCAGATTCCACTTACCCCCTCAACCCAGCATGGTTAGTGACCCTGCCAGTATCTTTATTATTCACTGGCACGCCTTATTTCCATTTTTTCTGGCTTTCTGTTACTATCTTTCTTCCTGTGTCATGTTTTTGTTTTATGTCTGTTTCAGTCTCTACCTTTCTATCTCCCTCACCCTTGTCTCCCTTCTGTCCCCACCCCACTGTTTGTGCCCCTTTTTGTCTGACAATCTCTCTGCTTTACACTTTCTGTGTACTTGATGTGTCTGAGTTTCTGTGTGCTTCTGTCTTTTCTGAGTGTCTCTGTGGGAATGTGTTTCTCCCATCTGTCAGCGTAGATCCCTGAAGGCCTCTCTCCCACAGGCTCAGTCTCAATCTATAGAATGACCACAGATTCCCTTTGAAAACACGTTTCTCTTCATTCTCACACAAATTTATTATTTTTTTCCATGTTAAACTAGACATTTCCTATGCTGCCAATTATTGTTAAAGTCTTCGAATGACCATGAATCACATTACAGAGATTTTGTGGCTATTGTATAATAGAAAGAAGAACCTACACCTTTGCCACTCCCCATACCTCTCCACTCCTTGGAAACCGTTAAGTGCAAGGGTTTGGAATACAGAAGAAACTTCCTTCTGGTAGTACAGGAATTCCATGGAAGGATTAAAGAATGTGAGCAACTGGTGGGACAATATGAGGAAGCCAACCATAGGAAGTGGAGCCTGATACAAAAGCTCAGGTATGACAGCTCAGGCATCATTTAATGGGAGAAATTCAGCCCTAAGATTGACACCAATCAATCAACAAAGCACCATTCATTTGCTTTAATGAAGAAGAATGGTCCCAATTAGAGAAATAAGCAGCTTGAGTAATCTCAGTGGTTGAAATTTTTTCAAAAAATGGGATCGTTTTCGTTTCTTGTCAGCTGTAGAAATGTGGGAGTGAGAAGTTTCTTACATGTTTTAACTCTTCATTCTCACAGCTACTCTATTATTATCACTTATATTAAAAAAATAAATAAATAAAGCACCTGAGACACAGAGTACTTAAACTTTCCCAAGGTAGTAAGTTGCCATGTTGGCTCCAGAACCTGTGTGCATAATGACTACAGGAGTGTGATGGTATTTCAGTTGGCTGTTAAGTGTTGTGGAGTCAGTTCTAACCCATAGTGACCTTGTATAAGGTTTCTGAAGCTTTTAAAAATATTTGTGGGAGCAGAAATTCTCATCTTTATCCCACGGAGTAGCTGGTGGGCTCGAACTGCCAACCAGTTGGCCAAATCAGTAGTGTGGATTTTCCCTTGTTTTAGTTAGAAAGGTGACAAATTGGAATGAAGTGGGGGACCTGTTCCCTTAAATAAATTGGGAAGAGGTTAGAGGGCTATGAGTAATACGAGATGGATTCTGCCCACAAAGGACTCTTGTAGAGAACCAGAGAATCTGACTGACCTGGGCCATTAAAAAATACCACCAAACACCTGATTTCATTTTAACATCATTTGGAACCCATTGACTAATACAAAAACAACCCCATCCACCATAGATTAGACATGTTGTTTTTGTTTTTAATCTGGGTCCCTTGCGCCTATATTTGCATATGTATATAAACCCCCACCCCACATTGCCATGAATGACTCAGGGCACCACTTTTCTTTGCAGGAATCTTGCCAACTCTGCCTGTAAATTCCCTAATAAAAGCTAATTCCGATCACCCTGACCTTTTCTGCCTTTTTTGAGAATCTGACCTGTGCCCTCCAAGCCATTCCTGCCCTGCCACTGATCCAGTGGGGTATAACAAAGTGTTTGTCTAGAACACATGATTTCTATTCAAGATGGGCAACACTAGAATGATTTGATCATTGTGCCAGTTGGGGGAGGATAAGTTATTTATTTCTACATGGTGGTGTGCTGTGGAGTCACTTCTGACTTATAGCGACCCTGCATAGGGTTTTCAACATTGTAAATCTTTACAGGAGCAGAAAGCCTCATCTTTCTCCCATGGAACAACTGGTAGTTTTGAACTGCTGACCTTGCTTGAGGTTAGCAGCCCGACTCATAACCACTATGCTACCAGAGCTCCTTTTATTTCCAGGTAAATCATCTTAAATGAGATGGTTCCAATCACTTCTAATTCTTACAGTCAGATATTTATTTTACGTTGTGGAAAGTTGAGGCTCAGAGTGTACAGATTAAATTAACTTATCCAAGGTTGTACAGCCATTAAACGTCAGAGGTAGATTTGAACCTTGGTAAGTAGGATTTCAAGTCTGACTTGAAAATCTGTTTTGATTCCAATGCTTAATACTGGACCTTGGGGGTGGGGAATTGTGAAAATTCCTATTGCAAAAACCAGGAACAGGTTTGTACTTCATTTCTAATGGAGGCAGTGTAGCATGAAGGAATTGGAGCTATACATCATAAAGTGCAAATACTTCCTTTGGCACCAATGGGCTGATCTACCAAGACAATTTTCATGCTGTTTCTAAACTTCAGTTTTTTTTTATCTGTAAGATGAGTGTAATAGTCATGCCTCCATTTACTAGCTGTATGACCTTTGGCAAATCACTTCACATCTGTGCTTCAGTTTTCTTGTGTAAAAAAAAAAAAAAAAAAAAGGAAATAATAGCACCTCATAGAATTGTGAAGATTAGGTGAGTTAATACATGGAAAACACTACATTTTTTTTGACACATAATTAGTACTCTAAGTGTTAGCTGTTATTATTATGGTTTTTGTGAGAACACTACTAATAAACATACACCCACGCATGTACATACCATCCATGGAGTGAACAGTCTCAAAGGCCACAATTTTGGGTGTCTCTGGGTTGGACTTTTTAATAAGTTTCTTCAGGTGACCAGGGTCATTGTGCCGGAAGACAAACTTGGCTGCTCCACTATTGCGGATACCTTGGATCATGGAAGCATGATTACCTGCATCTGAGTATATGATGCACCCTGAAGAACCAGAAGCATAACTCTTAAACTTCTGTCCCAGTACTCCTACTTGAATCCTATGATTGATTTGGAAGTTTCAAAGAAGCAACCCTCTCCTTTCTTTGAAGATGTTGCTCTGCTTCTTCTTCCTCTGGAAGCCTTC
>NW_006408833.1:3084325-3089542 GCF_000296735.1 Chrysochloris asiatica
GGAAGAACTTTCCTGCCCTGATATGCTAACCCCTACATCCTTCCCTCAAGTCATATTTAACCCTGGTCTGGCATCTGATTTTATTTGGGTAGAGGAAAATTTAATTTCTCAGTCAGCTCTAGGACTTATTGAGGATAGGACTCAGATTCCTTCTCTTGGTCTTCTGACAAAATCAAGTCTTGAAGAGGAGATTATACCAGGGAATTCTTATTGGCTTGGATTGCTGTTATATTCTTCCTATCCTAGAAGAAATCCAGCATCTCCTAGGTAACATCTCTCTGCTTATAGTTAAAGGGCTGGGTATTTAATTAGGTTTTCACAGCTTGAACCATAAACTCATGGCATGCCAGACCTGGAAAAGCCACCAGTGACAATGGCATACAGACCCTTTAATGTAAGGGGTGGGGGTGGGGGTGGGGGAGCTAAGGTCCAGAGAGGGGTAGTACTTTCTCCAGGATCTGAGGAATGCAGAGCTTTTTACTGGGCAATGCTACGGGTGTAGATAGAACAGGGGGTTAGAGAATTGATGGGGAAAGTTGATCTTAACCTCTCAAAAAATGCACTGACATCAAGGAACTGTGGCCTTTCCTAGGATTAAGGAATCACTTTTGCTTGGGAAAACCAGAAATGGCTTTCTGGAGGACATGCCTTGCAGGTATTTCTTGCAGGTATTGGTAGTTTCTTGAAAGCAGAAACTACATCTTTTCATCTTTCTGTTCCTGGTACCCAGCAAATGCTAAGTAAATATTTCTTGAATTAATGGGTGAATAAACAATGACTGAATTATAAGTAAGTGAATGAATACATGAATATATTCCTGAATGAAAGAGTAAGAATGAGGGTGTCCAAAGATAAAATTGAAAAAGTAGGTACAGATCAGAATATTGAAGGCTTTAGCAGCCCTGATAAGGAGTTTGGACTTGGTCCTAAGGGCAATAGGGACCCATTAAGAGGTTTTGATCAGGGTAGTGACAAAGATAAGTTTGCAGTTTTGAAACATCATTCTGACTGCTATGATGATCATGCTAGGATGGTGGTTGCAGTGGAGATGGAAAGAAAATGAATTCTAATGGAATCCTGGTGTGTTACTGCAGAATAATGCACCACAAGGTTGGTTTGAACCAAAAGGTCAGTGTTTCAAACCCACCAGTTGCTCCTCGGAAACCCTAGACAGGGTCGCTATGAGTCAGAACTGACTGGACAGTATTTAACAACAGCAACAATGGTTGAGGAGGAGGTTGAAAGAAGAAGAAAAAAAATTCCCAAAGCTACTGGGTTTAGTTGGAAGTGATGAGAGGTGTTGGAAAAAGTTTCTGAGAAGTAATGGGGATGTTTGCAGTGTGTTGAAGAATCAGCAGGAGGTGAGGAAGTAGACAGTAAATGTGGAAACATCTTTCTAACAGTTTACCTGTTACAGGAAGAAGAAAGGGTAGTAGCTAGAGAATAATGAAGGACTGAGTTTTATTTTTCTAAGATGCAAGAGACTTGACCATGTTGAAAGGCCAAATCAGTAGAAAAGAAAAAGGAGGGAGAGGGGAAATAAGAAGGTCAAGGTTCCTGATAAGATAGCAGAGAATGGGACACACAGTACCAGTGAAAGGAAAAAGGATACCTCTTCTACTGAGACAGTAGGGAAGGAGGAAAGGAAAGAGAAGTAAGGATGCTCATGATTTTGTAGGTAGCTTGCAGCAAGGAACTGAAGACATTCCTGTCTGGGGCCTTCTTTCAGTGCAGTAAGGGGTGAGGTCTTATACTGAGGGTGAGGGTGTTAGAGGTATGGTTTAGCAAAGCTGCTGTGGAAACTTGAATAACTGAAAAGGGATTGCCAGACAGTTTAGAAGAAACAGTAGAGGTTAGGACCATGAATCTTTTGGGGCTTCCCTCTGAGCAACTGTATGAGCCCTGGATGAACACAGAAAAGCTGGAGAGTAGAAAAACGATAGGCATATGAGTTGAGGGCATTATAGAGAGTTGTAGCCAGAAAGGTGAAATCTAGTTTACAGGTGAATTGAATGGTTTTAGGTAGATACTCCTTCCATTAAAAAAGAAAAGAATGAGGGAAAAGTAGATGAACAATCATATCAATTTGAATTTGGTGGCAATAAATCAAAGGCTCTTCTGTCTGATAACTTCCATTTTATTTGTAAAATAAGAGACGAGTTTCTTTTCTATGAGTAAAGGAGGAGGCAATCAAAGGTTTGAGAAAAGGAAAAAAAGGTTTCAAAAAGCTGCTTTGGAGACATCAAAGAACTATTGTTAAGAGCCCAGGTAAGTTGAGAGGTGATGAATTTATGATGTTACACTTCTGTGAGATTGGCACTAGGTACAAAAAGAGAGCAAGGAGATATGCCCTTGTGTTCAGGGCATACAAGGTGAGTAAGAAGAAAGAGCAATGGGGGCAAGTGAACTCAGAAGAGAGGAAAGAAATTATAGAGGTAGTGAGACTGGATGCTACAGTGGAGAATACCAGTGAGCTCACCTGGAAGCATCTTGGCCAGAGTGAAGAGAGTAGAGTCATTGGCCACAAAGCAAGAGGAGAAGAGCAAGGCTGAATCCTTCTGGTGCAGCTTAGCCAACTCCCGCTCGAGTTCCACATGAAACTTACTGGTGCCTGAGATGTTGCGAGTGCCACCAGCACCAATTCCATGCTGCTTCAGAGTCGCCCTGACCAGGAGGAAGGGAAAAGAAACTTTTGTCAGGCACTAAGGAAGTGGGTAGGTTTCCCTCCTTTGGTGGGGGTCAATGTTGACTTAATGATGTTAGTTGTGTGCTGTGTGACAAAGTGAAAGGGGGTAATGGGAAAGGAGGGATACATAGGCCCTCCTTCTCAGGCTGGAGGCACTCAGGGATGTAGGAAGAATTTAGATTGATCTTAAGTAGCATGGAAAACCTTCTAAAGGAGGTCACAGTTCATCTCTGGCAAGATTCTTTTCCTAGACAGATTTAGAGCTCATAAAGAGTGGATCTCACTTGGTGTGGGACAGTGAATTGTTTAATGTCTCTTCTAGCCTTAGTCTTTGCAACTCCCACCAAACGACTCTTTTCCTGATGGGTCTGAGTAAGAGAAGGTGGGAAAATAGTCTGACAGGTTTATATGATTCAGCTGAGTGGTTAACAGGAATAACTATGATTATAAAAACCTGGAACTCTACCAAGTATTAAATGAGCCATCTCAGAAGTAGGAATGGGGATCGCATTAATAGCAATTAAAAACAGGTGGGAGTGGATTACATCCTTTGGACCCCGAGATCCATGTACATTGAACATCCGCAATCCAGGAGCAGAAAGCTGTGACACTGGAGGAGTGGCAGAAGAGCATCGGGAGCAGAGCCAAGAGTCAGCACGTGAGACAGAGTCGTGGGCTTCCCAGCCCACAGAGCAAGTAAAGCTGAGTGACTTTGGGCAGGAGGCTTGCTTGCAGATTGGAGCGCCACCAGGCAGTTAATTGGGGAAACTAGGTTTGCTAACTCATGGAGCTAGAGCTGAGTGCCTTCAGTCTGAGGCTTATGGTAGAGTATGTGTCCCATGGGAATTTATCAGCAGCTCTAGAAGAGCTTTGTAATGCTACTGGTGCAGAGAGAGCTGCCTGTGGGCATGGTTGAAGGAGGCTGTCCTGACTGGAAAAACTATGCCCTGAACACTTCTGAACCTGCACTGTAAACTTCCTTAATAAAATCCATAACTGTGAGTATGGTACTTGAGTTCTGTGTGGCCATTGCAATGAGTTATTGAACCCTGATGATAAAGAGTACTGTGGGATGGATGGTTGGTGCTATTATTTTTGCATTTGGTCTTTCCTCTTTCTCTATAGCATTAAATATCCACGAGTTTGGAAAACATGGCGTGTTGACTAATTTAGGTGTTAGATGTGTTATAGGACTTTCAGCAAAGAGGGGTGATAAATAGAACTAGTTTTCACTGCCATTTTGTCTTGTCCTTCCATATATGTCTTTGGTTCCTCTCTGAGAGTGTTCCCACAGCTCATGACCCAAACCCTACAACTCACTGTGTGGCCTGCAAGACCTGAGGGTGTCTGCTCATGCCCAGGTAGTCATTACTGCACCAGACAGAAACATCCTTTGAGAACACAGGTGCCTCAGAGAAATGTTGGGCAAAAGGGTATGAATCAGCCCAGCGGTTCACAGTCTTGAATACACGATAGGTGTGGTCCTGTTTCTTTTCCATGATCTTGTTCCTGAAAAACTGGTCATAATCAAAGACATGGTTTCCTGCAAGAGTAGAAATGGAGATGGAAATCATTCATTTAAATCTCTTCATGGCTAATCCACATCTTATCTTTGCTATTGATTTTTTTATAAGCATTTATTCACTCAGTTGTTGACTTACTGGACCACATTAACTTTCTACTCCTTTCACTCATTCATCCATTCACTAATTCATTCATACTTTCACTCAGGCTTCCTACACATAGCAAGGCCTCATCCCTTTTTCCAAGGTTAATGTGGCAGCCTCCTTACTGGAATCACTACTTCAGAAAGAGTATAGACAGATCTAGTTTCTTGTTATCGCTCTGGCACTTCATATTTGTGTAACCATGAGCAAGGCATGACCTTCTCTTAGTTTTAATTTCCTCATTTGTACAATGGGTACCATGGGTCTAACAATACCCTTCCTTGTAAAGTTGTGCAAAATTCTCCCATACAATCTCTAGCATGGTTTCTATCACAAAGGCCATATTTACCAACTACTGATCCTTCTTCTTTGCTTCCAATTTTCGTTTTCCAATCACCAGTTTTATCAAAGCATCTTGATTGAATGCTTGATCAATTTCAGACTAAAGAAGTTGGTCAAATTCTTCGATTTCATTGTAATTGGGTAAATTTGGATAATAGTGGTATTAACTGTTCTTTCTTGTAGGTGTATCTCAGACAGCATTATACTTAAAGAGAGATCTTGAAATGTTATTTTTGTTGATGCATGTGATGCCATTTCTTTTGTTATTCTTTTTTTTTTTTAATTTAAGGTTTTTATTGTGGATTGAGTGAAAGTTTACAGGGCATATCATCAGTTTCACATTCAACAATTCACATAACTTGTTTCATTACATTGATTATAATCCCCTCCATATACCATCAGTTAAAAGTATTTCTCTTTATCTACTTTAGCTTTTTTTAAAAAACACACAAACAAAAAAACCCACTCAGGCATATATAATAAATTACATCTCCAAAGGGCACATTCTGCAAGTCTGCTCCT
>NW_006408833.1:3092482-3104055 GCF_000296735.1 Chrysochloris asiatica
TTCTTGCTTCTGCCACAAATTCCCCCAGCTGTGAGCCTTCCAACCTTCTAAGTATTCCTTTATATGTGGTTCAGAGTTCTGGGACCATCCCCTGAGCCTGTTTGGTCAGGTATTCTGTGTTGTTGTTGGCGGAGCTCTCTGCTATACGTCCTCCCGATCCACCGTCTTGTTTGTTCTCTCTTTTGTTATTCTTAGCATAGTAAACCATATGATTGTTCAATTCAGAATGGCCAATACCTATGCATTTCAGCTCACTAATGCCTACTAGGATAGCAATCTTTATGCATTCCATTTCATTTTTGACAACTTCCAATTTTCCTAGATTCATAGTTTGTAATTTGACTTTCTGAATATTAATGGATAATTGTAGCTATTTCTTCTCATTTTGGGGTGTGACCGTCAGCAAATGCAGGTCCCAGAAGCTTTGCTCCATCTATGTCATTAAACTCTATTTAAAAGAAACAGATCTTCGTTGTATTTTGAGTCCCTTTCAGTCTAAGGGGCTCATTGTGGCACTCTTTCAGACAATGTTCTGCTGCTACTCAAATTTTTCAGTGGTCAGCCCTTCACAAATGATTCTCCTCTGCTTCTTCCTAGTCTACCTTAGGCTGGAAGTGCTTCTAAAACTTGCCTGGGTGACCTTGCTGGTATTTAAAATCCTGGTGGCATAGCAATCAGCATCACAGCAACATACAAGCCACCACAGTATGACAAACTGTGATGGTTACACTTAATAAAAATAATTTTATTTTCTTCTTTTGATAACCTGCTGTGGTAGGTATTAAAAGCCTATTGAAGCTCAGAGAAGTGTCATGACTTACCAAAGCACATAAATCTAGCAAGTGCCAGTACTACAATTTAAACCCAGACTCCCTTTGGTTCCAAAGTCCTCCCTTGTCCTTTTTTCTGCAATGTCAGAAATCCTTTCAGTCCTTAATGTCTATCCTGGCACCTGAACAAACTCACCAGTCCTATTGTTCATGACCTTCTCTAAAATCTGCTCTGGCTCCTGGGGACAGTAGTTTCCTCTGACTTATTGAGTCTATGGTGCTGGGCAAATCTGACTGGGAGTATGGGGTTTCATTGGTCATGAAGAGAAGGGGATGAAAAAGAATATGTGCTCTGCTGTTTGTGCTCAATGTTTCAAGTTTATGAAATAGAGAATCCTTTTCCAGAGAGAAGAAATCTTTCTCTCCCCACCTCTCCATATGGAGACTCTTATATAATGTCAGGAAATTTTCCATAAGGCAAATCATACCCTTCCCACTACAACTTTCCCTTGGGTGAATTAACTGGGTCAGCCTTCTGGGAGGTAGACATAGGACAGTGTACCTTACTAAGCTTTTATGAACATCATTAAAACATAATTTTGAAATGTTTGTCCCATAGATATCTCAAAAGGATCTACAAAATATATGAATAATGTGGTCATCTCTCAAGTGTTATTATCTTGGATGGTCTGTACAAGTTAAGTTATCCTGAGACTCTGCAACCCTCTAAAGGATATGCCTGCTCTCAAACTTTTCTTATATATGAAAATCCAGATTGTCTTTTTAATTGTGGGAGCCCAGCCTGGTAAGATCCATTTAGCTACTTGGGATGCAGGAGGCAGAGTTATAGAGAACTCATTTTAGAGTAATGGCTGTAATTTACAGGAACCTCTGTGTGTATGTATGTTTGAACAGGGAGAGGTCTGCACTTCAGTGCACAATTTAAATTATTGCCTACCATGACTCTTCTGGAAAAGACTAGACTTCCCATCATGGGATGTGTACTAGCTGTATTTGTATTAACCTAGCCTGTATTTGTATTAACCTAGCTGAGGGCTATGATAACATGGGTTGAAGAACTAGGAATAAAGGTTAGATGAAGTGGGACTTGAATCTAACCTTTCCTGAAAGCCTTCACATCCTCCTGTATTTCCAGGGCCGCCTTCTGCACAAATTTACTCTTCCCCTGCTGGAGTTCTGACAGCATGAAGGGACAGTGGCCCTTGGCTGAAGATGCAGAATCTATGAAAAGGTAAGAGAGCAAGTGAGGGTTAATTTATAGCCATAAGTTCAGTTCAAAATGACTATTGAAACCTACTCTAAGCCAAAGCCCTATCTCAGCTCCTGAGCTTTTGGAGATGGCATATACTGAAGATACATTATAATAAATGCTGGGATGGAAGGGAAGACAGAGACTACAGAAGTCTAGAAAAGGATGTGATATAAACCAAAATTGGAATTGGACAGGTTGGAGGCCTATGCAGACTTCTCTGAGGAGGTGATGCCCAAGCTAAGTAATGAAAAGAAAGTAAGAGATGCTTAGATAAGGAAAGTGCTGGAGCAAAGCACAGAAACTCAAGATAATAGGGCTGATTAAAGGCAATTCTAAGCAGTTTCCAGCATGACTGGAGTATAGCATATGAGGAGCATGAGAGTGGGATCATTTCTAGAAGACTCATCAGAAATCAAATGTTGATTTGGGGGGGTGGCAATTCATCTTGCCTTAACACTTTTCACATGAGTCCTTCTAATTATTAGGCATTGATGACTAATATGATTTGTAACCTTATTTAAAAATTTTTTTTTCTAAGACCTAGAAAGTCTTCCCATTTGCCAGTAGCATCTTCTTACCTCCTCCAGCCTTGGCTGCCTCAAAGTGGATTTGAGAACAGGTTGTTCCTTGAGTAGCCAGCATGGGACAACGTCCAGCGCCAAACAGGATCTGGTGAGTTTTAACCACCTTGGCTAGGAGGCTTGTGGGGCCCCGGGAGAGCACTGGGCAGCATTGTAACAACAGGGCCACTGCAACCATCTTGAGCCCGAAGTTCTATAGAAGGTGTGGAACAGATGAGATTCTATCATGAAGGCCTGATTAAAGTCAAGGGTCTTTCCTATATTGATTCCTTTGCCCTTAGTGTCCCATTCAATACTTGCTGTCCTCCCCAGGGCAAGAACATTTCCCCCAGTGTTTAAAATGTACTAACAGGGCATCAGAGAGGAAGAAGTAGGAAACTGACCATTAGTCAAAGGGGTAGAGGAAAGACTTCCAACTGGAAACTAAGAAGACTAGATTCGGACTCAGGCTCTGCCATTTACCCCTTTTGTGAAAGGAAGGATCATTGAAGTGTGTTTGTATGTGGCAGTATGAGAGGTGACAACTTACTAACTCTTTGGACAACTCTTGGGTCAAGAATATTTCTAATAATTGTTGTTACGTGCCGTTGAGTTGGTTCTAACTCATAGTGACCCTTTGTAGGGTTTCCAAGGAGAAACTGGTGAGTTTGAACTGCTGACCTTGCAATAACCAGTCCAGTAGTTATCCTACAGCATCACAATAGGGCTCTAATAATATTAATGATACTGGCCTGCCACTGCAGAGAGATGTTATTGATCAGGATTACTGAGACTCAGCCCAGAGAATTTCCTGAGCAAGCTCAGCCAGAGGAAGGAAAAGGAACTGGAGGCTAAAAGTACCAGTTTATGGAGATCCAGAGAATAGGAAGACAGTGCAGGCTTCAGGCCTTATAGACCATGTGCCTCCAGGCTGGTATAGTCATATTATCTGTGAATTGCTCCTGGCCTTAAAAAAAAAAAAGAAAGAAAGAAACCACAAGTAAGTGAGAAAGCAAACTTAGGGTCTGGTGGGAATGAAAGACAAGGCACAAAGATATAATTTGTGAGTCAGTGAAAGAAGTAAGAGACAGAGGTTAAGAGGGGAGAGAAAGCAAACAGAAAGGCCATATAAGAAGTACCCAAGTGGTATATAGTAAGTGCTCAACAATTATTTGTTGAATTTGAGAGTAAATGCATGAATAAATAGGGACTCAAATGGGGTGAAGAGGAGTAGCACAAGAAGAGAAAATGAGGAAAGTAGAGAGAGGACAAAGTTGTGGTGGTGGAGTTAGAAAAATGGAAACTGAGGGAAAGTAGGAGACCAAAGCCATAGGGAAATGGGGATGGAAGGGGGATAGGATAGTGAAGAGAACAGACTGGAAGAGAATGACTGATTCAGAATGACATAGGACAAAAGGATAGCAAGTGAGATTAGATGACAAAGCAGAGAGAAATCAGAGAAAGATATGGGAGAAAGCAAGCAGAAACAAAGGGAGAGATGTTATTGTTGTTATTAAGGGCTGTTGAATCAATTCCGACCCATAGCAATCCTGTATAGGGTTTCCGAGGAGCAGTTGGTGAACTTGAACCATCAACCTAGCAGTTCAAACGACTTTGCACTCTGACACATTATCCCACAGTGCCACAAATACATAGAGAAAAAGAGAGACATACAAAAAGAGCAGGGACTGACCAGTAATCCAAATGACAGTGATAAAAGTGAGGCAAGTGAAAAGAGAACTATTTTAAGAAAGAGAAAGTAACAAAGGAAAAGTGAGATTCAGAAGTAGAGGCTGAGGCAGATAGGCAAATGGTCACAAAAGGAGCATGAGAAAAAAATTTAGGAGCCTAGAGGAATAGACAAAAGACTGAGAAAACTGGGGACAGAGACAGAATTGGGACATAGAGAAGACTTGAGAACAGGAGAGAAGAGAATTCAGTGGGGTTAGAGAGTCACAACCAGGCATAAAGATGAAGAAGAAATGTTACCAGACATTGGGGAGGGACCAACAAACAAGAGTTAGAAGAGAAGCACAGACCTATTGGAGAGATGACAGAGAGACTGAATGCTAGAGAAAAGAGTAGAGAAAATGATAAGATCAAAGAATAGAAACAGAAAGGTGGCTAAGGTAGGTTGGGGGTTTGTGGGAGAAAGAGCACTTAGAGATACCAAGAGAAAGAGTAAGAGGGATAAACAGAATGGAAGAAAAAGGGCAAGTTGTAAAATCAAAGTCAAAGGTGAGGAACAGGACAATGGGAAAGGTATCGGTATCGGGGGAAAGAATCTAATAGCACCTTCAGTATATGGGACATTATGTTATGAGGGACAAATGAGCAAGAAGAACTTGTGGTCCTGACCTCCTCACCTCTTAAAAAGCTACACTCCTTTTTTCCTGATCTCACAGTGCAAACACCCTCCTCCTACCACATAAAGTAGTCTATTCCAGAGCATCCCACACACATTCTCAGAGAATATCATAACAGCCAGAGTTGATATGTAGCCAGGGCATATGAGCCCTGAAATTGGGGAAAGAAGGTTGTTAAAAGGATTAAAGGAAAGAACCCATATCAAACCTTTAGGACAGTGCCTGGTAAATAGTAAATTTTCAATGAATGTTTGCTTTTTCTATTCCAATTTCAGTTATCCAACTACCTTGTCACTTTCCTTCTTTAGATCTCAGTTTTCATCATTTGTCAAATGTGAGGTAATAATGCCTACCTCACATGGTAGGTGATTAATTCGATCCAATATCTACCTCATATGTGGAGGTATGAATTTCCCTTCTCCTGACTGCCTGCAAAGGCTACATACAGTACTCAGGGTTGAGTCTGCAGACCACAGATAAGTTCCTAGGGGTTATCGTCATTGGGGTCTAGCCACTCCCCAGGCTGAGAGCAGGGTGTGGGAGGGAAGAGGTGCCTCTTCCTGGAATCACATCTGACCATCTGGCTAGGGCTGATCCTGGCTATTGGCAAGGAGGAGGGATGGATGACCCAGGGAGAGGTAGGTAAGAAAAATGGCCAGTTTCCAGGTTCCTGCAAACTCCTTTCTGTAGCATAAGCACTGACAATATGACAACATCATTCAGGCCTATTATGGAAAAGAAAGACCTCAATATTAGTGATGCAATCAATGGTGGATTTCTTCATGTACTCCCATGTATGAAAATGGAACATGTTTAATCATCTCTAAGGGGATTTTGGAGGGCGATGACTCTGTAGAATAAGCACAGAATTGTAAACCACAAGACCACCAGTTACTCTATGGGAGAAGGATGACACTTTCTGTTCCCACAAACATTTAAAGTCTTAGAAGCCCTATACAGGGTCACTATAAGTTGGAACCAACTTGAAGGCACTTAACAACAACAACCACCTACCATACAAGTGGATAAACTTAAACCAAATAAGCATTTTAGGCAGAGTACACACTCTTGATTTAATTCCTGGCCCTACCACAAGGTCAGTGGTACAAGCTCACCAGTTGCTCCTCGGAAACCCTCTACAGGGTTGCTATAGGTCAGAACTGACTCGACAGCACTTAACAACAACAACCACTCATTAGCTCTGAAACCATGCAAAAGTCTGCTCTATATCTTCATATTTGTACAATGTAGATAATAACAAGGGGAGCCTACATCACAGGGATATTGTGAATATTCAATAAAATAATCTATAAAAAGTGTTTAAATGAGTGTTTGTCTTAGCATAAGTATTGAATAAGTGTTGACTACTTATATTTCCTCCATTTTCTATATAGGGAAAGTGAAGATATAGACAAAGGGAAACTGAAAATCTGAAAAGCTAAACAACTGACTCTTATCCTAACCCTGTTATAATTTACTGTAGGAACTTGAGCTCTGTACTTCCTCTCTCTCAGCCTCAGTTTTTCCACAGATAATGAACTAGATAATTACTTAGGTTGTGGTTCTAATAGCCAAACAATCACAGAGCACTCACTGTGCCAGGACCTGTTGTAAATGCTTCACATACATTGACTCATTTAATTCTCATGACAACCCTGGGAGCAAGGCACTAAATTTCTTTTTTAAAGATTAAGAAAATAGTTCACAAAAAGGTAAAGTAATCTGTCCAGGGTCACCCAGCAAGTAAGTAGCAGAACCAGGATCAGAACCCAGACAATCTTGTTCCAGGATTCTCTAATTAATAATATTCAAATATTATTGTATATTCTCTAGACTGAGGGTCTGAATCCAGATATTTGTCCCTCTGCTGTATCATAGTATGAGTCCCTTTCCAGGACATTTAATTTTGAACTGTGACAAATACCTTTACTAAAGGAACAGTACTGTTGAACATTCATTTCATTCATTCATTTGTTCATTCTACCTTTTAACAACATGTGTACATACTATGTGGTAATCACTGTCAAGGTTCTTCTTAAAGCATTTTTTTTTTTTTTTCACTTAGAGTGATGATAGTGAGATTTTACTCCAAGTAAATCTAGCTCAAATTTTTCCCCTGCATTCAACAGATTGAATTGTGTCCTCCCAAAATACATGTCAACTTTTCTGGACCATGATTCTTAGTGAAGTTATGACATAATTTGGTGGTTATGTATTGATGTAATCACCCCCGAGATGTCATCTGATGTGGACAGCCAATCAATTATAAGGGATCAAGGTGTGATGCAACACCATTACTCAGGTCACAGCCCTGATCTAATGTAATTTCCCTGGGATGTGGCCTGTATTACCTTTTATTTTACAAGAGTTAAAAAGGGAGTGAAAAAAGCAAAGATTGAGGGATCTGACTACCATTAGGAAAGAAGACCCAAGAATGTATCATGTCTTTAGACCCAGGGTCCCTGTACTGAGAAATTCCCAGACCCAGGGGGAGATTGGTGCCAAGGCACATGGAGATCTTCAAAAGCCCAGAGATGTTGAAAGGAGACAAAAATCTTACCCCAGAGACAACAGAAGGCGAAAGCTTTCCCTTAGAGTTGGTGCTCTAAATTTGTACTTCTAGCCTCTTAGACTGCCAGAGAACAGAATTCTGTTTGTTAAAGCCACCCCCTTGTGGTATTCTCTAATAGAAGCACTAGATAACTAAGACACTGTGCCTTTAAAATCTTCTCTTATGTCAGCACCCAATCTGCAATCCCAGGGCCAAGACAACCCCTACCCAACTAGAGAGGCAGAAACCTCATTGCAACATTCCTTGCTCTGCTCTCCCCATTTTGAGTTTGCTTTTCAAGAATCAGTTAGGTCTGGGGGTAGAGGATTGTTATTTCTCAGGAGTTACAAGCATCAGGCCTTATTTGACTCCCTACCACACCCTCCCCACTACTGGAGAAATTGAGACTTTTGCTATCTGGAATCAGAGAATCAGAATTTCTTAGAAACAAAAAAAATTTGAAGACAAAATCAAAATTAGAAGGGTTTGGGAAAACCATAGCCCAAATATCTTTTTTTTTTTTTTTTTCCCAGAGGGTGACTGATTTGCTAGGGTCTCACAGTGAATTAAAGGTGAGAGAACAAATCTTTTAGTGGTACAGCATTCCTCTTTCATCTTTTCTCAAATTTCTCTCTGCCCAGTTCATTATTGCTACCATCCCTATAACCCTTCACTTTTTCCTCTTCAACTCTGGCCCCCTAGATTTTGGTCTCTTTGGCTGTGCACTCAACTAAGAAGAGGGAGAGCACACAAAAGAGGATTCTTGTTGTTAAGTGCTGAGTCAGTTCTGACTCATAGCGACCCTGTATTCCCAAGGAACAACTAGTGGGTTTGAACCGCCAACCTTGCAGTTCAAACTGACCTTATGGTCCAGTGCTTATCCTACAGCACCACACCAGGACTACATAAAAGAGGATTGGATGGAGAATTATAAGGAGAAATAGTAAGACATCTCTGTTGAGAGACAGAGAAGGAAAATAAGAGATAGAGGCAGAAAGAGGGATAGAGTAACCGAAATGCAGAGGAAAGAAAATAAGGAAAAATATAAGTTGTCGGAAATGAAGTGAAATGAGAGTGAGTGAAACACTAATAAATGAGGGGAAAAAACAAGGGGAAACAGACAAAGGAAAACTGAAAACAGGTAGAGCAGAAAGAAACATGGGAGGAGAGAAAAATAAAATGACAAAGAGACAGATTTCCAAGAAACAGATACAGAAAATTTCAAGTCTAGTCAAGCCACTATGCATAGCTCTGAAGTGGGCAGGCTGACCAGAGAAAGGTCCCCAGTTTTAAAGCAATTCTTACCTGTTGCCCTGCACTGAGGACGAATGAACGATGGGTGGGTGCTGTGGATCAGAACTAGGCATTTATCCCTTCCCCTCTGGCTTGGCTCCACCCACCCCGCCTTTTCCTGGCCTGGCCCAGTATTACCCAGTAGGTATCTCAGGCCCCTGCTGGAGATAAAACTCAAAGAAGTTCCCTCTCTGCTCCCTCCTTACCCAGCACTGGCTCTCCTTTCTCTATCTTCTTTCTCTAGGGTAACAGAATGAGCTCACTGGGCTCTAAAATCATAATTATAAACATCCTAGGGTTGTTGTTTGTAACATCATGTACAGAAAATGCTTCTTAGACTGTCCGAAAGAATAACAGCTAATGTTGATTGATCATTTACTATGCACTGGATTCTTTAAGTGCTTGTTGTTGTGAGGTGCTGTCAAGTTGATCCCCACCCATAGCGACCCTGTATAGGGTTTCACAGGAGCAGCTGGTGAACTTGAACCACCGACCTTGCAGTCCAAATGGCTTTGCAGTCTGGAGCATTAATGCTTTGCAGTCTGGCACATTAACCCACAATGCCACACTAAGGATTTAAGTGCTTAGCATGGATTATTTTAATCCATTCTCATAAAGATATTAAGAGATTGGTACTATTATTCCCATATTACAGATGAAGAAACTGAGGCTTGGAGAGGTGAGGTAACTTATCTATAATTACTCAGCTAGTGAGTGTAGAACCTACCTAGGGACCCAGGGAATCTGGTTTTAGAACCTACACTCCTCAAGCACCACATTTCTGTCTCAGAATATATAGTTAAAATTTGAAGTTTCCTTTTTTCTCTTTTATATTACCTATTCTTTATCTCCATTGAATTTCTTCTTTTCTCATTCCCTTCTTCCCCTTCCCTTCACAATTCTAGGGCAGCAGGACTATCTCATATTCAGGCAATTTTATCTGTGGAGTAGATTATCATCATTAATAGATTTACATAAGTGGTATCATACTCATATATTAATCTGAAATTTTATTTTCCCCATTTAACCACATACCATAAAGATCATTCCACGTAAGTTCATTTTGTTTAGTAGAATTAGAATATTCCAGATTTTGATATACCATAATATATGTAACCACTCCCTTATTGATAAACATTTAGATTGTTTCTAGGAATTTCTTTTTCTCTTCCATTATAAATAATGTTACAGTAAACATCTTTGAACATATGTGAAAGTATCCTTTTATCATGTTGCTGTTGTAGTGACCCTGTATAGGGTTTCCAAGAGTAACTGCTGGGTTTGAACTGCCAACCTTAAGGTTAGTGTGATTAGCAGTCCAATGCTTAACCTATAGCACCACACCAGGTCTCATTTTTATAGAGTTGTTGTTAAATGCTGTTAAGTCTGTTCCAACTCATAGAGACCCTATATAGGATTCCCAAGGAGCTCTGGTAGCGTAGTGGTTACGAATCGGGCTGCTAACCTCAAGGTCGGCAGTTTGAAACTACCAGCGGTTCCGCGGGAGAAAGATGAGGTGCTCTGCTCCTGTAAAGATTTACAGCCTCGGAAACCTGTGCAGGGTCACTATGAGTCGGAACTGACTCCATGGTACTTAACAACAACAACAACAAGGAATATCTAGTGGGTTTGAACCATCAACATTTCGTGTAGCAGCCCAATCCTTATCCTACAGTACCACACCAGGACTCTAGAGTCGTTGTTTTTGTTAAATGCCATTGAGTAGGTTCCGATTCATAGCGACCCTATATGGGGTTATCAAGGAGAAACTGGTAGGTTTGAACCACTGACCTTGTGGTTAGTAGTCCAGTGTTTATCTTCCAATGTCACATCAGGAATCTGGACTATATAGAGTAATCCCCTCTAAGAAAAAGAATTCTGTGTCAAAGGATATAAAGACATTAAATTTTTTCATATGGACAGTTTACTCTATGTTGTTGTTGTTAGGTGCCATGAGTCACTTTTGACTCCTAGTGACCCTATATGATATTGTTGTTAAACACCATTGAGTTGGTTCCAACATATAGTGACCTTTAAATCTGAGACTTTAAATCTTCACAGGAGCAGAAAACTTCATTTTTTCCCCATAGAGCAGCTGGCAGGCTTGAAACTCAGATCTTGTGGTTAGCAGTCCAGTGCTTATATTATGTTGTTTTTGTTGTTGTTAGGTGCCATCGAGTCAGTACCAACCCATAGCAACCTTATGCACAGCAGAATGAAACACTGCCCGATCCTGGGCCAACCTTACTACTGTTACCACACTTGAGTCCATTGATGCTGCCAAGTGGCCAATACATCTCGTTGGGGGTCTTCCTCTTTTTCTCTGACCCTCCACCTTACCAAACATGATATCCTTCTCCAGTGACTGGTCCCTCCTGATAATATGTCCGAAGCATGAGGGACGAAGTTTGGCCATCTTGGCCTCCAAGGAGCACTCTGGCTGCACTTCCTCCAAAACGGACCTGTTGGTTCTTTTGGCAGCCCATGGCACTTTCAGTATTCTCCAACACCGTAATTCAAAAGCATCAATTCTTGTACAGTCTTCCTTATTCACTGTCCAGCTTTCACATGCATATGAGATTATTGACAATGCCATGGCTTGGGTCAGGTGCACCTTAGTCCTCAAGCTGACATCTTTGCTCTTCAACACTTTAAAAAGGTCTTGTGCAGCAGATTTGACAAATGCAATACGTCGTTTGATTTCTTGACTGCTGCTTCACGAATCAAGGAGAATGAAGTCCTTGACAACCTCAATCTTTT
>NW_006408833.1:3104961-3106917 GCF_000296735.1 Chrysochloris asiatica
CTCCCCCACCCCCACCCCCAGTCTTCAGCACACAATCCCTCTCCCTCTCTGGATCCAAAGTCCCCAGCCACTTCATCACTCCACATCATTGTCTCTGCCTCTATCTCGGGCCTCGTTGCTTCTCTGGGTAGGGTCCCGCTCTCGGCTCTTCTCCGTTGATGGTCCTCGAGATCTCCGCTCCTAGATTAGAGAGTTAATCACTCCCTTCCTTGCTATAAAACATCTACCTTTACATTTCCAACCCTCACAATCAGTCCTGATAACAATTATTCACTATAGTATCATAAGTGACTCATCTGCATTTCATTTCATCAGCTCCACCTAGACAGATTAGATAGTACTCACTGGAGATTCTGCCTTCCTCCATGCCCCCTAGCTCTAGGTTCCCTCTTGAAAGCTTGTAAGCCAGTCACTTCTTGCCCCCCACCCATTTGGGTATCCAATGTCCAAGTTGCTCATCTCTGTCTACTCTGTGTGTGGAAGGGGTAGGAACATTTCTTGCTGTAAGGACTTGTTCCCTCTTTTGAGTCACTGCATCCGTAGGTGTAGGTCAAGTTCATCAAATTAGATCACTCTTTTTTAACTCTTCTTTCTTCTCCTGGTTGAACTCTGATCATTCAGTCATCCGGGCCAGGTCACGTGGGTACCATCTGCAAGTGTGGGCATTCTTGTGCACATGCCCTCTCTTCCCATCAGCCGGTAGCTCCACTCTCCACTCGAGTCCTCCGTGGCCATGCCACTGACTCTGGGCCCAAGAGTCCCCAGGTTTCCTCCCACTGCTGGCCAACCAGGTCCCCATCTAGGTCCACAGAAGCCCACTGGAACACTGTAGGGCTTAGTTTGCCACTTCATTGCTGCTTTTACCCCACTTCCCCCTATCGGTGATGCATGTGGTCACCAATCAGAGTGTGTCTTTCCATTGAATCTTAGTCTTGGAAGGGGGTTTGCATTGAGGGGACCCGACCACTTGTCTTCATGTTTCCTGGGGAAGCGATTTGTTTGTTCTTGGAGTAACAGTCCATCTGCCTCTATTGTTTTGTATTTTTCCTGTAGGTCTTTCTTTCAAGAAGTATCTTCTGTTCTTCTAGCTGGTCCAGGCTGGTCTGTTTGCCCTTTCAAGTGGAAATTTCTCATCTCTGGAGATCTGGATGTGGTTCAGGCTTCTGACTATAGTCTTATGTATTGCAAAGGCTCCGCAGGAAGCCTCCTTCACTGGGTACGCTGTAGCCCCATTTTAGGTATTCCAATCAGTTATAGGCAGAAGATGGACTTACAAGCTTTCTATGGTGATGTTTCTGACTATTCCTTTCTCTCCCCCTCCAGTGTCTACTCTATATTATAATGCAAGGAAAACCAAGATTAAAAAAACAGCCAAGCATCTTAACACCATTCTCCCCCTCCCCCATTCCAACCATGACTCAATCCCTGCACCCCAGAGTCCTGCAGTTCCAAGGCTGTGCATATATCATCCTTTATCTCTGTCCCACTTAGCCTATTCAAGCAAGCCCACTTGTTCTCCCATCTGCCCTGTTCCTCCACTTCCCTCACCCACCCTGCAAACTGCCCCCCTACCCAGCACCCAAGCTCTCCTGTGTCCAATCCCCACCCTGCGCTCCACCCTCCACCCTGCGCTCCACCCTCCACCCATCACCAACTTCCCAGCAACCAACAAAGACTTTCCCCTACCCCCTTTTAGTATGGTTTCTTTTTCTTAGTCTTTTACAGTAGTGGTCCTATGCAGTATTCCTCTTTTTGTGACTGACTAATTTCACTTAGCATAATGTCCTCAAGGTTCATCCATGTTATGCGGTGGCTACCCGCTTCCTAGTTATTCTTCAAGGTAGCATAATACTCCATTGTATGTATATACCACGGTTTGTTTATCCATTCTTCAGTTGATGGGCACTTTGGCTGTCTCCATCTTTTTGCTATTGTAAATAGTGCTGCTATAAACAT
>NW_006408833.1:3122752-3125130 GCF_000296735.1 Chrysochloris asiatica
TGTTGGTTCTCAGGCCACAGAACTCCCTTTCAGATGTTTTGTAGTACAGGGTTGGCTTTGGTAAAGTCCCATAGCTTCTGTTTATCCTGGAATGTTTCGATTGCACCATCATATTTGATTGATAGCTTTGCTGGATAAAGGATTCTTGGTTGACAATTTTTTTTCTTTCAGGGTTTTATATATGTCTCCCCATTGACTTCTCACTTGCATGTTTCCTGCTGAGAGATTTGAGCTTAGTCTGACTCGCTTGCCTTTGTATGTGACCCTTCTGTTTTTTCTTGCTGCTTTCAGAAACGTCTCCTTATCTTTGAGTTTGGAGAGCTTGACAATGATATGTCTTGGTGATTTTCTTTTGGGGTCTACCCTTCCTGGAGTTCGTTGAGCTTCTTGTATGTTTATCTTTTTGCTTTTCAGGATGTTAGAGAAATTTTCTTCCAGTAGTTCTTTGACTATTTCCTCTGTGGACTTGTTTGATTCTTCTTGTTCTGGAATGCTGATAATTCTTAAGTTATTCCTCTTCATGTTGTCCAACATGAATCTTAGACCTTCCTCAGAATTCTTTATCCTTTTTTGTGTTTGTTCTACGATCTTAGTGGTATTGAGAGACTTGTCTTCCAGCTCACTGATTCTTCCTTCCATGTCATGTATTCTACTCCTCTGACCTTTTAGAGTGTTTTCTGTTTCTGTTATTTTGTTATTGATCATTTGGACCTCTTTCTGTAGGTTTTGGATTGTTACCAATGCTGTATCTATCTTGTTTGATTGCTCCTGAACTGCTTTCCTGCCTTCTTCCTTATTATTCTCAACTCCATTGTGAAGTGTTTTGAAACATTTTATAGTCATTTTTCTGAATTCTTTCTCAGGCATTTCCAAGGCCTTCCCTCCTTCCAAAATGGAGTCCAGGTCTACTTCTAGATCATTTGTCTCAGATATTTTATCTTTTCTCTGGATATGTGCTGATATGGTCATCTGCTTTTGCTTCTTGGAGATATTTAATGTTTATCTGTGGCCCTAATACTTAATTGAGTATGTATTTTGGTAATTTTTTTATGTTTTCTGATTGCTTCCAGGAAGAAGTGATCAGGATGTGATCTTCCCTTTTCACTCTTCATATTGCTTAACTCAGAGTAACTTTCACAGGTGTTGTCTGTTTCCCTGGTATATGGCAGCTGGTATTGGTTCTTGCCTGGGTTTTGGTGTTTTATAAAGTGTTATTGCAGCTTGGCTATTTTTCAGCAGTTTCTGACTCTTCTCGTGTAATGTAGGGGGACAAAGAGTCCTCCAAAAGCAGAAAGGAGGCTATGTAACAGCCAAACAACATCAGTCCAAAATAAAAATAAAAAACCAAAATAAAAATGAGAGAAAGAGGAAAAAGAGATAAAAGGAAAAAATAAAAAAAAAAAAAAAAAAACAGATGAAAAAAATGCAGTACCATCAAAACCAAGATTGAATACAGCAGTCTCTAATCACAAAAAAGGGAGAGGAGGGGCAGAAGAAAAAGAGGAAAAAGGGGGGAAAAAAAGAAAAGAAAAAATCTGTAGCTTAATATAAGTGTGTCTTTAATGTCCTAACTCTCTTTCAGTCCCTTCTGCTCTCCTCTCCTTTTTCTTAAGTCCTGTGGAGTCGGCTTTGACCCACAGCGACCCCATATAGGGTTTCCAAGGAACAGCTGGTGAGCTTGAACCACCGACCTTGCAGTTCAAAAGGCTTTGCAATCTGGCACATTAACCCACAGAGCTACAGCAGGACTCCTCTGCTACCCGTGGTAAAAAGCAACCCAAAAGGGAGATACATCAGTGTCTCAGCTTGGGCTGAGTGTCTGTGTGGATTCCTGGTAGAAGAAACCACCCGCGGTGAGTCCCTACCTCTATTCACCAGAATGGAGGTGGGCAAACAGTGAGCACACCAATTACCCGACACCAAAGAAAAAAATAAAATCAGAATTTTGCAAGACTGACAATTTGGGCCTTGGTTGGGCCTGGGCCTCTGTGACTGGGCTGTGGGCAGGTTGGGGCTCGGGGCGGGCCTTGGCCTCAATGGGCATGTCTGGCCCTTGGGAGGGCCTTGGCCTCAGTGGGCGGGCCTTTGCCGGGGGCTGACCTGGGCCTCGGTGGGCAGGCCTGGGCCTTGGGCGGGCCTAAGCCTCGGAGGCTGGGCAGAGGGCTGGCCTAGGCCAAGGCAGGGGAGCGGAGATAGTGGCTGCTGGCAGGTGGCATCTGTGTCTGATGATGTCAAAAATGACTCTCTCTGTCTCTCTGTATCATGGGTACCCTGAATTGCCTGATATCTGTGCTGATATCGCTTACTATGGCAAGGAGACTCCTTTGTGAAGGGCTATGTCAGCTCCTGCGGCTTTGCTCGTTTATGCTTCCTCTCCT
>NW_006408833.1:3125504-3132336 GCF_000296735.1 Chrysochloris asiatica
TTTATTGTGAATTATGTGATAGTTTACATGGGAGAACATAAGCTTTACAGTCATCCAAACGTACATTGTTTCATTGTTATAATTACAATCTCTTCCATGCATCATCAAACAACCAAATGGTATACCTCGCAAGCCTGTTCCCCGGCCATCAGCACACAGCCCTTCTCCCTCCTGGGTCCAGAGTCCCCAGCGCTCCATCACTCTATGTCATCATCTCTGCCTCCATTTTTGGTGTCGCTGCTTCTCTGGATAGGGTACGCACTCTGCTCTTCTCCCTTGATGATCCCAGGGACCTCTGCTCCTTGACTTCAATGTCAACCACTCCACTCCTTTTGTCCAACCCTCACAATCAGTCCTGGTAGCAAATATTCACTATTGTACCACAAGAGTCCTATCCCCATCTTCTTTCATCAGCCCCACCCAGACAGATTTATCTTAGCAGTTTTGAGAGATTTATCTTCAAGTTTGATCATTCTGGCTTCCATTGATTCAATTCTACTCCTTTGCCCTTTCAGTGCATTCTCCATTTCTGATATTTTAATATTGATAATTTAGACCTCTGTTTGGAGGTTTTGTATTGTCTCCAATGGTGTATCTATTTTGTTTGATTGTTCCTGTAGTACTTTTCTGAATTCTTCCTTGTTTTCCTCAGCCTTTCTGTGAAACATTTGGATGTACCTTAACATCATTTTCCTGATTTTTTTTTTCAGGTAGTTCCAGTGCCTTTTCTTTCTCAAACACATTTTATACTTCTTCCTCTTGGTTATTTGTTGGAGCTATTCTGTCTTTTTTTTGTATGTGAACAGAAAATTTCTGCTGTGTTTTAGGTATAGTGGTGTTTTTATATCTGTATTAAGTTTATGAGTGTATGTTATATTCTTAGGCACTCACCATTTGCCTCCTGGTGAATGTGATCAGGAGATGAACTTCTCTGTTCATTGTTCATACGGTTCAATTCAAAGTGAGTTTAATAGATGTTGGTTGTCATCACTGTTCTGGTGCATTGCAGCTGGTTTTGGCTCTTGACCAATTGGTGGGGTGGTAGAGGGTATGACTGTGACTCAGCTGTATGGCTGCAGTTGCTGTCTTCTGTTGTGCTATGCAAGAAGAAGGAAAACAAAGGAACCAAAACAGTCGTTACAGTGAAAAGAAACAAACAACTGAGTGTCAATGACTTTCTCTCTGCCAGGTGTGTTCCACCTGGAGGACACACACAGATCACCTACTCCTCCCCCCCCCCTTTTTTTTTTCTCTCTACCCCATGTATCCATTCAGCCCCTCTCCTAGTAAAAGCCAGTCCAGGGCTAGTCAGGGTGGACTTTACAGATTTGAATCAGAACCTGCCCTATTGAGGCTATTGTACATAGCTCCTCTCCAGGGCTTACAGCCTTCAAATGTCTCTGACCACCTAGAAAGTGGAAGATTATCGGGGGTTGTATGCTTATCAGAAAAAAATGGAAGAAAAAAAATTACACCTTTGTCTCCATGAGCCTCAGTTAGGTTTCTGCAATACAAATACGCTTTCTTGTCTCTAAAGCCATTCATGAACTTTCAAGATGGCTGTGGTAGGTTCTATCAGCTGCTGATGCTTGTCAGTCACCTCATCTTTTGCTGCATCAATTCAACTCTGTTTCCCAGTAAGCACACAGTCCAGTTTTCTATTTGTTCGTCTGGATCACAGAGTTGCAGGACTGTCCTCTGTATCTGCCTCATCTGGTTTTCTATATCATTGCTGCAGAAAGCCTGCACAGCCTTTCTGCCTAGTCTGCCATCTTTTCCTCACTCCTTGATTATGGTTTTCTATAGCAATAAATGAATACATTACAATGGGAAAAAAGATACTACCCCCCCAAAACCAAACTTAACCTAACAACTTGAACCAATATGAGAGGAAAAGCAAAGGCAAATCAAAAATTTCAAAATAAAGGATGTAATAAAGATCAGAGCTGAAATAAGTGAAATAGAAAACAGAAAAACTATATAAAATAACAAGACTAGAAGTTGGTTCTTTTAGAGGATAAACAAAAGTGAATCTCTAGAACCAAATTTCCTGTCATATCTACTCTATATAGGAGAGAGTAGAACTGCTCCTGAGGGTTCCTGAGACAGTAAATTTTATGGAAGCAGACAGTCTCATCATTCTCCAGCTGGTGGGTTTGAGCCCCTAAGCTTGTAGTTACCAGTCCAATAATTAGCTTACAATGCCACCAGGGATCCTCACAGGAGAAAACAATGAAAATACACAGACAACAGAAATAAAAAATTGGTTACATTATGCTAGATTCAACTGAGATAAAGAGGATAATAAAATGTTTTTTTAAATTGCATTATATTTAAAAACCTAGAAGAAATGGGCACATTTCTAGAAACATACTACCTACCTAAACTAATACAAATACAGGTTATTGTTGCTATACTTAAGTGCTGTTGAGTCCATTCCAAATCATATTGACCCCATGTAGGGTTTCTGAGGAGCTGCTGGTAGGCTTGAAGCTCTAACCTTGTGAATTGTAGTTCAGTGTTTATCCAAAGTGCCACACCAGGAGTTCCAAACAGAGGTAGAAAATATAAATGGATCCATAAAAAGGAGATTAGAGATGTCATAAAAAAATTAAAAAAAAGAGTCCAGGACTAGATGGCTTCACTGGGGAATTCTACAACTCATTCAGAGAAGAGTTGACACCAGTTATATTCAAACTCTTCCAAAACAAGAAAAGGAAGCATTTTCCATGATGCCAGCATAACTCTGCTACCAATGCTAGTTAAAGACACAACAAAACAAGAATATTATAGACCAATATCCCTCATGAATATGGTAGTCATGGTAGTGGTTGTGTGTTGTGGAGTCAGTTCTGACTCATAGCAACCCTATATAGAAACCCTGAGGCTGTACATTTTTATGGGAGCAGAAAGCCTCATCTTTCTCCGACGGAGCAACTGGTAGATTCGAGCAGAAATTCTCACCAAAATTATAGTCAATAGAATTCAACAATATATCAAAACATAATAACACATCATGATAAGGTGAGATTCATACCAAGAATGAAAGGGTAGGCAGCCATTAAAAAATCACTCAATGTAATCAACCACATGAATGAAACAAAGGAAGAAGGAATCTGGTGATTATCTCAATTAATGCAGAAAGGGAATTTGTTAAAATCTAACACCCTTTCCTAATAAAAACACTCAGCAAAATAGGAATAGTAGGGAGATTCCTCAGAATAATTAATATATTCTCAACAAATAGCCAACATTACTCTCAGTGGAGAAAAGCTGAGAGCCTTCTCCTTAAGAATGGGAATGAAACAAGGATGCCTATCATCAATCACTATGTCTTTGCAATATTTTACTGGAAGCAATAAAGCAAGTTAGGTGAGTAAGGATATCCAAATTAGAAAGGAAATAATAAAACTATCTGTAGTCCCACATAGCACAATCCCATAAATTCCACAAGAACGCTGATAGATATAATAGAAGGATTCAGCAAAGTGGCAGTGTACAAGATCACTACAAAAAATGAGCTGGGTTCCTTTACACTAGCAAGAACTCTGAAATGGAAAAGTAGAATGCAATATTATTTATAATGGTGTACCCCAAGGGATAAAATACCTAGGAATAAATCTAACCAAGGATATAAAAGACCTATACAATGAAAACTATTAAAAACAACTATTGCAAAGAAACTAAAAGAGACTTACATAAATGGAATAACATCCAATGCTCATGGATTAGAATATTTAACATTATGAAAATGCCAATACTGCCCAAAGCGATCTATAGATACAATGCAATCACAATAAAAATTCCAACAACATTCTTTACTCAAACAGAAGAAATAATCACCATCTATATATAAGAAGGAAATAGGCCCTGGATAGCTAAAGCAATATTGAAAAAGACAAAGTAAGAGGCCTCATACTTACCAACCTTGTTAAATGCTGTAGAGTCATTTCCAACTCATAGCAACATGGCATAGGGTTTCCGAGGAGGAGTTGCTGAGCTAGAACCACTAACCTTGTGGTTCAAACCAACCTTGCAGTCCAATGCATTAACCTACAGCGCCACAACAGGCTTAAAACATAGTATATAGCCACAATTGAAATAGTCTGATACTGATACAAAGACAGACACAGATACCAATGGAACAGAATTGAAAACCAACTATATTGTTAAGTGTTGTTGAGTCAGGTTCTCACCCACAGCAACCCTGTATAGGATTTCCAAGGAGTGGCTGGTTAGCTTGAACCACTGACCTTGCAGTTCAAACTGACTTTGCAGTCCAGTGCATTAACCCACAACACCACACCAAGACTGATTTTAAACAAGGAGTAAAATTCATTCAGTAGGGAAGAAATAGTCTTTTTGTAAATTATATTTTTTAAGTTTTTATTGTGAATTATGTGATAGGTTACATGGGAGGATTTAGATTTATATTCATCCTATCCTATTTTGTTTCATTGCAATGATTATAGTCCCCTCCATGCATCATCATTCAACTAAAGGGTGAAAGCCTGCCCCCTTGCTGCCAGCACACAGCCCTCCCTGAGTCTAGAGTCCCCAGCCACTCCATCTCTCCATGTCACCTTCTCTGCCTCCTTCTCTGGAGTCACTGCTTCTCTGGGTAGGGCCCCCACACTCTGCTCCTTTCCCTTGATGGTCCCAGGGACCTCCGCTCCCAGACTGCAAAATCAAGCACTCCCCTCCTTTTGTTACAAAACATCTACCTTTACATTTTCAACCCTCACAGTCAGTCCTGATAGCAATTATTCACTATTGTACCACAAGAGTCTTATCCCCATCTCCTTTCATCAGCTCCGTCCAGGCAGGTTTGAAACCACTCAGTGGAGATTCTATCTTCCCCACACCCTCTGTAACTAGGATCCCTCTTGAAAGCTTGTAAGCCAGTCACGTCTTGCCTTTGTAGCCACTCCCTCCCCCCCCTTTTGGGCAGCCAATGTCTAAGTTGCCCATCTTTGCATACCAAGGGGGTGGGAATGATCCTTGCTGTAAAGATTTGTTCCCTCTTTTGAGCTACTACATCCATAAGTATAGGTCAAGTTCATCAAATTGTAGCAGATTACTCTTTTTCCCCCTATTTTTTCTTCTTCTAGTCAAGTTCTGATCAGCCAGCCATTGAAACCAGGTCAAGTGGGTACCATCTGCAAGCATGGGTGTTCTTGTGCATCTCCTCTCACTTCATATCAGCTGGACGCTTCACTCTCTGCTCTAGTCCTCTGTGGCTATGTCACTGTCTCTGGGCCCATGAGTCCCCAGGTCTTGCCATACTGCTGGCCAACCAGGTGTCAATTCGGGTTCACAGGAGTCTATTGAACTTGGTCAGACTTAGCTCACAACTTCATTGCTGTTTTTTTACTGGGAAGTCTGTGTCTGCCTCCAGCTCATTTGTCTCACTTACACTTTTCTGTTTTTGGATATGTGCTGAGATCATTTGTTGTTTTTTCTTGGACATTTTCAGTAGTTAGTTGGGTTTTTAGTGCTTAAAGTAATGTATGTTGCTGTGTTGTTAAGCTTACTGTGTGTCTCCTGGTGGATGTGATCTGGAGATAGGCTTCCCTTTTCATGTGTAATGCCAGGCAGCTGGTATTGGCTCCTGTCCAGATGGTGGGATATTATGGGATATGTGTGTAGCTTGGCTATATGAGCATAATTGCTGTCTCTTCTTGGGTAAGGTGGGGGAGAAAACTCCCACTCCCAAAAAAAGAGTGAGACCAAAACCAGAAACAATATAAAAGTAGAGACAAAAAAACACCACTCAAAAATAAAAATAAAACCAGTAGCCTTTGCTGTGCAGGAAGGGGTAAAGGGTCCCACCCAGGTCAACTTTAGGGCTGGGTTCCAGAGTCAGACAACATAAGAAGCAGCCTGTGGTACCAATTGGGCTTCCAGGAACCTCTGCCCTGTGCCGTGGGAAAACTATGGGTACAACTCTGGACCTTTTTTGGTTGCGCTCCCACTTGCCTTAAGTTGTCCAGACTGGGCACTGAGGGTGCAGCCGGGGAGAGGAGGAAAGAGAAGTGAAAAATGAAAAATATGTCACACCTCTTTTTCCAAACACAGCTCCATGGCTTTTAGCGCAGTATCGCTGTATCTGCTTGGCTATGTCCCTGTCCAGGCGGAGAGGCCCGTAGGCAATTGATCATCCTGATCGATTCAGAAATTGCCATATTTTGCTTCCACAGTCAGATTTCTCCACAGGTGGGCACAGGAAACTGGTGCCTGGCACCTTATACAAGATCCAAAACTCTGGCGCTGCTCCGAGAAAGCTCCTTCTCTGTTTATTCAGCGCCTTTGCTGAGGAGCCTTTCCTACCTGTCTCTGCTTCACCTACCCCAAAACCAAAAGTCCATTCCCTTCTTTTTGTAACAAAATGTCTGCCTTTACATTTGCAACATTCACAATCAGTCCTGATAACAATTATTCACTATTGAACCAAAAGAGTCTTATCCCCATCTCCTTTTAACAGCCCCATCTAGACAGGTTGAAAACCACTCAGTGGAGAGTCTACCTTCTGCTGCACCCTCTGAAACTAAACTCTCTCTTGAAAACTTGTAAGCCAGTCACACCATGCCTTTATAACCCCCCATTTTAGGTAGCCAATGTCTAAGTTGCCCATCCCTCTCAACCCTGTATACAAGGGGGTGGGGATGATCCTTGCTGTGAAGATTTGTTCCCTCTTTTAAGCTACTACATCCATAAGTGTAGGTCAAGTTCATCAAATTGTAGTGTTGTTGTTGTCAGGTGCCATCGAGTCAGAACCGACTCATAGCGACCCCATGCACAGCAGAACGAAACAATGTCCGATCCTGGGCCA
>NW_006408833.1:3138921-3140386 GCF_000296735.1 Chrysochloris asiatica
TCTGGGACCAGCCCCTGAGCCTGCTTGGTCGGGTATTCTGTGTTGTTGTTGGCAGAGCTCTCTGCTATATGTCCACCCGATCCGCCATCTTGTTTGTTCTCCAAAATCGTCATTTGATTTCTTAAATCAAACTGCTGCTTCGATGAGCATTAATGGTGGATCCATGAATGTTGACTACTGCTTCCATGAATGTTGATGGTAGATCCAAAGCAAATTGAAGTCTTTGACAACTTCAATCTTTTCTCCATTTATCATTGTAGGGTTCTGTGTCAACTTGACTAGACCAAAATGTTCAGAGGTTTAGCTTATTCCCATGATGATGAAACATAATACAGGCACAGTTAACTCGATGATGATTGGCTATGAGCAGCCATCCATTCAATTGAAAGGATGTTTCCTTGGGGTGAGGTCAGTATATAACATATAACAGATATGTGTGAGGAACTCTCTCTTCTACTGGGGAGCTGGTATTCTGAAATTGTAAGCCATTTCCTTGATAATAAACTTCTCTTTATAGATATACATATATATGTTTCACTGGTTTTGCTTCTCTAGAAGACCTGGCCTAAGATATGTGGTATCAAGAAAGAAGGCTGGCCAGTCTGAAGTTTAGCGAGTTGTGTGAACTTCTAAGCTGAGAGTGAAGGAGACAGCTGGTGTGAAGTGCAGGGAGGTGTGTGTGAACTCCCAATCTTGCAGCTGGTACCCATTTAACCATATCTAGGATGGCTAGTACTGAGCTTACTAGAACCAAAACAGATGAAGATAAAGATATATGATACTGTGAGCAAGTGTCAGTTATTATAATTTGATTAATTGGCCTATTGCTTAAAATTCCAACCAAAATTGAAGATTCTTCAAATCAAGAAAAAAACTTATCTCCTTAGTGCACTGGGTTGATGTTGTTTTTGTTAGGTACCATTGAGTCGGTACTGACTCACAGCAACACTATGCACAGCAGAACACAACACTGTCTGATCCTGTGCCAACCTCACAATTCTTGCCACGCTTATGCCCATTGATGCTGTCGCTTTGCCAATCCATCTCGATGGGGGTCTTCCTCTTTTTTTCTGACCCTCCACCTTACCAAACATGATAATAGTCCTTCAAATAGTCCTTCTTGACAATATGCCTGAAGTATGAGAGACGAAGTTTGGCCATCCTGGCCTCCAAGGAGCACTCTGGCTGCACTTCTTCTAACACAGATCTGTTTGTTTTTGGTCAGCCCACGGTACTTTCAATATTCTCCTCCAACACCATAACTCAAAAACATCAATTCTTCCATGACCTTCCTTATTTAGTGTCTAATTTCACATGTATATGAGGCTATTGAAAATACCATGGCTTGGGTCAGGCTCATCTTAGTCCTCAAGCTGACATCTTTGCTTTTTCAACACTTTAAAAAGGTCCTGTGTGGCCCAGAGTCAGTGACATAGCCACAGAGGACTAGAGTGGAGAGTGAAGC
>NW_006408833.1:3140486-3144850 GCF_000296735.1 Chrysochloris asiatica
TCAATGTTGTCCATAGCTTGTCATGATCCATACAATTGAAAGCCTTTGCATAGTCAATAAAACATAGGTAAACATCTTTCTGATATTCTCTGCTTTCAGCTAAGATCCATCGGACATCAGCAATGATATCTCTCATTCCACGGCCTCTTCTGAATCCAGCTTGAACCTCTGGAAGTTCTCAAATTGTAATAGATTACTCTTTTTATTCCCTCTTCTTTCTTCCTCTAGTCGAGTTCTGGTCATCCAGCCATTGTAGCTAGGTCAGATGTGTATTGTCTGCAAGTCTGGATGTTCTTGTACATTTTCCCTCACTTCATGTCAGCTGAGCATTTCACTCTCCATTCTAGCCCTCTGTCCCTGTTCTTGGGCTCACACTGCTGGTCAACCAGATCTCACACCAGGTTGATGGGAGTCTATTGAATGTGGTCAGACTCAGCCCACATCTTCATTACTGCTTCCCGCACCCCACTTCCCCTTATCAGTAGACCAATATGATCACCAGCAAAATTACATGCCTGCTCATGTATTCCCTTTGAGTTTCAGTCTTGGAAGGGGCTTTGCCCTGAAGGGACTTGATTGCTTGCCTTGATACCTCCCCAGTGAACAACTTGCTTATCCTTGTCTTCACATCCTTTTAAGCCATCACCAGAATTGCCTTTGACTTCCATAATTCCACCAATGGTCTGTTCGAGGCAACGTAGGCTTTTGAAATTAGTCACCTTAGTACTCTTCCAGTCACTACTCACTATCCAATTCTAAAACTGATTCCACATGTAAAATATCTATTAGAGTAGCACCTCAGTCTTTCAGTATCAAATTCTGTCTTAGTTATCTAATGCTACAATAAGAGAAATACCATAAGTGGATGGTATTCACAAACAGAAATGTATTCTCTCACAGTTTAGGAGGCTACAAGTCCAAATTCATAGTGCCAGCTCTAGGGAAAGGCTGTTGGCTCACAGTTTCAGAGGGAGATCCTTTTATCCATTTAGCACCCGTAGGACTAGCATTCCTTGGAGATTTTCATGTGTCTTGCCATTAATCTTCCCCTATGTCTAGGAGGTTCCCAGCACAGGTACCTGTGTCCAAAGGATGAGCCCCACTCCTAGCTCTTCTTTTTTGTTGGTAGTAGGTTCTTCTTTCTCTGCTCATTTCTCTCTCCTCATAAAAGTTGTTGTAGGACACACACCAGGGAAACGTCTTTAAATAAAATCAGGGCTATGAAGGGTATAGGATGTTGCATCTCACCCTTAAGCCTCCTACAACTAATTGGCATATCACATCAGAGCACATCATGTGGGGTCACGACATAACTGCAAAATCAGAAAATCATGTCCCACTCAAGTTGACACATTTTGGGGGAACATAATACATGATATATGACAATAATTATTATAAATTACAAGTCCTGGTGTGGCACTGTGTGTTGTGTTAATGCATTGATCTACAAAGTCAGTTTGAACTGCAAGGTTGGCGGTTCAGGTTCACCAGCCGCTCCTTGGAAACTCTATACAGGGTTGCTATGGGTCAGAACTGACTCGACAGCATTCAACAACAACAACGACAAATTATAAATTTAAAATCGGGGGGTGGGGAGAACTTTTTCAGAGCTGGTGGATATGGTTGATACTGATTTTCCATAGTTGGTTCCAAGAATCATGTTCCCTGATACAGATCTTTCTGTTTTCTTATTAAAGAGTTCCTTTTTTCAGAGATCCTTTCCAAGGTGACCATTACTTGCTTTTTGTGTGTATGTGCTGTATATGTTTTTTTAAAGTCAATTACACAAACTTATTTACAAGGTTCACTGGAAAAATATTTATGGGAATAGATATGAGTATCTAGGATATATATAGCTGAGGCTTATTGTTGCTTTTGTTAAATGCTGTCAAGTCAGTTCTGACTCAGTGACCCTGTATAGTTAGTTTGAACCACCAACCTTGTGGTTTAAACCAACCTTGTGGTCTAGTGCTTTATCCCACAGCACCACACCAAGACTCACACCAGGCTTAATGAAGTTCAATAACTTGTGCTCAATCACAGTTTGTACTTACAAAATCCAAAAGCTGCCCTGGTTGGTTGACAAGGAGACTTCATCTTTTTTTATTTTTTCTTTCTTTCTTTAAATGTTTTATTGTGAATTGAGTGAAGGTTTACATGGGTGGGGCCAGCCATGCCTCTGGTCACTAGGGGAGTGAGGGGAACAACAACAGCAAAAAAAAAATTGCACCTGTATCTTTGTGAGTCACTGTGGTACAACTCTGGACCACATCTGTCTTGTCTTTAAAGCTGTGCCCCAAAATTTAAGATATCTATGGTATATGTGTCTAGTCCACCAGCACAGGTCACCACCAGTATTTCATATAGAACAAGGAAGAGAGGCTAACCATAGAATTATAACATAAAGAATATAAGAATATTAAAAATAACATAAAGAAGGCAGGAAACAACCTGACCTATCAGGAGAGCCTAATAAAAAGAAAGCTAGAACAGGGGACTTTCACCAAATTAGGCATGTACAGGGAAGAATAGATCTCTGATCTGATGTGAACAAGGAACTAATCATAATACCATTATAATAAATCAGCATTATGGTTAGCTTATTAGTACAATTATAATAGACTCATGCAATGGGAAAGAAGTACATTAAACCCAGGAAGACATGACCAATTATAGACCCTAAATTATGATAGGAAAACAGTATGAAACGTGAAACCAGGAAATCACTTGACACTCACCCTCACTCACAAGGTAGAAACCCATTCTCATCTCTATAAGGTCTATGCTGTGCTTCAATCATGCTTGTTTAAGCCTCTGTCTCTTTAGCTCCTTTCCTGTGCATATTGTGCCTTATTGCTGTTAAGTTCCATCAAGTCAATTCAAACTCATAGCAACCCTATGTAGTGTTTCCAAGGAGCAGCTGATGAGTTTGAACCACTGACCTTGTAGTTCAGTGTATTATCTTGCAGTGCCATTGTTTTTGTTGTTGTTAGGTGCTGTGGTGTCATCTCTGATCCACAACAACCCTATGTAAAACAGAATAAAACACCACCCAGTCCTGTGCCATCCTCACCATTGCTGCTATGCTTGAGCCCATTGCTGCTGCCACTGTGACAATTTATCTTGCTGTGAGTCTCCCTCCTTTATGCTGATACTCCACTTTACCATGCATGATGTCTTTCTCCAGGGGCTGGTCCCTCCTGATAATATGTCCAAAGTATGAGAGACAAAGTCTGGTTATCTTGGCTTCTAAGGAGCATTCTAGTTGTACTTCTTCCAGCACAGATTTGTTTGTTCTTCTGGCAGTCCACAGTAACTTTAAAATTCTCTAACACCATAACAAAAATGCATCAATTCATTTACTGTCTTCCTTAATCATTACCCAGCCTTCACATGCATATGTTGTTGTTGTTGTTCTTTCACCATACTTATTCAATCTGTATGCTGAGCAAATAATACGAGAAGCTGGGTTCTATGAAGAAAAATGTGGCGTCAGGATTGGAGGAAGACTCATTAACAACATATGCAGATGATACAACCTTGCTATTTACTGATGAAGATCAAAGAACACAGCCTTCAGTATGGGTTGCATCTCAATGTCAGAAAAACAAAAATCCTCACCACTGGACCAATAAACAATATTCTTATCAACAGAGAAAAGATTGAAGTTGTCAAGGACTTCATACTTCTTGGATCAACTATCAACACATGCATATGAGGCTACTGAAAATACCATGGCATAGGTCCAGTGCACTTTAGTCCTCAAACTGACATTTTTGTTTTTCAGTATTTTAAAGAGGTGCAGCAGAACTGCCTAATGCAATACGTCATTTGATTTCTTTTTTTAGTTTTTATTTTTATATTTTTAAATTTATTTTTAAAATTTTATTTTGTTGTTGAGAAATATATAGCAATTCAACAGTTTCTACCTGTACAATTTCATAACACTGATTGCTTTCTTTGAGTTGTGCGTTCTCACCCTCCTTTTCTAAATTAATCCTCACCAATAACATAAGCTCAATAACCCCCTAAACTTCCTAGCTCATCTTTCAAGTTGCTGTTGTCCGTTTAATCCCATATAGTTTTTGTTTAGTTTTGTTTTAATTTAAGGTTTTTATTGTGGATAGAGTGGAAGTTTACAGGACACATCATCAGTTTCACATACTACAATTCATATAACTTGTTTCATTACATTGATTATAATCCCCTCCATATATCATCAGTTAAAAGTATTTCTCTTTATCCACTTTAGCTTTTTTTTAAAAAACACACAAACAAAAAAACCCACTTAGGCATATATAATAAATTACATCTCCAAAGGGCACATTCTGCAAGTCTGCTCCTGGCCACCAGTTCTTAGTCCT
>NW_006408833.1:3149941-3152464 GCF_000296735.1 Chrysochloris asiatica
TGATTTCTTGACTGCTGCTTCCATGAGTGTTGATGGTTGATTCAAGAAGAATGAAGTCCTTGACAACTTCAGTTTTTTCTCCACTGATGTTGTTTATTGGTTGGGTGGTGAGAATTTTGTTTTCTTTACATTGAGATGCAATCCATACCAAAGGCTCTTTGACCTTCTTCAGTAGTACTTTAATCCTCTTCACTTTCAGCAAGCAAGATTGTAACATTTGCATATCACAGGTTGTTAATGAGTCTTCCTCAAATCCTGATGCCACGTTTTTCTTCATATAACTCAGCTTCTTGGATTATTTGCCCAGCATATAGGTTGAATAAATTTGGTGAGAGAATACAACCCTTTCTTAATTTTAAACCATTCAGTGTTCCCATGTTCTATTCGAACAACTGTCTCTTGATCCATGTACAGATTCCTCATGAGCACAATCAAGTGTTCCAGAATACTCATATTTCTCAATGTTGTCCACAGCTAGTCATTATCCACACAATCAAAAGACTTTGCATAGTCAATAAAGCACAGGTAAACAGCTTTCAGTCAAGATCCATCGGACATCAGCAATGATAATCCCTCGTTCCACACGATCTTCTGAATCTGGCTTGAACTTCTGGAAGTTCTCTGTCAGTGTATGCCTGCAGCCATTTCTGTATTACCTTTAGTCAAACTTTACTCACGTGGGATACCAAAGATATTGTCTGATGATTTCCGCATTTCATTAGGTCACCTCTCTTTTGAATGGGCACATGTATGGATCTCTTCCATTCAGTTCGCCAGATAGTTTGTCTTCCAAATTTCTTGGCAGAGATGAGTGAGTGCCTCCAGTGCCACCTCACTTTCTTGAAAGATTTAAATTTTTATTCCATCAATTCCTGAAGCCTTGTTCTTTGCTAATTCCTTCAATGCACCTTGGACTTCTTCCTTCAGTATCATTGGATCTTGATCATATGCTACCTCTTGAAACAGTTGAATATCAACCATTTCCTTTTGGCACAGTGACTCTGTGTATTCCTTCCATCTTCTCTTGATGCTTTCTGCATCATTCAATAATTTGCCCAGAGAATCCTTCAATAATGAAAATCGAGGCTTGAATTTTTTCTTCAGTACCCCCAGCTTGATAAATGCTGAGTGTTTTCTGACTCCAGATCTTTGCACATTTTGTTGTGATAGGGACCGGAAATTTAGACATTGGCTATCAAAAATGGGAAGCGGGGGGGGGGAGCTATAAAGACATGAAGTGGCTGGCTTACAAGTTTTCAAGGGTGTACATAGTTTTAGGATGAGGAGACGAGAGAATCCCCACTGACTAGTTTTCTTCTTTTCCAGATGGGTCTGGTGAAAGGGAGGTGGGAGATGATGCTGACGGGATTTTATGATTTCAATTGTGAGTACTTGTTAGTAGGATTGTGATTATTAAAACTGTAATTGTAGAAGATGTGTCACTAAAAGGAAGGAGTGACAGATGATCCCAGGACCATCAAGAAGGAAGAGCTCTGTTGTAACAGAGATGGCAGCAAAGGCGGTGGCATGGAAAGACAGAACAGCTATGGACTTTAGGCGCATGGGCTGAGTAAGCCAGTGTGCCTACAGGCAGGAGACAGGCTTGCAGGGTGTGCTTTTTGGTTATTTGAGTGAGTATATATTTTTTGCTTTGTATTTCATGTGTGTATCAAATACTTTTTCTTTGTTGATTTGTGACATTTAAGAATTAAATAGGGCTAGTGTATTTTCGGAGTCCTGGTGTGATGCTGTGAGTTAATGTGCCAGACTGCAAAGCCATTTGAACTACAATGTCAGCTGTTCAAGCTCACCAACGGCTCCTCAGAAATCCTATACAGGGTCGCTATAGGTCAGAACTGACTCGATGGCACTTAACAACAAACAGCAGTGCATTTTTGGCATCCTGGTGTGGCGCTGTGGGTTAATGAGCTGGACTACAAAGTTGTTTGAATCTCAATGTTGGCGGTTCAAGCTCACCAGCCCCTCCTCGAAAACTGTATACAGGGTCGTTATGGGTTGGAACTGACTTGATGGCACTTAACAACAATTTTTTCAGTTGTAAGCATTTTAGTTATATCATGTTAGGCATAAATATGACTTTACAATTTTTCTTTTTGGAGATTGTGTTTATAGGTTTATTGGTTTCAAATTAATAAAGGTTGCAATGGTTAGTGTTTTGTGTTCACTTGACTAGGCCAGGATATCCAGAGGTTAGCAATTGGAATGTGCTTATTCCCATGATGATGAAACCTAATACAGGCACAGTTAACTCTATGATGAAAGGATGTTTCCTTGGGGATGTGGCCTGAACCTAATATGATGGACACGCATGAGGGACTTCCTCACTATCTTCTGCTGGGGACCTGGGATTCTATAATAGTGAGCCATTTCTTTGATAATTAACTTCTCTCTCTCTCTTTATATTTATATGTATATGTATATGCCGGGGTCTGGCCTCAGCAAGGGGGTGAGGACCCGAAGATGGGGTATCCGGTAATAATGGTGAGAGAGAGAGAGAGAGAG
>NW_006408833.1:3153839-3164027 GCF_000296735.1 Chrysochloris asiatica
TTTACAAAGAGTTGCAACTCATACCCAAGGCTGTGGTTTTAGATCTTCATTAGTAAATATTTTAAGTACTCTTTGATTTCAGCAAGCAAGGTTGTATCATCTGCATATCACAGGTTATTAATGAATCTTCCTCCAATCCTGATGCCACCTTCTTCATATTTTCTCAGATTATTTGCTAAGCATACAGATTGAATAAATGTGAAAGAATGTAACCATGGTGCACACCTTTCCTGATTTTAAGTCATTCAGTGTCCCCTTGTTCTGTTTGAACAATTGCCTCTTTGTCTATATACAGGTTCCTCATGAGCACAATTACATGTTCTGTAATACTTATCTCCACAATGTTGTCCATATCTCTACATAGTTGAATGCCTCTGCACAGTCAATAAAGCACAAGTAAGCATCTTTCTGTGGAGTCCTGGTGTGGCACTGTAGGATAAGCACTGGATTGCAAGGGCAGTTTGATTCACAAAGTCGGTGGTTCAAACTCACCAGGCACTTCCCAGAAGCCCTATACAGGGTCACTATGTCAGAACTGACTCTATGGCACTTAGCAACAACAACAAGAAGTATCTTTCTGGTATTCTCTGTTTTCAGCCAAGATGTCAACAGTGATATCCCTTATTCCACATCCTTGTCTGATACCAGCTTGAATCTCTGGTCAATGTTTTGTTGCAACTGTTTTCTTTTTTTATATTTTCTTAAAAGACAATTTATTATAGCTTTGTTTTCACCTCATTATCTCTTTTTGCAGCCATTTTTGAATTCTCTTTAGCAAAAATTTACTTGTGTGTGATAGTAATGATATTGCTGATGATTTCCGCATCCTGTTGGGTCACCTTTCTCTTTGGAATGGGCACAAATATAGGTCTCTTCCAATCAGTTGGCCAGGTATCCGTCTTCCAAATTTCTTGGAATAGATGGGCAAGTTCCTCCAGTATAGCATTAGTTTGTTGAAAGATTTCAATTTGTATTTCATCAATTCCTGGAGCCTTGTTCTTTGTCAATGCCTTCAGTGCACTGGACTTCTTCCCTACCAATTCTTTGGAGGGATAGTAGGACCAAACCAGGACCCCTCATCTGCACTGTGACAAGTGTCTCCTTTTTTGTTATGGTATCTGTTCAGCTTTCTCTCTTAGTAAGCATTCAGCTCTTAAACACTTTTTAGAGGTCTTTCACAGCATATTTTCCCAATGCATATTATACGTTGCATAATTTCTTAACTGCTGTTTGTGTATCCAAGCAAAAAGCAGTCTTCGACAACTTCAGATTTTCTCCATTTAATCATGATGTTATTTGCTGGTGTGGTTGTGAAGATTTTTGTTTTCTTTACTTTAAGGTACTGAAGTCTTTCATCTTCATCAGTGAGTATCTTAAGTGCTCTTCACTTTCATCAAGCAAGGTTGTAACGTCTACATAGCCCAGACTGCTAATGAGTCTTCTCTCCTCCTATCCTAATGCCACTTTCTTCTTCATATAGTCCACCTTCTCAGATTAACTGCTCACCATACAGATTGAATAAGTATTGTGAAAGGATGCAATGCTGACTTCCATCTTTCCTGATTTTAAACCATTTAGTATCCCCTTGTTCTGTGTTAATACAACCTCTTGGGACTGTAGAAAATACCAAAACCAAATGGAACCTATTGCCATGAATTCATTCCTACTCATAGAAACCCATATGGTACAAAACCTCATCTTTCTCCTGTGGAGCAGCTGGTGGATTTGAACTACTTATGTTAGAATTCCAGTGCTTATCTTACAGTGCCACCAGGGCTCATTGTATGTAAGAATAGCTTTGCTTATATTACTTGATCCTTTTCCCAAATTTTTAGTGCAGCTTGGTTAATTCTATAATTTAAACTATGGAGATACAGGTCCATAAAACCTCAGGACAAACTTATGAAAATAGAATGACCAGAACTTTCAGAAGAATGCAGAACTAGGGGGCCCAGGCAGCCCCCAAAAGAAATGCCAATTTTATTTCAAGCACAAGGTGGTGGTGATGGGGCAGGGGAAGTGGGCGACTTGCATGACGCAGCACTGCCATCTAGAGACCATAGAAACTATCCTCGAGATATTTGAGGGCACGAAAATCAACTGATACTGACCCATCCAGCATGATGAATCATCTCAGATACTGGAAACTTGCCTTAGTCCATTCTTCCGGAACTTAAACAACTGCCTGAGATTAGACCTGGGGAGCCAGGCTGTCTGGGATTGAAGATTCCTGGCCTGGGAAAGAGAATGGAGCATGGTTCTAGTCTGCGTTCCTCCCCATCTCTACCTGCAGGCGACCTTATGGAGGCTTTTGTGAAGTGACCCGTAAGGTAGGGCAGGGATGTCCAGCTCCTGCTGCCTGAAGGCGCCCCTTTCTCCTGTAGGACCCATACCCCTCCCACCCAGCCTCAGGACCAGTTGCTCTGATGGCACACTCACCATTTTCCTTTTAGCTCTGTCTCCTCTTGTCCTTCCTGGGGATCTCTGAGTCCATGAGGCTGACCTGGCCACCACCAGAGCCTTTCAGTCCTCGGGGCTATCTCTCCTCCACTACACGGGATCCTCCTGCTTCCTTAGAAACACCCTTCCAAGATCTCTATTTGTTGGATCCTTCCATTTGTTGGGACACCACCTTTTTCCCCCAACACACTCCCTTTAATATCCCAGCATCCACAGCTTTCAACCTCCTGCAAACCACAGTCCACCCTCCTCACCCAATTGCTCACCATCCCCACCCAGGCCCTTCCTAACCCTTCTTTCCAAGAACTATTCACTCCAACTCAAACACATCTCTGGCTCCTTTCTCCCTTTTCTCCTGGCAACACTTCAATACTGAGCACATTATTTGCACTCTTAATTCCACAAAAACCATCAGCCATGATATTCTCTGATTTGTGCAAAACCCAGAAATATTCAGACAGGAACTCTCACCACTTCACCCAGACTCTGAAGCAGCACTAGTATTCTGTGTTATTCCTCTGGCAGAAGTGACCAGATCTTACTTGAGGGCCTCTCACCTCTGCCCCAGATTCCATGCCCTTTCACATACTCAAGGGGTAGTTATTAAGTACCATCAAGTCTATTCTGACTCTCAGACATCCTGGATAGGGTTTCTAAGGCTTTAAGTCTTTGTGGGTACAGAAAAATCCCATCTCCCATGGGGCTTCCAATTGCAGACCTTGTTGTTGGCAGAGCCACTGTGCACACTCAAGCAGTAGTAGGCTTTTGCAATCATTCTATTCTCTGAATCATGTTTTCCATCTCCATTAGATCATTGTAAACTGACTTGCTCATACCTTTGTTGTTGTTGTTAAGTACCGTGGAGTCAGTTCCAACTCATAGCGACTCTGCACAGCGTTTCCAAGGCTGTAAATCTTTACAGGAACAGAACACCTCATCCTTCTCCAGCGGAACCGCTGATAGTTTCGAACTGCTAACCTTGAGATTGGCAGCCCAACTCGTAACCATTATACTACCAGAGCTTGCTCACATCTTAAACAACATGAATTAAAAAATGACGTCTTATCCTACTTTTCTCCAAGGTCCTGCCAAGTGTTTCCACTTATTCTATAACTATTCTTTTTGCTTTTGAACTTCTGTTCATCCTCCTCCAAAGTAAAGTTCTTTTTATCAAGGGCACCAAAGACTGTGGCGCTGTGTGTTAATGCACTAGACTGCAAAGTTATTAGAACTGCAAGGCTGGCAGTTCAAGCTCACCAGCCACTTCTCGAAAATGCTATACAGGTTCGCTGTGGGTTGAAATCAACTCCACGCCACAGCACTTAACAATAACAACAACAAAAACCTAATTAATCCTCATCATACTTTATCACCCAAGTGTCTTTGGTACATCTGATTTGACAGTACTCTCCCTTCTCCCACCTCTCACTCCCTTTTTTCTTCCCTTTCTTTTTATTTAATTTTTTGATTTATTACAATATAGTTCTCCTACCACACTGGCCTCTCCACTCCTTCTCAGTTAGTGTCCATTGTTGTCTCTGTTTCTGAATAAGTTTTAACCTGGCCCCCTTTTTACTCCAGGGGTCTTGGTATGGCACTGTAGGATAAGCACTGGGCTTCTAACTTTAGGGTTGGTGGTTCAAACCTATCAGTTGCTCCTTGGAAACCTTATGTAAGGTTGTTATGATTAAAAACTACTGGAATGCACTTTAACAGAAAAACTTCTCATGCTACACTTTTTGCCTGGGTGATTTCATCCATTTTGCCATCATACAGCATTTACAGAATGTAATTTTCCAAATTTTTATTTTATTTTAATGTCCCCTGAAATCCAGACTTGCCTATTTGTTTGAATCATTCAAGAGGCATCTTACATTTAACATGCTCCAAGAACATGGATTCCTGGTGTGGCACTATAGGATCAACACTGGATTGTGACCCACAGATTGGCAGTTCAAACCCACCAGCTGCTCCTTGGAAACCCTATACAGGGCATCTATGAGTCAGAATTGACTCAGCAATAAGAACTTAACAATAAGAACATGGAAGTGTTTACTTTTTTTCTGCTTGCAATCCATCAGCAAATTCTCTTTTTTTCTTTTTTTTTTTTAAGTTTTTATTGTGAATTATGTGTTAGTTTACATGGGTGAACATTATCTTTACATTCATTCTATTGTACTTTGTTCATTGCAATGATCACATCCCCTGCATGCATCATCAAACACTCAAAGGGTACACGCCACACTCCTGCCCCCCTGGCCACCATCACACAACTCCTCTCCCTCCCTGAGTCCAGAGTCCCCAGATGCTCCTTCTGTCCACGTCATTGCCTCTGCCCATATCCCTAATGTCACTGCCTCTCCAGACAGGGTCTCCCACTTCGCTTTTCTCCCTTGATGGTTCCAGGGATCTCCACTCCTGGACTGCAAAATCAGCTGCTCTCCTCCTTCTGTTACCAAACATTTACATTTGCCTTTCCAACACTCACTGTCAGACCTGATAGCAATCATTCCCTATTGAACCATAGGAGTCCTTTCCCCCTCACCTTTTATCAGCCCCATCCAGACAGATTGGAAACAATTCAGTGGAGGTTCTACCTTTCCCTGTATCCTCTGGAGCTAAGTTCCCTATTGAGAGCTTGTAAACCAGTCACTTCTGGCCTTTGTTGTCTCTCCATTTTAGGTAGCCAATGTCTAAGTTCCCCCTCCCTGTTGACCCTGTGTACTAAGGGGATGGGAATGATCCTCACTGTAGAGATTTGTCCGGTCCTTTGTCATACTGCATCCACAAGCATAGGTCAAGATTCATCCACTTATAGTGGGTTGTTGTTGTTGTTAAGTGCCGTGGAGTCAGTTACGACTCATAGCAACCCTGTACAGGGTTTCCGAGGCTGTAAATCTTTACGGGAGCAGATAGCCTCATCTTTCTCCCACGGAGTGGTGGTAGTTTCGAACTGCTGACCTTGCCATTCACAGCCCAATTCATAACCACTACGCTACCAGAACTGCTTAGTAGGTTACTCTTCCCCCCCCCCCCTTCTTTCTTCCTCTAGTCGTGTTCTGATCATCCAACCATTGATGCCAGGTCAAATGGGTACTATCTGCAAGTGTGGGTGTTCTTGTGTATCCCCCCTCACTTTATATCAGCTGGATGCTTCACACTCCATTCTAGTCTTCTGGGGCCATGTTCCTGCCCCTGGGCCCAGGAGTCCCCAGGTCTTGTCATACTGCTGGCCAACCAGGTCTCAATCCAGGTTAACAGGAGTCTATTGAATGTGGTCAGACTTAGTTCACAATTTCATTGCTGTTTTTCCCCTTCTTCCCCTTATCGGTGACCAACGTGTTCAGCAACAGGACCATATGCTTGCCAGTGTGTATTCCCTTTGAGTTTCCGTCTTGGAAGGGGGTTTGCCTGTAAATCTATGACTACTTGCCTTGATGGCTCCCTGGGGAACAACTTCAATCAGCAAGTTCTCTTGATTCCATCTTCTGAATATATCCTGTTCCAGCTCCTTATTTTTGTATCTACTTTTATACTTTCATATCCATACAATTTCATCATCTCTTGCATTCACTACACCAGCCTATTTCTGTTTCTTGAACATGCCAAGCTTGTTTCCTTATTAAGGCTTCTGTAATTGCAATCCTCTTTGCCTGGAAGAGTCTACCACAGATCTTTACACAGCTGGTTACACAGGTGTTTACTCAAATATAAACTTCTTAGAAGATTCCTTGGATCTCAAGGAACGAGTTTCTAGTCTATGAGATGGGTTGTTCCCAACACTTACCCCAATCTAAGTTTATTTATTCATTGCTTGGTTGGTCTTCTATCTCAACCCACCTAATTAGTAAATTACCAAAGTCTATATGGGTGCCATAGGAGCCCTAATCACATAATGGATTACAGTTTGGGCTGCTAATCACAAGGTCAGCAGTTCAAATCTACCAGTCACCCCATGGGAGAAAGATGAATCTTTCTGTTCTCTTAGATTTACAGGAAACTCTATAAATTGCTATAGGTTGAACTGTTAGCACACCATCACCACCACCACAAGAGTGCCAAAAACCTTTTAGGAGAGATTCCATAAATGCTGTTTGAGTGCTAATTAAAGAGCCACTTGAAACCTTTTATTGCCTTCTTATAGGAAAATGGGGTGGTGATGGGAGAGAAGTTACTGAAAACTTCCACTTCAACTCTGTAAGTCATTTTGCAATACATATAAGCCCTAAGTAATTTCTGTAGAACTCTAGATATGTACAAAAGCCACATTATGAATATATTTATATGCTTTATTTTTCTTCTAAGTCATGAAATTTGTTTAATGTCTTTTAAAATGACATATCCATAAAAATGTAGAGGGATAAAAAAGATGTAAGCCAATCAAAAGTTTGCTGAGGCCTTCATGAACTTCTAGGATTTATACAGACAAGAACACATCCCATGCTTGCTCCTGTATCTCCAGGTACCAATCAAAAGCTCTACTGCTCAGCTACCCTAGTAGACAGCAGAAAAGGGAGGGAGCAGACTTGGACACTGTTAATGTAAGACTGTTAAAGCAGCAGTTCTTAGCACCATCCCCCCGCCTTTTTAAAAAAAGTTTTTATTGTGAATTGAGTTTACATGGGAGAACGTCAGTTTTACACTCATCCTATTACAACCCACTCCATGCATCACCATCCAACAGTATTTGCTTCTGTTCCCTCTGTTTTGTTTGTATATACAAAAACACTCAGGAATATATCATCATTTAAACACCCCAAGGGCACATTTTGCAAGCCTGCCTCCTGGATGCCAGAATATAGCCTTTCTCGTTCCATGAGTCCTCAGCTGATCTATCTCTCCATGTCTTCATCTCTGCCTCCATCTCTGGTGTTGCTGCTTCTCTGTTTAGGGTCCCACATTCCACTTGTGCTCTTTTCCCTTGATGGTACTAGGGTCCTCTGTTCCTGGAACATAAGATTAACTACTCCCCCCTTTATATTACAAAACTTCTACCTTTATAGTTGTGATAATAGCAATTAGTCATGATAACAATTACTCACTATTGAATCATAAGAATCTTATTCCCATCTCTTTTCACCAGACCCATCTAGACAAGATGAAAACTATTCAATGGGGGTTCTACCTTCTCCCACACACTCTGACACTAAACTCCCTCTTGAAAACTTGTAAACCAGTCACTTTGTGCCTTTATTGCATTTTAGGTAGCCAATGTCTAAATTGCCCATCCCTATCAACATGAATTTCTTGGAACCCTGAGATTATCTCTACAGAGACCTTGTCTTGTTGATGAGGCATAATGGGGTCATATTTTATAATCTCTTTTATTTCATTTTTGTATTTATTAGTGAACCCATCTTTTTCTCCCAGTTATCTCAGACAAGAAAGTGTGTTGGAGAGGTGGAAGTGCTCTCTGTATAAAGGGAATTTGCCCTCATTCATGTTTGAGTCCCAGAGGAGTCACTTTATAGGAAGACCCAGCAGCTCTCTTGGATAGAGGGATGGCTAGAGTTTGGGAATTTAGTTTCCTGGAACTGGTCTTGGTTTCTGCTGTGGAGGAGGGAATGCCCCTCAGGGAATGAATCCTTTGTAGGGTGGGCTTCATTCCCTGAGGGACAATGTGATAATCAACTGAATCCAAAGCTAGAGTTTCTACCATGAAGGAAGCCCAACCTGATAAGGAGCTAGGTAGCCTTGAAGTTATGGCTATATAGAGTGGACAGTCCTGGTTAGGGGAGGGAAGGAAGAGGGATCCAGATTCATAGGGTCTGCAGATGCCAGCACAGATCAACTGAGGTCCAGTCAGTCAGGGAGTAGTAACAGGCCTTGATCAAGGTGAAAGACAAACATGCAGGTTAGATATGGGTGATGGAGGGCAGCATTTGCAGCAGGACCCAGAGCCAAGTATATCCTTGTCACAGAAACCACTGAGGACCCTGAGAGCAACATGAGTAGGTCAGAGAGCCCTTTCCCACAACATCATGGAGACTTGTAAGCCATACCCCTTCTCCAGCAGTAGAAATCTGAAAGACAGCATTTTCACTAAATTGATTGAACATTTACAAAGGCAGACTATTCACTGATGACACAGATCAGTCATAAATTCAGTGGTTTTATTCTCCCTCATTATCCAGTCCAAAAGGTAGACACCCAAGATGAGCAGACCAGTAAGAGAGAGTAGATAACCACAGTGTCCATGCATTCTGAGTAACACCAATGACATTGTGATCTTGTTATACCACCTCATCCAGCACCTTCTCTCGTCAGTCCACATTAGTACTACCCTTTCCTCTTCTTTTTCTTTAACCCAGGATTCTTTTAAACCTCCATAAATGGATTCTAAAAACAGAGCACAGAAAGAAGAGAGGAGTAGAGTGTGAAACTGATGAGAGTTGTTTATGGGTGAGCAGGGCATTAACAAGTGACTCCAGGATCCCTTATCCTGTTTTTTTTTTTTTTTTTTTTCCTTTTTCTTTTTCCTTTTTAAAGCTTTTATTGTGAATTGAGTGAGTGGAGGTTTTCAGGGCAGCTCATCAGTTTTACATTCACCAAATCACTGCAATGCTTACATGCACCTTCAGCTGACAGTATTTATTATATTTCTTTTGTTTTGGGGATGTACCCATACCAAATAAAAAGTATATATTAGTTTAAATGTTCAAAGGGCACATTTTGCAAGCAAGCATCTTGCCCACAGGCCACTGCCTTTCTCGGTCCATGGGACTATAGTCCTTTGCTGCTCTGTTTCTCTATGCCATTGCCTCTGCCATCATCTCTGTTGCTGCTTTTCTGGTTAGGATCCCTTGCTCTTCTCATGATGGTCCTAGAGTCCTCTGATCCTGAAATGAGAGATTCACTGCTCCCACTTTTAGTTACACCTCTTCTACGATTACAGTTGTGACAATCACCATTAGTCCTGATAACAATTACTAACAAATGAATAATAAAATCCTATCCCCCACATCACCAGGCCCATCTGGATAAGAGGAAAACTACTCCGTGGGGATTCTGTCTTACTCCCCTCATTCTGACACTAAGCACCCTCATGAAAGCTTGTAAACCAGCCACTTCATGCCTTTATAGCCCCATAATTTTGATAGGTGAAGTTCAAGTTGCCCATCCCGATCAACCCAGTGTACTGAGGAAGCACGCTTGATCCTTAATATGAAGAATCTTTCCCTTTTGGTTGGAATTTGGGGCAACTTTATCCATAAGAAAAGGTCAAGTTGAACAGGTTTAGCAATTTACACTTGCTCCCTGTATCATAATTATTTATCTTCATCTGGTCAAATTCTGGTCAGCAAGCTGGGTCAAATGGGGACTATCTGCAATTTTGGGAGTTCTGGCACACCTCCCCCTCTTCAGACCAGTTGGCTGCTTCATTCTTAACTCTAACCCCTAGTGGCTAGATCAGTGTCCTTGGACTCAGGAGTTCACAAGTCTCCCTGAACTTGAAACCAGCCAGCTCATCCTCTTCTCTCTCTCATATCAAGGTTATCAGAATCTAATATCAGCCCATGTCTTCATTGCTGCATTTCCCCCACTTCTACTCACAGGTTGACCAGGATAGTCACCAGGAGCATACAAGTTATTCATATGTTCCCTTTGAGTTTCAGTCTTAGAAAGGGGTTTACCCTGATGGGTGATGGGCCGACTTTTCTTGCCTTGATGACTCCACAGCTTGCTTGATATTGTCACAGCCAGTCTGCTTCTCTCTCTCTCTCCCCC
>NW_006408833.1:3164806-3165358 GCF_000296735.1 Chrysochloris asiatica
TTATAGACAGAAGATGGACTTACAAGCTTTCTATGGTGATGTTTCTGACTATTCTTTTCTCTTCCCCTCCAGTGTCTATTTTATATTATAATGCAAGGAAAACCAAGATTCAAAAGACAGCCAAGCATCTTAATATTATTCCCTCCATTTCCCCATTCCAACCATGTTTCAATCTCTGTATCCGAGAGCCCTGTAGTTCCAAGGATGTGCATACATCATTCTTTACCTCTGTCTCACTTAGCCCATTCAAACCTGCCTAATTATTCTCCCATCTGCTTTGTTCTTCCATTCCCCTCTCCCTTCTGGTATATTGCCACCCTCCCCAGCACCCAAACTTTCCTGTGTCTAATCCCTGCCCTGTTCTACACTTTCCCCTCCCTCCCTGAACCCACCTCCAATATCCCAGCAATCAACAAAAAACCACCCCCCACCCCACTCTTTAGTATGGGTTCTTTTCCTTAGTCTTTTACAATAGTGTTCCTATGCAGTATTTCTCTTTTTGTGACTGACTAATTTCACTCAGCATAATGTCCTCAAGGTTCATCCATGTTA
>NW_006408833.1:3177676-3178178 GCF_000296735.1 Chrysochloris asiatica
CACAGTTTGTTTATCCATTCTTCAGTTGATGGGCACTTTGGCTGTCTCCATCTTTTTGCTGTTGTAAATAGTGCTGCTGTGAACATTGGTGTGCATATAACTACTCGTGTTATGGTTCGTATTTCTTGTGGGTAAATACCAAGTAGAGAAATTGCTGAATCATAAAGTATTTCTATTTCCAACCTTCTGAGGAAGGTTGCTTCCCAGAGTGGTTGTACCATTTTGCAATCTTACCAGCAATGGATGAGTGTCCCAGTCTCTGCTTCCTCGCCAGCATTCATTGTCCTCTACTTTTTTGATCTTTGATGTTATTGCTGGTTTGAGAGGATATCTCATTGTTGTTTTGATTTGCACCTCTCTAATCGTCTGTCTGTCATGCTGTGGTGGATTGAGTTGTTGTGATTCTCAGGGCTCTGTCGCCAGTATTTTAAATAACCAGCAGGGTCTTCCATGGTGGACAGGTTTCAGATGAGCTTCCAGACAAGGACAGACGAGGAAGAAA
>NW_006408833.1:3179532-3181393 GCF_000296735.1 Chrysochloris asiatica
GCATTTCTCAAGCTGGGGGAACTGAAGAAAAAATTCAAGCCTTGACTTTCGTTATTGAAAGATTCTCTGGGCAAATTATTCAATGATGCAGAATGCATCAAGAAAAGATGGAAGGAATACACAGAGTCATTGTACCAAAAGGATATGGTTAATGTTCAACCATTTCAAGAGGTACCGTATGATCAAGAGCCTTCTGTATAGCTCTTGCTAAGACTTGCACCACAATATTTAAAAGAGTGGTGACAAAGGGTATCCTTGTCTGGTTCCTGTTCACAGAGGGAAGGCTTTCATTTTCTCTCCATTGAGGGTAATGTAAGCTGTTGGTTTTGTATATATGCTCTTAATTATGTTGAGGAATTTCCCTTCAATTCCTACTTTGTTGAGGGTTTTTATCAAGAATGGTTGTTGGATTTTATCAAATGCCTTTTCTGCGTCAATCAATATGATTATGTGGTCCTTTTCTTTTTTCTTATTTATATGGCGGATTTTGTTCATTGTTTTTCTAATGTTGAACCATCCTTGCATCCCTGATATGAATTCCACTGGATCATGGTGTGTTATTTTTTTGATGTGCTGCAGGATTCTTTTGGCCAGGATTTTGTTGAGAAAATTTGCATCTATGCTCATGAGGGATATTGGTATATAATTTTCTTTGTTCGTGACTTCTTTCCCCGGTTTTGGTATAAGGGTTATGCTTGCATCATAAAATGTACTAGGAAGTTTTCCATCGTCCTCTATATTCTGGAATAATTTGAGTAGAATTGGTGACAGCTCTTCCCTGAATGTTTGGTAGAACTCACCAGTAAAGCCATCTGGGCCTGGAGTTCTTTTGGTTGGGAGTTTTTTTATGACCTGATCTTTGTTGTTGTTGTTGTTATGGGTCTTTGTAGGTTTTCTACTTCCCTCTGTGCATGTTTAGTTAGGTCATGTTTTTGTTAAAATGTATCCATCTCTTCTAAGTTTTCAAATTTGTTGGGGTACAACTTTTCATAGTATTCTGTTATTATCCTTTTTATTTGCTTTGGTTCCGTTATGACATTGCTCACGTGGTTTCTAATGTGTGTTATTTTATCTTCGCCCTCTTTTCTTTTGTTAGTTTTGGCAATGGTTTGTCAATTTAGTTAACCAACAGGGTGTTATTCAGTTTCCATGTATTTGACTTTATTTCCTTGGTCTTCCTATTGTTGATTTCTAATTTGACAGCATTGTGGTCTGAGAAGATGCTTTGTAATATTTTGATATTTGTAAATCTATAGAGGTTTGTTTTGTGGCCTAATACCTGGTGTATTCTGGATAATGTTCCATGTGCACTTGAAAAGAATGTGTATTGTGCTGTTGTTGGGTTGAATGCTCTGTACACATCTCTGAGGTCAAGTTGGTTGATTGCATTTAGTTCCTCTGTGTCTCAGTTTGAACTGCAAGGCCGGCAGGTCAAACTCACCAGCTGTTCGTTTTAAACCCTATACAGAGTCACTTTGAGTTGGAACCAACTTAAAAAATATTAATATGATAGCAAATATTATAAAAAGAAATATATGAACTTCAATTATTTTGTCTATACTCATGTGATTTGGGGATAAACTATCTGCTTTTAATGTAGTCATCTACCTCTGTCCATCACTGGGTAAACTTGCATTTAATATCCATTGATGTTCCTCTAAGGTGGAGATAAACTGGTCTTGAACAGATAGGGTGAAAAAATGTGCTAAAAATGTGTGTTAACCAGGTCTAATGTATTAACAACAACAACAACACAGAATATTTGTCATATCTCTATTAGCAGTTTTTTTCAGAGATATTACATTTGGGACTGCCTTCCTTCCTTCCTTCCTTCCTTCCTTCCTTCCTTCCTTCCTTCCTT
>NW_006408833.1:3181706-3182566 GCF_000296735.1 Chrysochloris asiatica
TCTTACAAAGAATCTACCCATTCTGTTACAGAGAATGCATTCTCCCAAAGACCTTAAAATTACTCATTGTTTCTAAAGACAAGGATGTATCCTACTCCTGTATTAACCAAATTCAGAACTTGTTTGTTTGCTTTAAACCAATGTATTATAACATTTTACATGGAGTCCCTACTCTCTCTGTAGGGCTCTGACCTATCAGTGACTTTGGTGCTCAATCTTAATCTCTAGGGACTAGTGGGATCTGCTTGGAACAAGGGGTACATTCTTAGTTTGGGGGGGTGGTCAGTAGGATCCATAAGGCAGTGGTGTTGTTCAGGCTTCTGTTTTTGCAGTTGTTCATTGCTGTTTTTGTTGTTGTTTTCAGCTTTCTCTTACTGTTCACACCCATCTCTTCTTTCAAGCTTCTCAGTTTTACTCAGGTTGGTTGTTCTTAGCTGTGAGCTATATTCTGTCAGAGGGTGGGAACTAAGTTACTTTCCCCCCCTCTGACCTCTAGCTGTTTACCTCTTTTATGAAGATGGCTATTTGGAGGTCCTGGTGTAACACTGTGAGTGAGATAAAGCACTGGGCCACAAGGACAGTTTGAACCACAAAGTCGGTGTTTCAAATTCATCAGCTGCTCATTGTAAAACCCATACAGGCCCACTATGAGTTGGAAATGACACAACAACACTTACCAACAAATTTGGAAGTCAGCCGTGGCCCTGATGACTGTGGCAACTTTTTTTTTTTAACTGTAGATGACAAAATTTAATAGGACCACAGTTAATTACTGGTGATTAGAATGCAAAGGTTGGAAGCAAAGAAGAAGGATCAGTCGTTAGAAAATATGGCCTTGGTGATAGAAATAATACTGGAGA
>NW_006408833.1:3183875-3185091 GCF_000296735.1 Chrysochloris asiatica
GGCCCAGGGACAGGGACATGGCCACAGAGGACTAGAGCAGAGAGTGAAGGGTCTGACTGATATGAAGTGAGAAGAGATGCACAAGAACACCCATACTTGCAGATAGTAACCATTTGACCTGGTTTCAATGACTGGATGACCAGAACTCGACTAGAGGAAGAAAGAAGAGGAAAAAAAGTGTAATCCACTACAATTTGATGAACTTGACCTATACTTATGGATGCAGTAGCTCAAAAGCAGGAACAAATCTTTACAGCAAGGATCATTCCCACCTCCTCGGTGCACAGGGTTGACAGGGATGGGCAACTTAGACATTGGCTACCCAAAATGGTGGGGCTACAAAGGCACAAAATGACTGCTTTACAAGCTTTCAAGAGGGAGCCTAGTTTCATAGGGTACGGGGAAAGGTAGAATCTTCACTGAGTTGTTTCCAACCTGTCTGGTTGGGGCTATTGAAAGGAGATGGGACTAAGACTCTTGTGGTTCTATAGTGAATAATTGCTATCAGGACTGATTGTGAGTGTGGCAAATGTAAAGGTAGATATTTTGTAGCAAAAGAAGGGGAGTGGCTGATCTTGCAGTCCAGGAGCAGAGGAACCTGGGACCATCAAGGGAGAAGAGGAAGTGCAGAACCCTATCCAGAGAAGCAGCAACACCAGAGATGGAGGCAGAGACAACGACATGGAAAAATGGAGTGGCTGGGGACTCTGGAATCTGGAAGGGAGAGAGTCTATGTGTTGACGGCTGGGGACAGGCTGTTTGATGATGCATGCAGGGAATTGTAATCATTGCAATGAAACTGAATAAGATAGGATGAATGTAAAGCTAATGCTCCCATGTAAACTATAACATAATTCACAATGAAAACAACAAAAAAAATCTATTTGATGTATGTTAGTGCATAATGAATTGATAAAAATATAGAAACATTGTACATTGTGTTGTCTTTAGTGACTTCATCTGTAATTTGACAATAAAATGATTTGAAATAAAAATCAACATTAAAAGCTTTAAAAAAATGACTATACACATGAACCTCACCAGATGGAGTACACAGAAATCAAAATTGATTACATCTGTGGAAAGAGATGGTGGAAAAGCTCATATCACCAATCAATACCTGGATCTCTGTTCTTCTGTGTTTACCTTTTATCACATTGTAATTGTTTTGATCATAGACTGAACTCCCAGATCCTCTGTTCTTATAATTTTATTC
>NW_006408833.1:3186756-3200437 GCF_000296735.1 Chrysochloris asiatica
CCATCCCCTGAACCTGCTTGGTCGGCTATTCTGTGTTGTTGTTGGCGGGGCTCTCTGCTATACGTCCACCCGATCCGCCATCTTGTTTGTTTATCCCTTAAAGTACTTTTAAGAAAAAAAAGCAGGGCCTTGGAAAGTTTGGTGAGTTTTTCTCCCCTGTTTCAAATTCACGTTGTGGTTTTGGTTGGGTGGTGGTAAGCATGTGTTATCTGTAGGTGGTGCTGCTCAAAGTGGGCGGGTGGGTCTTTCTACTCCATGGTGACCACATTTAGATTCTGAGACAGGCAGTGGAGGGTGAATAGGTCACAGTGGCCTTTTTTAACTTTTCCTTTTTTGCTATCTACTCATCCTCGTTGGTCTTCTGTCTGGTCATCCATGGCAGGTCCAGGGAACAATGCAAAGATGGCTTTTCAGAGCAGTCAGTCTGTGCTTTTTCTTATAGTGCCACACCAGGACTCCAACCAAGAATTATACATCCAGCAAGTTTTATGTCTCAGATATAATGGCAAAATTAGAACATTTCTGGATAGAGAGAAGTTAAGTAAATTTGTGGTGCTATAGGATCAAGCAAGAGCTCTGGTAGTGTAGTGGTTACGAATCGGGCTGTGAACTACAAGGTCAGCAGTTCGAAACTACCAGCTGCTCCATGGGAGAAAGATGAGGCGTTCTGCTCCTGTAAAGATTTACAGCCTCAGAAATCCTGTTCAGGGTCGCTATGGGTCGGAACCGACTCGACGGCACTTAACAACAACAACAACATAGGCTCAAGCACTGGACTGAGAACCCCAAAATTGGCAGTTCAATTCCACCAACTGCTCCCAAGAAACCTTACACAGGGTTGCTATGAGTTGGGACCAACTCGGCGGCACTTAACAACAACAAAAAGAACCTTATAATTTATATTAAATGGAGTCCTCTGGACAGCAAACCAATAGCAAACAACAATCTGAGACTAGGCTACAGGACAGTATCACCTAGATATCAACCAGATAAAGAATTCTCAAGCATAAAATGAACCTAAAATACTGAAAACAGGGAACTAGAGACACCAATCTGGAAAACAAAAAGGGGGGGATAAATGGTAAAATTATATACCATTCGTATAGAGAGGAAGTTAAGGTGATACCAAGAAATAAAAAAAAACATTTTATATTGAGGAAGGTAAAGGTAAATTGCAAGGTAACCACAAAGAAAGATAAGAAACCAACTAATCAAATTAAAAGGAGGAAAACATGAAGACTTAGCAAACAAAATCAACAAAAACAAAAGAAACAGAAAACTTGAGTAGGAAAAGAACTCAGCATAGAAAATTAAGTGGAACAAAGAAAATGTCAACACAACACTCATGCAAAAAAAAAAAAAAATGATAGCAGTAAACTCATACCTATCAATAATCATACTAGAATGTTAATGGCTTAAATGCACCAGAAAAGTCAAAGATAGTGAAAGAAAGACTTTTTAAAAACGGGTTCATCAATATTCTGTTTGCAAGAGATGCAGCTTAGACACAAAGGTATAAATAAAATGAAATTCAAAGGATTCAAAAAAATTAACAAAGCAAACAATAACCAAAAAAGAGCAAAGGTGTTCCTACCAAATAGTATATTAGAATTCATAAGGCAAAAAAGGGAAATAAAAGGCACTCAACTTGACAGATAAAGTAAAACTATATTTGCAGATTATGTGATCATTGTGAGAAACATTGTTGATACCCCAGAACTGCCTCAGTTCCTCTTGGTTACTGGCAGGTCGATATAAACCCCTGACTAGGACCTTACCCCAATGGATCTCCAGAGGGAGAACTGGGGTGGACCGTTTTACTCCATATGAGGTCACTGATGAGTTATCATGGGTGCTTACTGACAAACACTCAAGAAATCCAATCTGTACTCATTTTAGTGAGAGTGAAGCTTTATTATTATTAGATTATGCAAAATCATGTGACAAGCCCAGAAAACAAGACATGGCGAACATGGTGAACAATCTTCCCAGATGTCGCCTATTTGCCCTTGATGGTTGCATTCTTATTTTAAAGTTTCTACTTCACAAACAGGTTCCCCTTCCCCCTCACCTAATTTATTCTCTTTACACATACCCCAGGTGAATGGGCTTCTGTCTCTATATCAGCCAACAGTCTGAATTAACAACTTCCTGTGCTTCCTTATTCCTGAAGATGGAACATCTTGAAAATTATTTCTCACAATCATCATATATAGGAAATCCCAGAGACTAAGCACGAAAACTACTAGAACTAATAGAAACATTTAGCAGAGTCAGATACAAGATCAACATGCAAAAATCAGTTGGATTCCTCTATACGAACAAGGAGAAAATAGTGAAGTTAAAAGAAAAACACAAGAAAACAATAGACAGATCTTTATTGTGAACAATAACAAAAGGGACATGCACACTACTTAGAACAATCCAACCGTATTAGGTTGTTGTTGTTAAGTGCTGTCAAGATGGTTTTGAACCATAGCGACCCCATATAGGGTTTCCAAGTAGTGGCTGGTGAGTTTGAACTGCCAGTTCAAACCGATCTCACCAGGACTCCCTTAAAATGGCAGTATTTACTGTGGTTAATGTGCTGGACTGCAAGGTCAGTTTGAACCACAAGGTTGGCAGTTCAAGCTCACCAGCCAGTCCTAGGAAACCCTACACAGGGTCACTATGAGTTGGAACCAGCTCTACAGCACTTAATAACAACAACAATGCTCAGAAGGAAAGAAGTATGAATGCATATAGGAAACACTGTGTGCAAATGGGAGGAGTGCTGTTATATTGTGGGAATTATAACCAATGTGACAAAACAAAATGTATATGAATTGATGAAGGGAAAACTAATTTGCTCTATACTGCCACCCAAATCACAATATAAACTTAAAAAAAAAAAAAAAAGGAGCAGACATTTTAATCTTTGATCGACTTTAAGGCATAATGATTAAAGAGCCTATCCACCAGAGAACATAACCATAATACATATATTAATAATAGGGCTCCAAAATACATGAAGCAAGCTCTAAATAATATTGAAAAGAGAAATGCACAATACCGTAATAAAAGTAGGATGCTTAACAGACCACTTTCACTGAATGAAAAAAAAATTAGAAAGAAGCTTAACAAAGACACAGAAAAATTTAATGCTATACTCAGCCAACTAAACCTCATATGTATGTACAGAAAACTCCATCCAGTAGCAGCAAATTACACATTCTTTCCTAATGCACATGAATCATTTTCTAGAATAGGCTATATTTTAACTTACATCTAAGCATCTAAATAAGAATTTTCTCCAATTACAGAGGTCTAAAAGTAGAACAATGAAAAGAAGAGCATATAAATCAATAATAGGAAAAACTCTAGGGAAAAAAAATCAAATGAAACTGAATAACATTTTGTTAAAATATTACTTAAATATGCAAGAGAGCAAAACATATCTAGAAACAAAAGCTAATGAAACCACAACATAAACTTTTTTTCCCCCATGAACTTTTTTAAAAAATAAGTTTTTATTATGAATTGAGTGATAGTTTACATGGGATAGCATCAGGTTTACATTCATTCTATCATATTTCATTTCATTGCAATGATTCCAATCCCCTCCATGCATCAGCATTTAACAGCATTTGCTTCTAATCCCTCTGTTTATTATTATTTTTGTATGTACACGAAGCAACCATAATGTCCTTCTACAGGGACTAGTCTTTCCTGGTCCAAAGAATGAAAATCAGAGAAGCGAAGTCTCAAAATTGTCACTTTTCAAGGCCTTGTTTTGTCTGATGATGAGTTTGAGTTTCTTCTGTTTTTTTTCCCCCACAGTTGTAATGGTTTTGATTCACATATTTTACCCCAGGTGGAGTCCATGTGTACAGTCATCATTTATGTTGTTTTTAAAAGTTATTTACCATAGATAAGTCATTTTAGCCATGCTAGCTAAAACAAAGTTCAGTCAAGCAATCTCCAGCATCCTTTCTAAGACCAAAGCCATATTTTCCAACTACCCGACCTTCCTCTTTGTTTCCATCTTTCTCATTCCAATTATCAATGCACTTTGATTGCATGTTTGATCCATTTAAAACTGAATAAGTTGGTAGAATTCTTTAATTTTTTAAATCATTGGCTTTAGTTAATGGTGCATAACTTTGAATAATAGTGACATAATTGGTCATCCTTGTGGGCATATGGATATTATTCCATCACAGATAGTATTGTACTTCAGACAGACCTTGAACAACCTATACAAAGAAAACTACAAAACACTGCTTCAAGAAACCAAAAAAGACATACATAAATAGAAAAGTATACCATGCTCCTGGATATGAAGACTTAACATTGTGAAAATGCCAATAGTACTGAAAGCAATGCTTAGATATAACGGAATTCCAATTTAAATCCCACTTGTTGTTGTTGTTAAGTGCTGTCGAGTTGGTTCCGACCAATAGCGACCATTTATAGGGTTTCCAAGGAGCAGCTGGTGAGCTTGAACTGCCGACCTTGCAATTCAAACGGCTTTACAGTCTGGCGCATTAACCCACAATAACACACCAGGACTTCATAATAGCACTCTTTAAACAGCAATCATCAGCTTTATATGGTAAGGAAAGAAGCCCCAGGTAAGTTAAGCATGGCTGAAAGAACAAAATAACAGGCCTCACTCACTGTTTGTTCTCTGACCCTACTATATTGCCATGATGGTCAAAACAGCCTGGTACAGGTAGAATGACAGACAGATACATCAGTGGAACATAATTGAGAATCCTGACAAAAATCCATCCACCTATGGCAAGTTAATCTTCCACAAGGACCACAAAGGACCAAAGTTGATTAAAAGGAGAAGAGACAGTCTGTTTAGAAAATGGTGATGGCAAACTGGATATGTGTAGAAAAATTAGACAGGACACATACCTCACACTATACACAAAAGCTAACTCAAAATGGATCAAAGTCTTAAGAATAAACCTAAAATTATAAAGATCATAGAAGAAAAAATGGGGACAATGCTAGGGAATATGGCATGAACAGAATACCACAAATGCACCAACAACTGAAGATGAACTAAATAAACAGGATCTACTAAAAATAAAATACCTATGCACATCAAAAGACTTGTCCAGAAAAGTAAAATAGAGAACCTAGAGAGTGAAAAATGTTGGCTATGACATAATCAAAAAGAATCTAAAATCAGTACAATTTATGGAAAAATTTGATGCCTTAACAACCAAACACAACAATCCAATTAATAAATAGGCAAAGGACATGAACAGACATTTCACCAAAGAGGACATTTAGGAGGCTAATAAACACATGAAGAAATGCTAGTCACTGTTGTTATTAGGTGTCTTCAAGTCTGTTCCAACTTATAGCAATAACAGAACAAAACACTGCCTGGTCCTGCATCATGCTCACAGTATTTCCTAGGTCTTAACCCATTGTTGCAGGCACTGTGTCAGTCCTTCTTGATGAAGGCCTTCCTCTTTTTCACAGACCCTCAACTTTACCATATTTGATGTCCTTGCCCAAGTATTGATCCCTCCTGATAATATGTCCAAAGTAAGTGAGATGTAGTCTCAACTTCTTCTGCTTCTAAGAAGCATTTCGGGTATACTCTTTCCAAGACAGATTTGTTTGTACCTCTGACTATCCATGTGTATACTCAGTATTCTGCATCAGCATCATAATTAAAGGCATCAATTCTTTTTCAGACTTCCTTATTGATTGTCTAGCTTTTTCATGCTTATGAGGCGAGTGTAAACATCATGGCTTGGGTCAAGTGCACTGTAGTCCTCAAACTGACATCTTTGCTCTTTTACACTTTAGAAAGGTCTTTTGCAGCAGATTTGACCAATGCAATATGCCGTTTAATTCTCAATGGATGCAGTCATGGTTATTGATTGTGGACCCAAGTAAAACTAAATCCTTGACAACTTCAAGTTTTTTCTCCTTTTACTATGATGCTGTTAATTGGTTCAGCTGTAAGGATTTTTGTTTTCTTTGCATTGAGGTATAATTCATACTGAAAGCTGTAGTCTTTGATCTTCACTCACCATTTGAAGGAAGAAATAAAAACTTATATGAGACACCATCTCTCCCTGAAAATAAGGATACTAATAAAATCAAATTAGAACCATCAAAACTTTGGCAAAGCTGTAGGAGAATTGGAGCTCTTGTGTACCACTAGTGGGAATGCAATATGGTATAGCCACTATAGAAAATGTTATTGTGCTTCCTTAAAAAGTCAGAAATAGAAATAGAGTGTGATCTAGCAATCCCACTAGATCAAAGTTTGCACTGCTTTGGATTGTTTAATATGTTCTTTCTATACATCATCATTATAACTCCCACCAAATGACTTGGGTAAGACTATGAAAATATGAGGTGCTTGTGACCCACCAAGAAAACTGGATAGCTTGCTAATAATGTAAATAAAGTAAATGCCATGCTTGTGGCCTGGGACTCTGTAAATAAGGGCTATGGAACCATAATGAGTGTATTGGTCAGTCTTGGAATCATGCTAGGTTTAAAATGAGCCATTCCGGTGGTGATGGTTTTTCATCAAGAAAAAAAGATCCAAGAGTGGCACATGTTCTTTAGACTGGAGATCCATGTGGTGAATCACTTCCATATAGGATATTGAGAGCTGTGACACCAGAGATGACAAGAGACAGTCCGATAAGCAGCAGGAATAGACATAGCAGAACCAGGAGACAGAGCAGCAGGCTTCCCAGCCCACAGAGTGAGAAACCTCTGAGGCACCTGAGTGCCTTTGGGCAGGAGAAACCTCAAAGGCACCTGAGTGCCTTTGGGCAGGAGGCCTGCAGATAGAATGGCATGCTTCAGGTGGGCACTTATTGACATAGTTAAAATCTCTTTGTAGCACTAGTGGAATGAGCTTCCTCCAGACACTTAACCAAGGTGTGAGAGTGGGACTAGATTTTGCTGACCCTAGAGTTAGAGCTGAGTACCTTCAGGCTGAGGCTTACTGATATAGTGTTTGATATAGTATTTTGGCATTTATAGACAGAGCTAAAGATCTCTGTAGCGCTTTTCTGAGCAGGACAGAAGAGGCCAAACGGCCAAGAATGGCAAAGGGTCAGGGTGTGACTATGGGCACAGCTGAGAAGAGACTGTCCTGATGGAAGAATTGTATCCTCAACATTCTTGATCCTGAATTGTAACCAATTAGTTACTTCCCTAATAAACTCAGTTACTGTGAGTATATTGTCTTTGAGTTCTGTGTGGCCATTCCCAAACCCGGTAGGGAATGTCCTGGGAGGGAGGGTTTGTGTTAAAATTGATAAAAAGGCTGGAGTGTGGAGGCATGTCTGGTCTCTGCCTCACAGCCTTGAGCTGATGCTCTCCCCCTTGTAAAGTCAAAGGAGGTCAGATGACTGCCCCCACCACCAATGCCATTTTCTTCATAGAAAGATATGCCCTAAAGCAATGAGTCATAACACAGATAAGCATATGCACACCTATATTCATTCCTGCAATATTCACATCAACAGGTATCCATCAACAGGTGAATGGAAAAAAAAGAAACTATGATATATACACACACAACTGAATACTATGCAATCATAAAGAATAATGGCAAATCTATGAAAGTGAAACATTTCACAAAGTGGATGAATTTTCTAGACATTATGCTACATGAAAACAGGGACATTGTTCCCACAAGATCAAAAGTATTACATTTGCCTAAAAGCAAAGATAAGAAGGCACAAGGGGACCAAAAATTTGGACTAATGGAGCCAGACAACCAGGTTAGAAATGGCATGGCGAGAGTGTTGACTTATTGTGGGGGATGCATTCAATGTCGTAGAGCACATTATGTACAAACTGTTGAATGGGAAACTAATTTGCTCTGTAAACTTCAACGTAAAGCACAATTTTTTTAAAAAGTGAGAAAAGGTAACATATGGAAAGACCCGCACCACTCGACTGTCAATTTGTCATACTGAGGTGGCTTGCATGTTACTGAGGTGCTGGGAGCTATGCCACTGGTATTTTAAATACCAGCAGGGTCCCCCATGGTAGACAATTTTCAGCAGAATTTCCAGATTAAAACACACTAGGAAGAAGGCAAGGCAGAATAACTGTGATTGTTTAGCCACTGAAAACATTGTGAATAGCAACAGAATATTGCCAGATATAGTGCCGGAAGATAACACCAGAATATTTTCAGATATAGTACTGGAAAATGAGCCTCTCAGGTTGGAAGATTCTCAAAATACAAATGGAAAAGAGCTGACTTCTCATAGTAGACTTGACTGTGATGACATGAATGGAGTAAAGCTTTCAGAACCCTCATTCGCTGAGGGGGCACAGCTAAAAATGAGAAGAAACAACTGCAAATATTCATTAATAATCAAACATGGAATGTATGAAGGATGAATCTAGGAAAATTGGAAGTTTTCAAAAATGAAATGGAATGCATAAAGATCTACATCCTAAGTGAACTAAAGTGGACTGGCATTGGCCATTTTGAATCTGATAATCACATCATTTACTATGCTAGGAAGCCAAATTCAAGAGGAATGGCGTCACATTCATCATCAACAGTAACATTTCAAGATTTACCTTGAAGTACAATGCTGTGTGTGAAAATCAATTAATACCACTGTTATTCAAATTTACGCAATAACCACTAAAGTCAGTGCAGTGATGATGAAATTGGAGAATTCTACCAACTTCTTCCATCTAAAATTGATCAAACATGTTATCAGGATGTAGTGAAAATTACTGGTGACTGGAACGGGAAGGTTAGAAACAAACAGGAAGGTCAGTAGTTGGAAAATTGGCCTTGGTGATAGAAACAATGTTGGAGACCATATTTTGGAAAACCAATGACTAATTCATTGCAAATACCTTTTTTTAAAAAACAGCATAAAAGATGACTACACACATGGAATCTGCACCAGATGGAATACTAGGAATCAAATTAACTGCATCTGTGTGAAGAAATGGTTGAAAAGCTCAATATCATCAACCAAAACAAGGCCAGGGGCTGACAATTACTTTTATGTAAGTTCAGGCTGAAGCTGAAGAAACTTAAATCAAGTCCACAGGAGTCAAAATATGACCCTGAATACCCCACCTGAACTTAGAGACCATCTCAAGAACTGGTTTGATGCATTAGACACTAAAGACCAGAAGAGCTGTGGAATAACATCAAGAAAACACAGTCATTAAAAAGACAGGAAATAAAGAAAAGACCAAAATGGATGTTGGAAGAGACTCTGAAACACACTCTCCAGTGCAGAGATACTAAAGTTAATGGAAGAAATGAGGACGACAAAGAACTGAACAGAAAATTTCAAAGGATAGCTCGAGAAGACAAAGTTATAATGAAAAGTGTTATGATGAAATGTGCAAAGACCTGGAGTTAGAAAATCAAAAGGTAGAACACACTCAGTATTTCTCAAGCTGAAAATTGAAGAAAAAAATTCTAGACTCCACTTGCAATAATGAGGAATTTCATGTGCAAAATAATTGAATTACGCAGAAAGCATCAAAGAGGAAGGAAGGTTTGCACAGAGTCACCATACCAAAAAGAAATGGTTGATGTTCAACCACTTCCAGAGGTAGTATATGATCAAGAACTAATGATACTAAAGGAAGAAGTCCAAGCTGCACTAAAGGCATTGGCAAAAACAAGGTTCCAGGAATTTATAGAAACAAATTGAAAATTTGAACAAACTGATGCAGCATTGGAGGCACTCACACATCTGTGGCAATAAAATTGGAAGACTGTTGAGAAGACATCCTTATTTGTGCCCACTCCAAAGAGAAGTGACCCAATGGAATGCAGAAATCATCCAACAATATCATTAATGTCACAAGCATGTAAAATTGTGCTGAAGATAATTCAAAAATGGATTCAGCAGTACATTCACAGGGAACTGCCAGAAACTCAAGCCAGATTTAGAAGAGGATATGGAATGAAGGATATAATTGCTGATGTCAGTTGTTTGCTTATACTTTATTAACTATGCAAAGACTTTCAACTGTGTGGGACATAACAAGCTATGGATAATATAGTGAACACTGGGTATTCCAGAACACTAAATTGTGCTCATGGGGAACCTGTACATAAACCAAAGTGCAGCAGTTCGAAAAGAACAAGGGGATACTAAATGGTTTAACATAAAGAATAGAGCCAGAGCTCTATTCTTTCACCATATGTATACAGTCAGTACACTGAGCAAATAATCTGAGAATCTGGATTATATGAAGAAGAACATGGCATCAGGATTGGAGGATGACTCATTAACCACCAGTGACATGCAAATGATACAACCTTTCTTGCTGGAAATGAAGAGGACTTAAAATTCTGTTGAAGATCAAAGTATGGACTGCACCTCAATGTCAAGAAAACAAAAATCCTCACAACTGGAAAAATTAATAGCATTATGATAAATGGAGAAAAGATCGGAGTGGTCAAAGCGTTTATTTTGCATAGATCTACAATCAGCATTGATGGAAGCAGCATTCATGAATTCAGATGATGTAGCGCAATAAGCAAATCTGAAGCACAAGACCTACTTAATGTGTTCAAGAACAAAGATATCAGTTTGAGGACTAAGGTGTATTTTCAGTTGCCACATATGCATGTGAAATTTGGACAATGAATAAGGTAACCCATAGAAGAATGGATGTATTTGAGTTATGGTGTTTAGAAGATTATTTAAGTACCATGGAATGGCAGAAGAACAAACAAATCTGTGGTGGAAGAAGTACTGCCAGAATGCTCCTTAGAAACTAAGGTAGCCAGGATTCATCTCTCATACTTAAGACATTGATATTAGGAGGGACCAGTCCTTGGAAAAGGACATTCTGCTTGTTAAAGTGAAGGGTCAGAGATAAAGAAGAAGACCCCCAATGAGATGGATTGGTACAGTGGAAGCAATCATGGGCTCAAGTGTACTAACGACTGTGAGGATAGCTCAAGACCGGACAGTGTTTAATTCTGTTTTGCATAGGGTCAATATGAATTGGAACTGACTCGACAGCACCTAACAGCAACAACATGAAAAATGTAAAGCCCAAGGCCTATTTGATTGTATAAATCTGCTGCAAAAGACCTCTTTAAAATGTTAAAAAGCAAAGATATCAATTTGAGACATAAGGTGCACCTGACCCAAGCCTTGGTATTTTCAATCGCCTCATAAGGAGCACTGATGGCTCTGTAGGATAAGTGCAGATTGGTAGTTCAAACCCACCAGCTGTTCTGCAGGAGAAAGATGAAACTTTCTGCTCCCATAAAGATTAACAGCCTTGGAAACCATCCACAGGGTCACTGGGAGTTGGAATCAACTGGTGGTTGAATTCATATGCATATGAAATTTGGACAATGAATAAGGAAGCCTTTAGAAAAATGATGCATTTGAATGATGGTATTGATAAAGAATATTTATCAATATGAACTGCCAGAAGAATGTACAAATATGTCTTGGAAGAAATGCAACCAGAATGCTCCTTAGAAGCGAGCATGTTGAGACTTTGTCTCACATACTTTGCACATGTTATCAGGAGGGACTATGCTTGATAAATTAGAGGGTGAGCAGAAAACAGGAAGACCCTATGGAGATGGATTGACACAGTGGCTGAAAAAATGGGCTCAAACCTATCTACTATTACAAGGATTGTGCATAACTGGGAAAGCTTTTTATTGTTATGCATAAGGCCTTTTTCAGTCAGAACCAATTTTGCAGCAACTAGTTTGCTGTACTGTGGTGGCTTGTGAGTTGCTGTGATTCTGTAAGCTATGACACCAGTATTTTAAATACCAGCAGGGTCACCCATGGTGGACAGGTTTCAGATAAGCTTCAAGATGAAGACAGATTAGGAAGAAGGAGTGACGAAGTACTTCTGAATATTTAGTCACTGAAAACCTTGTGAATAGCAGAGAAGCACTGTCAGATATAGTGCTGGAAAATGAACCCATCAGTTTGGAAGGCACTCAAAATACGACTGGGGAAGCGCTGCCTCCTCAAAGTAGAGTTGACCGTGATGATGTGAATAGAGTAAAGCCCGTGGGAGAAAAGTCTGCGGGACTGTCTTTTGCTGTAAACATCCACTGAAAATCGGAACATGGAATGTGTCTGGGAAAACTGAAAGTTGTCAAAAATGAAATGGAACACCTAAACATCAATACTTCGGCATTGTTGTTGTTGTTGTTAGGTGCCATTGAGTCAGTACTGACTCATAGCGACCTTATGCACAGCAGAACAATACACTGCCCGTTCCTGGGCCAACCTCACTATTGTTGCCACACTTGAGTACATCAATTCTGCCACTTAGCCAATCCATCTCGTTGGGGGGTCTTCCTCTTTTTCTCTGACCCTCCACCTTACCAATCATGATATCCTTCTATCACCAAGGCCTGGATATGTTCTCAGGCATTAGTGAGCTGAAATGGACTGGTATTGGCCATTTTGAATCTGAAGACCACATGGTTTACTATGCCGGAAATGGCAAATTGAAGAGGAATGGTCTTGCATTCATTGTCAAAAAACATATCCAGATCAGTCATGAGGTACAATGCTGTCTGTGATAGGATAATATCCATGCACCTACAGGGAAGACCAGTTAATACCATTATTATTCAAATTTATGCACCAACCACTAAAGCCAGTGAGGATGAAACAGAAGAATTCTACCAACTTCTTCAATCAGAAATTGATCAAACATGCAATCAAGATATAGTGATCATTACTGGTGATTGGAATGCAAAGGATGGGAGCAAAGAGGAAGTATCAGTAGTGGGAAACTATGGCCTTGGTGATAGAAATGATAATGGAGAACGCATGATAGAATTCTGTAAAACCAAAGATTTGTTCATTTCAAATACCTTCTTTAGACAGCCAGATGGAATACATAGAAATCAAATTGACTACATCTGCGGAAAGAGATGATGGAAAAGCTCCATATCATCAGTCCATCAATTACTCATATGTAGATTCAAACTGAAGCTGAAGAAAATGAAAACAAGTCCACAAGAGTCAAAATATGATCTTGAATATATCCCACCTGAATTTAGACATCGTCTGAAAAACAGATTTGAACACTAAAGACCGAAGACCAGAAGAGTTCTGGGATGGCATCAAGAACATCATACATGAAGAAAGCAAAAAGTCATTAAGAAGACAAGAAAGAAGGAAAAGGTCAAAATTGATGTAGGAAGAGACACTGAAACTTGCTGTCCAGCGTAGAGATGCTAAAGCAAATGGAAGAAATGAGGAGGTCCAAGAGCTGAACAGAAACTTTCAAAGATCAGCTCAAGAAGATAAACCCAAATGTTACAAAAAAATGTGCAAAGATCTGGATTCAGAAAACCAAAGAGGAAGAACATGCTCAGCATTTCTCAAGCTGGGGGAACTAAAGAAAAAATTCAAGCCTCAACTTTCATTATTGAAAGATTCTTTGGGCAAATTATTGAATGGTGCAGAAAGCATCAAGAGAAGATGGAAGAAATACACAGAGTCACTGTACCAAAAGGAAATGGTTAATGTTCAACCATTTCAAAATGTAGCATATGATCAAGAGCTAATGATACTTAGGGAGGAAGTCCAAGGTGCAATGAAGGAATTGGCAAAGAACAAGTCACCAGGAACTGATGGAATAAAAATTGAAATCTTTCAAGAAAGTGAGGTGGCACAGGAGGCACTCATTCATCTCT